>NC_134360.1:49120007-49435254 GCF_048569485.1 Anomaloglossus baeobatrachus | reverse complement strand
CAACTATGAAGCCATATCCTGATTTCAAACTGAAGTCTTCTACAACTCCTCGACAAAGTGGGCCTCTGACCTGGGATTTGGCTCTTCTCAAGGACCGCTTTTCCTCTAAGTCTCTGGCCGTGACCTCGTCCTTCTCCTCTGGAGACTGCTGTGCAGGTGGATCCCTTGTCCTGCTGCGGCGCCGTGTCCTGCGGGCTGGGTCCTGCCTGGCTGCCACCTCACCGCTTGCAGGCTCCCAGGTGATGTATCTGGACAGATCTTCCTCAGCGGAGGATGTCGGGCCCTCTTCATCCCAGCGGGAGTACGGCAGCATCTCTGGCTCTTGGACTGGTGCTGCATCCACTGCTGATGGCTCTGGGGTCAGCTTCTCAGCTTCCTGGCCTCCCCTCCCCCTTAGTTCTTCTGGGCACTCCTCTTGTGGCAGCGCTAGGGATGGATGTTCATCAGCAGGCCAGGGCGGGGGACTCTTTGGCATGAATGTTGCAGGAGTCTTCCTGTGGGTATGCGGAGGGAGCAGATACCGGTCCACCATCTCCTTTGGGAAGTGGGCCTCTAGATCAGCCTTCAGCTTCCAGTATTCGGGGTCCTCCCCCAGCAGGGACTTCCTAGCAGGGACTTCCTTGGGCTGGGGAGCGGTGTCTGCTCTGGCCTTGCAGGCCGGGGTAAATAATTTTACAGTCTTGTCTTGGCGGGCTGAGCCTGGCGTGGCAGCGGCCTGGACCAGCGTCGCAGTTGCAGCCGGTTCTTGGCGGGCCGGGCAGCGCATCGCCGCAGCGGCCTGGATCAGCGTCGCTGTTGCGGCCGGTTCTTGGCGGGCCGAGCTGGGCGTCGCCGCAGCGACCTGGATCAGCGTCGCTGTTGCGGCCGGTTCTTGGCGGGCCGGGCTGGGCATCGCTGCAGCAATCTGGGCTTGGCGGGCCGCACCTGACGTGGCTGCGGCCTGGTTCAGCACCTCACGTGCGGCGCGGACGAGCGTCGCTGCTGCGGTGGGGTCTTGGCGGGCCGCGCTGGGCGCTTCTGCGGCCTGGATTGGCGTTGCAGCTGCGATGGGATCTGTGCGGGCCGGGCTGGGCGCTTCTGCGGCCTGGATTGGCGTTGCCGCGCCGGGCGCCTCTTCAGGGACCGCGGGCATGGCAGCAGGGGTCGGGGCACTCGCGCTGGCGGGGGCAACACAGGACTCACCCATCGGTAGCATCATCGGGGCCTGAGTCGTCGCCGCTCGGTCTGGCACCCGTCGTGCGGTTCCCCTCTCGTAGGCCTGAACCGCCGCAGCCATCTCCTGCAGCTCCGCACGTCCCTCTCGGATCTGCTGCACGATCCTCGCCTCCAGTCGGTCACTGAACTGGGCAAGCTCCCAGGACCACCAGGCAGCGGAACCCGGCTCTGGGCTCCTATCTTCAGACGCCATCTTTACCACGTCGTCGCTGCTCTGCAGATCTTTTCTCAGCAGCAGGCCTCCGACTCTTCCTTGCAGCCTCAGTGCCAGTTCCTTCACTGCCTTGAACTCTTCTCCCAACAGCAGGCTTCTGGCTCCCTTTCCTTCCCGACGTCTCTGAACGCCTCCGCTCTCATCACTTGCGAGACCAGGACTCTGCAGGGGATCTCTGGGTAGCCACACCTCTTCGTGGGCGGTAACTTCTCCCAGCGCGGGCTGCTGTTGTTTTTCAGCGCGCTTTTCATGGTGGCAATATGGCGGCGCTTCCAATTTTCCAAGCGGACCGCCCAGGCACATGGTCACCTGTCTGAACAGGTCTAGTCCTTATCCTGTTCGTGACGCCAGATCTGTGGGGCCCCGAGGCTCGGTGTCGGTGCAGCTGTGCATTACCTTCAGGGACTCCACGCGGCTGGATCTTGTCACAGGTAGGAAATCCTCTATTTTGATTGTCGTGACGCCACTCTCAGAATTGCGGTCAGCGGAGACCGCCACTGCAGGTTAGGGGTGCCTGGGGCTGATGGTGGGTGCAGTCAGTTGTAATAGCCTCCTGAGAGTGAGGCAAGCCCCAGGGCCCTGTGTAAGTGTGTGGAACCACAAGGCGCAGAATAACTCAACACAAGCAGAATGTCTTTCAGGGGTTTTACTCACATTAGGTGGTGGCAGGGTGAGTAACCCGGGCGTAGCTGGGATGAACCAGGCTGGAACCAGGTGTCCTTCAGGCTGACTGATGAGGGTGGCTACTGACTCGCCTTCCTTAGCCCTTTGCGTTTTGGGGTAACCCCGACTTGCAGTCCCTATGGGGGTCACCCAGGGAAGTTGCTGCTCCCCTCGTTTCGGCCCGTTTGCTTGTAGCCTGGACCAGGTCACTCCGGCTGCTTGCCTCCTGTGAACTATGGGCCCTCACTTTGCTACGTGGCTGCGGACTCTGTGGTGTTGTCTTGGGGGTTTAAAGTGCCCCCTCAGGCAGGTTTGGCAGAAGAAAGCTGGATCTATCTCTGCACTGGGACCTGTTACCCCTTCGGGCCTGGTACCTCCCTGGCAGTCCTCTTACTCTCCACTCCGTTGCTCTCTCTTTAGCCTTGTGTGGATTTCGGACGGCACCACTAGGTGACCGTTCTCCCCCGTCAGTAGTCACTGCGCGGACGCTGTTAGACTGCAACAGCTCCAGGGTCCGCTTCTGCTCTCCCTGAGCTGCACACTAAACCGGCTCACTCGTGGGACCTGCACTGCTGCTCCTGTCTGAGCTCCACTTCCATGCTCCTCACTCCTCCACACTCTGCTTCAGACTGCCCTCTCCTCCTTCCTCTTTTCCCTTTTGTGCCTGCCTACGCCACCTAGCAACCAGGCTCTCTACCACACCCCTCGAGTGGAGATGGAGGCTTCGCTCCCTCCTGGGATCCCCAGGGGTCCTCCCAAAGGTAAATGTGTGAGACCTGATCACTATGCGCCTGTGTAGTCACACCTCGGTCAGCCTTCTGGATTACCTGTTTTGTACTGTCCCCAGCATGGGTGCAGTACTCAGTGGTGCCTGACCAGGTCAGGGGCGCCACATTCCCCCTTAGTTATCACCAGCACGTCCTCGGGCTGCAAGACAACATTTTAAAATGCGTAAAACAGTAAAACATAGTAAAACATTTTAAAACCACCAGGTACCATACATCACCACCCTCCACCCACAAGTCCGTTAACCCACCCTAAACCCTCTCAGGCGGCAGGTCACCGGTTTCTTTTTGGTAACCAGGTCTGGGCCATCAGCTTCCCCAGACCTTTCTTCCCATCTGCCTCTCCCGTTGGCCGCGCCTTCAGCCACTTCTGGCAGGATGTAGAGGCGGCTTTCATGGTCTGGTGGTTTCAGGGTATACCTGGCCTGGTGGAGCCGCGCCTTCAGCCTCTTCTGGCAGGATGTAGAGGCGGCCTCCACAGTTGGTGCTGACCAGGTACCCTCTTTGTGGTGGAGAGCCAGGCCCCATAAACAGGCGTGCTCCCTGGTAGTGGTTGTACCTCTGGGGTAACTATAAACACTGCGAGAGTTTGTGGCTATAGCCAGTTCATAGCCTTAAGGTTCATGGGTTAAAGTGCAAAAGGGTTTCTCACATTAGTTCATGTGGGCACATTTCTTGAACATGTAAACGTTGCAAAACTTGTCAAAACTTGTAACTTCTGTACTTTACTTTACTTTACATGAACTTTGCTCCTTCTTCCTTACCAGGGCTTGGGCCTGTAGGGCTGCGGCACCTGTTGCTTTCTCCATCTCTGTCATCATCTGTAGTGGTCTCATCAATGGGTTCTTTGTCTTTTCTTTCCTCTTCTTCTGTGTCTGTTTCTTTTTCTTGTAGTATTGAGACAGCAGGGTTTCTGTAGGGATTTCTGGGACATGGTGTAACATCTAGTGCGTACCATCCGCGTTCTGCTTGGTGCTTTGTGAATTCTACCGGGTCTCCTATCTGTAGGTTTCTTCCTGGATGTCCTCTGGGCAAATGGGCTCTAACGTCCCTTCTGTTCACAAAGATGCCTTCTTTCATACCAGGTTCAACTATGAAGCCATATCCTGATTTCAAACTGAAGTCTTCTACAACTCCTCGACAAAGTGGGCCTCTGACCTGGGATTTGGCTCTTCTCAAGGACCGCTTTTCCTCTAAGTCTCTGGCCGTGACCTCGTCCTTCTCCTCTGGAGACTGCTGTGCAGGTGGATCCCTTGTCCTGCTGCGGCGCCGTGTCCTGCGGGCTGGGTCCTGCCTGGCTGCCACCTCACTGCTTGCAGGCTCCCAGGTGATGTATCTGGACAGATCTTCCTCAGCGGAGGATGTCGGGCCCTCTTCATCCCAGCGGGAGTACGGCAGCATCTCTGGCTCTTGGACTGGTGCTGCATCCACTGCTGATGGCTCTGGGGTCAGCTTCTCAGCTTCCTGGCCTCCCCTCCCCCTTAGTTCTTCTGGGCACTCCTCTTGTGGCAGCGCTAGGGATGGATGTTCATCAGCAGGCCAGGGCGGGGGACTCTTTGGCATGAATGTTGCAGGAGTCTTCCTGTGGGTATGCGGAGGGAGCAGATACCGGTCCACCATCTCCTTTGGGAAGTGGGCCTCTAGATCAGCCTTCAGCTTCCAGTATTCGGGGTCCTCCCCCAGCAGGGACTTCCTAGCAGGGACTTCCTTGGGCTGGGGAGCGGTGTCTGCTCTGGCCTTGCAGGCCGGGGTAAATAATTTTACAGTCTTGTCTTGGCGGGCTGAGCCTGGCGTGGCAGCGGCCTGGACCAGCGTCGCAGTTGCAGCCGGTTCTTGGCGGGCCGGGCAGCGCATCGCCGCAGCGGCCTGGATCAGCGTCACTGTTGCGGCCGGTTCTTGGCGGGCCGAGCTGGGCGTCGCCGCAGCGACCTGGATCAGCGTCGCTGTTGCGGCCGGTTCTTGGCGGGCCGGGCTGGGCATCGCTGCAGCAATCTGGGCTTGGCGGGCCGCACCTGACGTGGCTGCGGCCTGGTTCAGCACCTCACGTGCGGCGCGGACGAGCGTCGCTGCTGCGGTGGGGTCTTGGCGGGCCGCGCTGGGCGCTTCTGCGGCCTGGATTGGCGTTGCAGCTGCGATGGGATCTGTGCGGGCCGGGCTGGGCGCTTCTGCGGCCTGGATTGGCGTTGCCGCGCCGGGCGCCTCTTCAGGGACCGCGGGCATGGCAGCAGGGGTCGGGGCACTCGCGCTGGCGGGGGCAACACAGGACTCACCCATCGGTAGCATCATCGGGGCCTGAGTCGTCGCCGCTCGGTCTGGCACCCGTCGTGCGGTTCCCCTCTCGTAGGCCTGAACCGCCGCAGCCATCTCCTGCAGCTCCGCACGTCCCTCTCGGATCTGCTGCACGATCCTCGCCTCCAGTCGGTCACTGAACTGGGCAAGCTCCCAGGACCACCAGGCAGCGGAACCCGGCTCTGGGCTCCTATCTTCAGACGCCATCTTCACCACGTCGTCGCTGCTCTGCAGATCTTTTCTCAGCAGCAGGCCTCCGACTCTTCCTTGCAGCCTCAGTGCCAGTTCCTTCACTGCCTTGAACTCTTCTCCCAACAGCAGGCTTCTGGCTCCCTTTCCTTCCCGACGTCTCTGAACGCCTCCGCTCTCATCACTTGCGAGACCAGGACTCTGCAGGGGATCTCTGGGTAGCCACACCTCTTCGTGGGCGGTAACTTCTCCCAGCGCGGGCTGCTGTTGTTTTTCAGCGCGCTTTTCATGGTGGCAATATGGCGGCGCTTCCAATTTTCCAAGCGGACCGCCCAGGCACATGGTCACCTGTCTGAACAGGTCTAGTCCTTATCCTGTTCGTGACGCCAGATCTGTGGGGCCCCGAGGCTCGGTGTCGGTGCAGCTGTGCATTACCTTCAGGGACTCCACGCGGCTGGATCTTGTCACAGGTAGGAAATCCTCTATTTTGATTGTCGTGACGCCACTCTCAGAATTGCGGTCAGCGGAGACCGCCACTGCAGGTTAGGGGTGCCTGGGGCTGATGGTGGGTGCAGTCAGTTGTAATAGCCTCCTGAGAGTGAGGCAAGCCCCAGGGCCCTGTGTAAGTGTGTGGAACCACAAGGCGCAGAATAACTCAACACAAGCAGAATGTCTTTCAGGGGTTTTACTCACATTAGGTGGTGGCAGGGTGAGTAACCCGGGCGTAGCTGGGATGAACCAGGCTGGAACCAGGTGTCCTTCAGGCTGACTGATGAGGGTGGCTACTGACTCGCCTTCCTTAGCCCTTTGCGTTTTGGGGTAACCCCGACTTGCAGTCCCTATGGGGGTCACCCAGGGAAGTTGCTGCTCCCCTCGTTTCGGCCCGTTTGCTTGTAGCCTGGACCAGGTCACTCCGGCTGCTTGCCTCCTGTGAACTATGGGCCCTCACTTTGCTACGTGGCTGCGGACTCTGTGGTGTTGTCTTGGGGGTTTAAAGTGCCCCCTCAGGCAGGTTTGGCAGAAGAAAGCTGGATCTATCTCTGCACTGGGACCTGTTACCCCTTCGGGCCTGGTACCTCCCTGGCAGTCCTCTTACTCTCCACTCCGTTGCTCTCTCTTTAGCCTTGTGTGGATTTCGGACGGCACCACTAGGTGACCGTTCTCCCCCGTCAGTAGTCACTGCGCGGACGCTGTTAGACTGCAACAGCTCCAGGGTCCGCTTCTGCTCTCCCTGAGCTGCACACTAAACCGGCTCACTCGTGGGACCTGCACTGCTGCTCCTGTCTGAGCTCCACTTCCATGCTCCTCACTCCTCCACACTCTGCTTCAGACTGCCCTCTCCTCCTTCCTCTTTTCCCTTTTGTGCCTGCCTACGCCACCTAGCAACCAGGCTCTCTACCACACCCCTCGAGTGGAGATGGAGGCTTCGCCCCCTCCTGGGATCCCCAGGGGTCCTCCCAAAGGTAAATGTGTGAGACCTGATCACTATGCGCCTGTGTAGTCACACCTCGGTCAGCCTTCTGGATTACCTGTTTTGTACTGTCCCCAGCATGGGTGCAGTACTCAGTGGTGCCTGACCAGGTCAGGGGCGCCACACAGGTGCTGGAGGTGGTTGTCTAGGAGGTCGAGGAACATTGGGCACTGAAGGACAAGGAACCTCTGGTGTTGGGGAGCTGGTCATTTTTTCTCCCTCCACTAGCAGCTTCTTCCACTGAGGTTTGATAGTGAGCACCTCATCAGCTAGAGCAGCAGCTTATTCCACTGTCTCTGGTCTCCTCTCGCGCACCCATTCCCAGATCTCAGTAGGGCACTTGGCATAAAACTGTTCTTTTAGGATGACCTGGAGGAAGGTCTCCCAAGTTAAGGCCCTCTCTCCCTCCAGCCAGCGATGGCATACTTGTTTCAGTCTGTGGGCATACATCTTGAAAGACACTTCCCCATCACAGGCTAACGTACGGAACTGAGTCCTATAAGTATCTGGGGTCACGGCATAATGTTCTAGAATTGTCTGTTTTATCTCCCTATACTCACAATTCCACTGAGGGTCCATAGCTCTATAGGCATCGGTAGCTCCACCCTTCAAGAGGCCCACCAGGTGTCTGACTCGCTCTCTTTCTGGGACTTCCATTAATCGGCACTGATGGTCAAAGTCCTGGAAGAAGCCCTCAATGTCGCCTGCAGCTTCATTAAATGGCTTAAACCCTTGCGGGACACTCTGGAGAATTCCCTCATAGTTGGTGCTATGGTTACAGTTTGTCTGGAGCCTTTAGCTGCTTCCACAGCAAACCTCCTCTCCATGTATGCTGGGATCCACTGTCAGGGACCTCCGCCGATCCCAGGTAGTTCAGAGGTCAATACCGGTGCACCCTTCCTGTGTCTCTCTCTCCTGATTGTCTTCTTAGCCTTGACTCTATTAGTTGAACTGGTCTTGACCTCCACCACAGGGCCTGTACAAAGGGAGCTAACCGCAGTTGTATCTTGCTCCCTTCACCGGGGATCTGTTGTGGGTTGTGGCCGGGGCACTTGCAACCACCCTCGGCCTTCGGTGTTACTTTATGAGGAAATGTCTTTCTTCCCTCTGTCTGGGGACCGTCCCCGAATGCAGCCAGATCCCTCCACCCGATCTTCCTGTGGAACAGGCCACGAGCCAATATGCCCTTCCGTGGCCCTGGAATCCTTTCTTTCTTTCTTTAGGTGTCACCTGGGCCTAAATAGACCCCAGGATCTCCACCAGGAACTTTTTTCTGTCACTCTCTCCTGAGGTAACTACCTCCCTCTCTCACTCTAGACTTCACTCCTCTGCTCCTACTGACAGACTGACTAGACTGACTGAACTTGAACTTCCTGGTTCCCTTTCTACTCACACTTTCTGACTCCTCCCACACACCCACTGACTAGGACCCACACCATTGGGACCAGAAATGGGACTTATGGCCCCATGAATACATCTATGGGGATGGCTGCCACTATCCCTGACCCAGTGTATGCCTACCAATTGGTGTGTGCTGTGCAAGTTTTATTCTATGGACCGGCATATGACCTCATTCTTACCCAGGATGGGACATCACACCTCTGGCTGAGGTGCAATATCTCTGTGGCGACGGAAGCCTCAGGGGCGCCACACAAACAATCCCCCACCGGTAGTACATACAGGACAGTCAAGGAGAGACAGACTATTACACCATGAGCACAGGCGGGGGAGGGACACACTGTTACACAGATCACCACAAAGACCGGGATCGCTGGAGCTTATGCTGAAGCTTTCAGTGCGTACTGGAAGAAACCAGTACATTAAATAGGAAGGAGATATCTGAATGTGGCAATTAGCAATCTAAGCTCCTGGTTCCTGCTCCCCAGTCTCCAGGAATTAACTTCTGCAGGGCTGAAGAACAGTGAACCTGAATCAGCCGACGCCTGGCGCTGGCTGAACAATCCAAAAGCCTTAGGCTATGTGCGCACTTACCGGATTTTGCCGTGGATTTTTCGCGGATTTGCTGCATGTTTCACTGCAGAAAATGTTCATAACATCTCTGCAGTGAATCACCAGCAAATCCTATGGAGAAAAAAAATCCTGTGCGCACTGGGCGGAATTTGACAGCTGCATGTTTTGCTGCGGGAATCCCGCAGCAAAAACAAGTGCATGTCACTTCTTTTCCGCACATCGCTGCGGGATTTCACTCCATTGACTCAATGTTAATCATGAAATCCCGCAGGGAATAACGCAGGTAGCAAATTCTGTGCGGTTCACTGTGTTTTCCTGCGTTATTCCCTGCGGTATTTCGCGGTTTACCTCCGGTAATGTACATCGCTTGCTGCGGTTTTGCAGGGAAGTGATGTCATTACAGGAAGAGGAAGCCGTGCAGAGAGTAAACACACACAGATCACACACACACACACACACACATCACAGACATAGAACACATAGACACACACATAGAACACACATAGAAAGAAAACGGAAATATAGAAAACAAAGAACGTGGGCTCCGCTGCATATTCACCTTCCAGCCGAGGTAAGCACACAGCGGCGGCCCGGTATCCTCAGGCTGGGGAGGGAGAGGGGCAGGGATAATGTCCCCCGCCTCACTCCCCCTCCGGCAGCCGAGAATATCAGCCGCAGCTGCCCCGGGACTGTCGCATGCATTATGCGGCAGCACTGGGAGTGTCCTCGGCTCTTCCTGCCGCCGTGTAGCAGTGGCGGCAGGGTAATACAAGGGGTTAATGGTGGGGGATCACCGCCATTAACCCCAGGCTTGATCATGGCAGCGTCTATGTGACAGCTGACATGATCAACCCGTAAGTAAAGTGAAAAAAACACAGACACCGAAAAATCCTTTATTTTAAATAAAACCAACAAGCCTCGTTCACCATTTTATTAACCCCTCCCGCACCAAAGCTCCGGCGTAATCCACACAGCTCCGGCATAATCCACAGGTCCTGCGCTGCTGACATCCAGCCGCGACTGTCACAGACACAGGCTGAATGCAGCAGACAGCAGAGGTAATTACCGGTCATTTCCCACGGCCGGTAATGTGAACTCACTGCCGACGGTGGGAAATGCAGCGATCTGTCCTCTATCTATCCCTCTATCTGTCTGTCTATCTATCTATCTATCCCTCTATCTATTCTTCTGTCTATCTATCTACTATCTCAGAATTAAATGACTTTTTTTTTTTTTTTTCAATGTGCTTTATTGCATTGAATGCAATAAAGCACATCCCAACCCGCACGCGGCAAAACCGCGGCAATACCGCGAATAATACCGCGGTAAAACCGCAGCAAACCGCGGCAAACCGCATGCGGTTTTCGGGTGCGGTTTCCCGCGTTTTTTTACCGCGGGTGCGGTAATCTTTGAGAGCATGCGGAATTTTCTCAAGAAAATTCCATTTCCCAGTGCGCACAAGGCCTTAGGTTGCATGTCAGGCTAAGTTCACACTTCCGTTGTTTTGCATCAGTCACAATCCGTAGCCTTGAGGAATTACGGTATCCTGCAAAATATTTTGCAGGAATCCTGTTTTTCCCCATAGGCTTCTATTAGGCTAAGTTCACACTTTCGTTGTTTTGCATCAGTCACAATCCGTCGCCTAGAGGAATTACGGTATCCTGCAAAATATTTTGCAGGAATCCTGTTTTTCCCCATAGACGTCTATTAGTGACGAATTGTGACTGATGATGCTGCGTTGCATCCGCTGCGTCGCGGTCAGTCATTTTTTAACTGACCGCTGGGCGGGAGCAACGCAGCCTGTAACGTTTTTTGAGCAGCGCGATCCGTAGGATTTTGCTGCGCATGCTCTCTCTGGCTCCCTGCCCCTGTAACCAGGATAAACATCGAATAACCAAGCAATGCGCTTTGGTTAGTTACCCGATATTTACAGTGGTTACGGGTGCAGGGAACCAGCGCTAAGCTGGTATCTAAGATAAATATCGGGTAAGCAAAAAACGCTTTGCTTATACCCGATATTTACCCTGGATACAGTGTGCAAGGAGGCCGACACTTCACCACTCGGCTCCGCCCCCTCCCGCACTTCGCATGTGTGTACACACACACACACACACACACACACACACACACTTGTCCCCAGCCCTGCAGTCCCCGCGGCACTGACGTTTTCAGCTCGGCTCTGCCCCCTCGCGCTCCGCCCCCTCGCGCTCTGCCCCCTCCCGCTCTCCGCATGTACACACACACTCTCACTCACCTGTACCCAGCCATGCAGACCGCGGCACTGACGTCCTCAGCTCCGCCCCCCGAACTCCGCCCCCCCAAACTCCGCCCCCGCACACAACGGAGTCCGACAATGAAATTGTTTCTTTGTCATCCGTTGTCATCCGTTGTACAACGCATCAGTCACATGTGTCAAGCAACGCATGTGACTGATGCAAAACAACGGAAATGTGAACTTAGCCTTAGTGACGGATTGTGTCTGATGATGCTGCGTTGCATCCACTGTGTAGCGGTCAGTCGTTTTTTAACTGACCGCCAAGCGGGAGCAACGCAGCCTGTAACGTTTTTTGAGCAGCGCGATCCGTAGGATTTCGCTGCGCATGCGCTCTCTGGCTCCCCGCCCTCGTAACCAGGATAAACATCAGGTAACCAAGCAATGCGCTTTGGTTAGTTACCCGATATTTACAGTGGTTACGGGTGCAGGGAGCCCGCGCTAAGCGGTGTATGCTGGTAACCAAGATAAATATCGGGTAACCAAGCAAAAAGTGCTTTGCTTTTTGTTACCCAATATTTACCCTGGATTCAGTGTGCAAGGAGGCCGACACTTCCCCATTCGGCTCCGCCCCCTCCCGCACTCCGCATTTGTACACACACACTCACACTCACACACACACTCACTCACTTGTCCCCAGCCCTGCAGTCCCCGCACTGACGTCCTCAGCTCCACGGCCCCGCTCGGCTCCGCCCCCTCGCGCTCCGCCCCCTCCCGCACTCCGCATGTACACACGCATGTAGACACACACACACACATACACACACACTCACTCACTCACCTGTCCCCAGCCATGCAGACCGCGGCACTGACGTCTTCAGCTCCGCCCCCCGAACTCCGCCCCCCGCACACAACAAAGAAATTCTTTTCTTTGTCACCGTTGTCATCCGTTGTACAACGCATCAGTCACATGCGTCAAGCAACGCATGTGACTGATGCAAAACAACGGAAGTGTGAACTTAGCCTCAGACTCTGAAGCGGGGTTTCCCAAACTCCAGTCCTCATGACCCCCAACAAGTCATGTTTTCAGGATTTCCTTACTATTGAAAAGATGATGGAAGAATTATCAAGGCATCACCTGTACAATATTAAGGCAATCCTGAAAACATGATCTGTTGTGGGCCGTGAGGATTGGAGTTTGGGAACCACTGCTCTGAAGTGTGAAGAGAGTCTAAGGCGCCATGCCACCAAGTCCATGCAGAGCCGAACATTGCATGGCAAACAGTGGTGCAGCTATTGGGGTCTTAAGTGTTTAGGAGGAGTCCCGGATATAGTGGTACAGCTATTGGGGTCTTATGTGTTAGGAGGAGTCCCGGATATAGTGGTGCACTTATTGGGGTCTTATGTGTTAGGAGAAGTCCCGGATATAGTGGTACAGCTATTGGGGTCTTAAGTGTTTAGGCTCGGTGCAGCCCCCTAATGGCACTGTTTACAGGACAAGTTATTATTTGAAAGGGCATTTTCCAATGTACTGTGTAGGTAATTTGGCTTTGGTAGGAGCATCGTGGCTGCGCTCACTTTTGGCTGTGCCCTTGGCCGACCATCAGGACGCCAGGTGGTCTGCAGCCCGCTCCATACGCTGCAGCGAATGCTCCGCTATTCATTTTAATGGCACAACAAAGTGACAACCAGAGCTACAAATTCTCAAATATCCAAAAAGAAAAAGAATCCCCGTGAGTCATGAATCGGCTCTGTGACGCATCATCGCGTGGGGGCCGCTGCGGCACAAGAGGGGTTAACGCCGCACATTGCAGGAATCCCCTGTTCTAATTGCACACTCTCTAATTGGGTTAGTGGTGGTATGAGCGGGGATGGCAGGCTTATTGCGGGGGAGGTGGTTTCATCAAACGTCTGGTGATGACTCATGTGTCCCCGTTCAGGGGGTCCCCGCTGTGTCGCTGGAGTTGGCGGTGGGGTGTTGTTTTTTTTCCTATGCCATCTTGTGATGACAGCTTGCTTCAGTAGCCGCTATGTGGGGTAACACCTGACACTATAGACAGTCTGCGTCGCTGCCCCCTGCACGGTGGGCACAGCGATGACACCGAAGGTCCTACACTGCCTCCGCACATGTACAAGGAAGTAAGGGGCGACATTCCCAGAGAATTCTCATATTTTAACATATAAAAAATGGAGTTAATGAGACGTGCGCTCGCCTTGATCTTCACGTAAAATCGGGGCTGCGGGAGGGAGGCGCTCGCTGAATGTCATCCTTACATCATGAGGATTTATAGTCTTATAATTACAGGTTCAATTCAATAGGATACATCAACTACAGAATACGCAAATCACCGGCGCTCTTGGTTTGCATAAATACATATTTTTTGGCTGTGACTTTTGTAAACGGAAGAAATGCAATACTTTTTACTCCAGAACATGTAACATTAAAGGGATATTTCAGTCTGGTACAATAGCATTAAAATGCCTGACAGATCATATGAGATCCCCCTAGTGGTGGCTGCAGACAGAATCTTATGTATCTCTGTATACAGAGAGCTCCCCCTAGTGGTGACTGCAGACAGAATCTTATCATGTATCTCTGTATACAGGGAGCTCCCCATAGTGGTGACTGCAGACAGAATCTTATCATGTATCTCTGTATACAGGGAGCTCCCCCTAGCGGTGGCTGCAGACAGAATCTTATGTATCTCTGTATACAGAGAGCTCCCCCTAGTGGTGACTGCAGACAGAATCTTATCATGTATCTCTGTATACAGGGAGCTCCCCCTAGTGGTGACTGCAGACAGAATCTTATCATGTATCTCTGTATACAGGGAGCTCCCCCTAGCGGTGGCTGCAGACAGAATCTTATGTATCTCTGTATACAGAGAGCTCCCCCTAGTGGTGACTGCAGACAGAATCTTATCATGTATCTCTGTATACAGGGAGCTCCCCATAGTGGTGACTGCAGACAGAATCTTATCATGTATCTCTGTATACAGGGAGCTCCCTCTAGTGGTGGCTGCAGACAGAATCTTATCATGTATCTCTGTATACAGGGAGCTCCCTCAAGTGGTGGCTGCAGACAGAACCTTATCATGTATCTCTGTATACAAGGAGCTCCCTCTAGTGGTGGCTGCAGACAGAATCTTATCATGTATCTCTGTATACAGAGAGCTCCCCTAGTGGTGGCTGCAGACAGAATCTTATCATATATCTCTGTATACAGGGAGCTCCCCCTAGTGGTGACTGCAGACAGGATCTTATCATGTATCTCTGTATACAGAGAGCTCCCCTAGTGGTGGCTGCAGACAGAATCTTATCATGTATCTCTGTATACAGGGAGCTCCCCCTAGTGGTGACTGCAGACAGAATCTTATCATGTATCTCTGTATACAGGGAGCTCCCTCAAGTGGCTGCAGACAGAATCTTATAATGTGTCTATGTATACAGGGAGCTCCCTCTAGTGGTGGCTGCAGAGAGAATCTTATCATGTATCTCTGTATACAGAGAGCTACTCCTACTGATGGCTGCATACAGAATATTATCATGTACATCTATACACAGAGAGTTCCCCCTAGTGGTGGCTGCAGACAGAATCTTATCATGTATCTCTGTATACAGAGAGCTCCTCCTAGTGGTGACTGCAGACAGAATCTTATCATGTATCTCTGTATACAGGGAGCTCCCTCAAGTGGTGGCTGCAGACAGAATCTTATAATGTGTCTATGTATACAGGGAGATCCCTCTAGTGGTGGCTGCAGACAGGATCTTATGTATCTCTGTATACAGGGAGCTCCCCCTAGTGGTGGCTGCAGACAGAATCTTATCATGTATCTCTGTATACAGGGAGCTCCCCCTAGTGGTGGCTAAAGACAGAATCTTATCATGTATCTCTGTATACAGGGAGCTCCCCCTAGTGGTGGCTGCAGACAGAATCTTATCATGTATCTCTGTATACAGGGAGCTCCCTCTAGTGGTGGCTGCAGACAGAATCTTATAATGTGTCTATGTATACAGGGAGATCCCTCTAGTGGTGGCTGCAGACAGGATCTTATGTATCTCTGTATACAGGGAGCTCCCCTAGTGGTGGCTGCAGACAGAATCTTATGATGTATCTCTGTATACAGGGAGCTCCCCCTAGTGGTGGCTGCAGACAGAATCTTATCATGTATCTCTGTATACAGGGAGCTCCCCCTAGTGGTGGCTGCAGACAGAATCTTATCATGTATCTCTGTATACAGGGAGCTCCCCCTAGTGGTGGCTGCAGACAGAATCTTATCATGTATCTCTGTATACAGGGAGCTCCCCCTAGTGGTGGCTGTAGACAGAATCTTATCATGTATCTCTGTATACAGGGAGCTCCCCCTAGTGGTGGCTGCAGACAGAATCTTATCATGTATCTCTGTATACAGGAGCTCCCCCTAGTGGTGGCTGTAGACAGAATCTTATCATGTATCTCTGCATACAGGGAGATCCCCCTAGTGGTGGCTGCAGACAGAATCTTATCATGTATCTCTGTATACAGGAGCTCCCCCTAGTGGTGGCTGCAGACAGGATCTTATCATGTATCTCTGTATACAGGGAGCTCCCCCTAGTGGTGGCTGCAGACAGAATCTTATCATGTATCTCTGTATACAGGGAGTTCCCCTTAGTGGTGGCTGCAGACAGAATCTTATCATGTATCTCTGTATACAGGGAGCTCCCCCTAGTGGTGGCTGCAGACAGAATCTTATCATGTATCTCTGTATACAGGGAGCTTCCCCTAGTGGTGGCTGCAGATAGAATCTTATGATGTATCTCTGTATACAGGGAGCTCCCCCTAGTGGTGGCTGCAGACAGAATCTTATCATGTATCTCTGTATACAGAGAGCTTCCCCTAGTGGTGGCTGCAGACAGAATCTTATCATGTATCTCTGTATACAGGGAGCTCCCCCTAGTGGTGGCTGCAGACAGAATCTTATCATGTATCTCTGTATACAGAGAGCTTCCCCTAGTGGTGGCTGCAGATAGAATCTTATGATGTATCTCTGTATACAGGGAGCTCCCCCTAGTGGTGGCTGCAGACAGAATCTTATCATGTATCTCTGTATACAGAGAGCTTCACCTAGTGGTGGCTGCAGACAGAATCTTATCATGTATCTCTGTATACAGGGAGCTCCCCCTAGTGGTGGCTGCAGACAGAATCTTATCATGTATCTCTGTATACAGGGAGCTCCCCCTAGAGGTTTCTCCTGGTAAAAATAATTCACTTACAATTTCCTCTGCTCTTTATAATAAAATTAATTAGTGCAGGCTTTTGTACCTAATGATATTCACTTTAGAGAAGTTACCATTTACCTAATGAGCTGCGCTATGACAACTTTAGATGAAGATAGGGAAGAGGCCATAAAGCGCAGTCAGGCTTGAGATCCCAGAATAGGGCGTCTGTCTCGTCATTGCTGATGATGATGGAGTAAATCATAACTGTAGCAGATGTTCTAATAGATTTACCTAGCAGTCTGACAAGCGGTGACATACGATCCGCTTTATCTTCCTCTGCATACATTACGTGTAGTCACCGCTGCCTCCCGCCATATCTCGGGCTTTCCTCTCCGCGTTATGAATTAATGTGACAGAATCTTTGTTATTTCAATAAATTACATATGAAGATGACATCACAGATGACTCGTCCCATCCCCTCCGGAGGGTCATCTGACGGGCAAGTTAATGGCTCTATGAAGTGTTTCTGCCCCAGATCCATCTTCATTAAAGAAGAAACATCTTATTATTGATGAAGATTTACTGGAAGGTGCAGAGAGGAGCGGATACGTGACCAGCGAAAGTGGGACCCTATATGTCGAATACTGTGACATTATCATGGCAGAGGATAGGGGGCTATACCAGCCATTGGGACAATACACAGGAAGGAGGAAGGAAGGCCTTATATTTAGGGAATGGGGGAAGTGGTGACCCCTGACTATGACCTTTTAGCTCACCCTCACTGCCTTTACCGACCATATACAGGTTCCACACCTGTCACCGAGCAGGAACCTCGGCCCTTGTCTTACCTTGGCACATGGGCCGGGAAAAGGGGGAAGTGGTGACCCCTGATAATAACCTGCAGCTCACCCTCACTGCCCTCACCGACTGTATACAGGTTCCACACCTGTCACCAAGCAGGAACCTGGGCCCTTGTCTTACCTTGGCAAATGGGTCGGGAAAAGGGAGAACTGGTGACCCCTGACAACAACCTGCAGCTCACCCTTACTTCCCTCCCAACCCTATACAAGATCCGCACCTGTCCCCGAACAGGAACCTGGGCCCTTGTCTTACCTTGGCAAATGGGTCGGGAAAAGGGGGAAGTGGTGACCCCTGTCAACAATCTGCAGCTCACCCTCACTGCCCTCACCGACCCTATACAGGTTCCACACCTGTTGCCGAGCAGGAACCTGGGACCTTGTCTAATGTTGAGAAATGGGCCTTAAGGCCACGTCTCACTAAGCGACATCGCTAGCGACATCGCTGCTTTGTCACGGTTTTTATGATGCAACAGCGATCTCGCTAGCGATCTCATTATGTGTGACATCCAGCAACGACCTGGCCCCTGCTGTGAGGTCGCCGGTCGTTGCTGAATGTCCTGGACCATTTTCTTCAAAGGCGATGTCCTGCTAGGCAGGACGCATCGCTATGTTTGACACTGTGTGACAGGGTCACAATGACAGCAGAGATCGTTATACAGGTCGCTACTGTGACCTGCATCGTTACTGAGCCGTTGGTAAGGTCTGACTGTGTGACATCTCACCTGCGATCTCCCAGCGACTTACCAGCGATCCTTATCAGGTCGCATCGTTTTCGGGATCGCTGGTAAGTCGCTAAATGTGACGGGGGCTTTAAGTAGGGATGGAAAGTATGAGCGCTAGTCAACACCACTAACACTATAGGAATACACAAGGCAACAATACAGAGGAAACATGAATACTATCACCAAACAACAGGTAGATTGCAAAAGTTAACACTTATATGAGGAGCAGCAACCACAGAAGTCTCTGAAGAAACAGGAGACAACCTCTCCAGACCTCAGTAAGGAACAAACTATAAACCACACCCAAAACACCCCAGGGTGAGGTTAATAAAGGAAGTCAGAGGATAGCAATAGAGGAGGAACACAGTTCCCCAGGGTCATAGAGTCCGCCTGCTGGAGAAACAGGGAACTGTGAAATAACATTTGATGCCAATCTCTATGATCTTCTAGCATTCGCTGCCACTGGATTGTCAGCCGGCCATGATACCTCCATGACTGGCCCATGACACTTCTGTGCATCAATATAATACAAATACTGCACCGAGTCTGCAGCCATACAATACCAAGCACAATTCTGAGTGTCGGATGGAGCGGTGTAAAGCCGCCACCACTGGACTCTGGAGGAGACGTGTTCTGTGTAGGGATGGATCACACTGCTCAATCTGCATCTAATGGAGGAGTCTGGGTTTGGGGAATACCAGGAGAACGTTACCCCCTGATTGCATTGTGCTCGCTGTACAGTTTGGTAGAGGAGGATTATGCTCTGGGCTGTTATCAGGGGTCAGTCTAAGCCTCTTAGTCCCACAGAAGGGAAATTATAATCTTCAGCACAAGACATTGTGGACAATTGTAGCTTCAGCAATGTGTGAACAGTTTGGGAAAGACCCTTCTGGTTCCCATGACTGTGCCCAGTGCACAAGGTCCATACAGACATGGAGATAGAGAACATGACCACACAGTGCCAGAACCTCAGCCCCATCCAACACCTATATCGGAGATTGTGGGCCTCCCCCCAATATCAGGGCTGGACTTCAGAAATGCTCTTCTAGATGAAAGGGCAAAATTTCCCACAGATTCCTCCAAAATGTTGTAGAAGTCCTTCCCAGAAGAGCAGGAACCAATATATATGCAAAGAGGCGACTCCATAATAATGTCTATGGATTTAGAATGGGAGATCATAAAAAAAACCCTGAAGAAGAATGTGGAGGTGTGATACATTCATTTATTTATTTTACTGATATAGCGCCATCCGGCGAAACAGGAGAAAAATTGAAGCAAACAAAACACAGGGAGTACACAAACTCCTCTAAGATGTTGTCATTGATGATTTTAGACCCCAGTGCTACCCATTGACTCACCGTACAGTGATGTTTACTTGCCACCCATCTGTCTACATATAGTATATGTTGCATCTACATACAGCATGCGCCCTGCATATATTCATTTTAGACCTTTAATTAAACAAGTTACAGAACATCATCAATGTGTGATATTCCAGCACTAGGAGATGTGAGCGTTTCGCTGTCAGTGCAGCTTCTGCAGGTGTCCCTTTTTGCCTCCTGTATTTATGGATGAGGGAGATAAGATATTATGGACTTTATGCTTTATAATAGATATAGAGAAATCTGCAACAAATATGGAGCAGTTCTGCCTGTAAAGGATCCGCAGCTAAATCTGCAACAAGTGCACCAGACAAAGCATACTGTTTATCTCCTGGCACAGAGTCCCCCCCCCCGAGTGGTGGTGGAGGGATGGCCGCACCTTATGCTTCATTGTGCCAAATTCAATTATCGCTCTTTAATCCGCTTGAATCGCTTTTTCCCGTTTCTCCTCCACAAAATCAATTCATCTTTCCTAATATTTAGATTGCCCTCCACCCGCCAGTCTCCGCTCTCCTATTTCATGGCTGCTTTCTATATATCAGTCAATTTGTTTTTCTCATTACAGCGGCTCTATCTGTTCATCGATATATTGAGCGAGGTTTAGTCACTAACTCAACAATATGAGAGCGGGGAAAGTAATAGCAAATGTTGAGCAGTGCTCACAAGTGATGAGCGGTGCCTGCGTGTGATGAGCGGAGCCTGCGTGTCATAAGTGGTGCCTGCGTGTGATGAGCGGAGCCTGCGTGTCATGAGCGGAGCCTGCGTGTGATGAGCGGCGCCGGTGTGGGATGAGCAGAACCTTCGTGTGATGAGCGGAGCCTGCGTGTGATGAGTAGTGCCTGCCTGGGATGAGTGGAGCCTGTGTGGGATGAGCAGAGCCTTCGTGTGATGAGCGTAGCCTGCGTGTGATGAGCGGAGCCTGCGTGTGATGAGTAGTGCCTGCGTGGGATGAGTGGAGCCTGCATGTAATGAGTTGTGCCTGCGTGTGATGAGCGGCGCCTGCGTGTGATGAGTAGTGCCTGCGTGTGATGAGCGGCGCCTGCGTGTGATGAGTGGAGCCTGTGTGTAATGAGCGGAGCCTGCGTATGATGAGCGGCGCCTGCGTGTGATGAGCGGAGCCTGCGTGTGATGAGTAGTGCCTGCGTGTGATGAGCGGCGCCTGCGTGTGATGAGTAGTGCCTGCGTGTGATGAGCGGCGCCTGCGTGTGATGAGTGGAGCCTGTGTGTAATGAGCGGAGCCTGCGTGTGATGAGCGGCGCCTGCGTGTGATGAGCGGAGCCTGCGTGTGATGAGTAGTGCCTGCGTGTGATGAGCGGAGCCTGCGTGGGATGAGCAGAGCCTGCGTTTGATGAGCGGAGCCTGCGTGTGATGAGTAGTGCCTGCGTGTGATGAGTAGTGCCTGCGTGTGATGAGTGGAGCCTGCGTGTGATGTGTGGAGCCTGTGTGTGATGTGTGGAGCCTGCGTGTGATGTGTGGAGTCTGCGTGTGATGAGTGGAGCCTGCGTGTGATGAGTGGAGCCTGCGTGTGATGAGCGGAGCCTGCGTGTGATGTGTGGAGCCTGCGTGTGATGAGTGGAGCCTGCGTGTGATGAGTGGAGCCTGCGTGTGATGAGTGGAGCCTGCGTGTGATGTGTGGAGCCTGTGTGTGATGTGTGGAGCCTGCGTGTGATGAGCGGAGCCTGCGTGTGATGAGCGGAGCCTGCGTGTGATGAGCGGAGCCTGCGTGTGATGAGTAGTGCCTGCGTGTGATGAGTGGAGCCTGCGTGTGATGAGTAGTGCCTGCGTGTGATGAGTGGAGCCTGCGTGTGATGTGTGGAGCCTGCGTGTGATGTGTGGAGCCTGTGTGTGATGTGTGGAGCTTGCATGTGATCCCAGTATCTGAGCAGTGTGTGGATTCCTGATGGCAGCACTGGTCCTGGCTCTGTATCCAGGGTTAAATTATCTGTTTGGGGTCCTGGACAGTCCCAGTTCGCCCTGATCTATTCTTACATAGCTGTTTGCCCTCCATCGTATTATGCAGAGCTGTGTATTCCTAATATCTCATCGCCCAGCCTCTATTGATCGGAGTGGCAGCGGCAGGAGGGCGGCAGCGGCAGGAGGGCGGCAGCTGCAGGAAGGCGGCAGCGGCAGGAGGGTGGCAGGGGCAGGAGGGCGCCAGCGGCAGGAGGGTGGCAGGGGCAGGAGGGTGGCAGGGGCAGGAGGGCGGCAGGGGCAGGAGGGCAGCAGCTGCAGGAGGGCGGCAGGGGCAGGAGAGCGGCAGCTGCAGGAGGGCGGCAGGGGCAGGAG
Organism: Anomaloglossus baeobatrachus; assembly: GCF_048569485.1. NCBI lineage: Eukaryota > Metazoa > Chordata > Amphibia > Anura > Aromobatidae > Anomaloglossus > Anomaloglossus baeobatrachus. The sequence goes on along the minus strand of NC_134360.1, from coordinate 49,413,796 downwards.
GGCAGCAGCAGCAGGAGAGTGGCAGTGGCAGGAGGGAGGCAGTGGCAGGAGGGAGGCAGAGGCAGGAGGACAGCAGGGGTAGGAGGGCGACAGAGGCAGGAGAGTGGCAGGGTTAGGAGGGCAGCAGCTGCAGGAGGGCGCCAGTTGCAGGAGGGTGGCAGCTGCAGGGGGGCGGCAGAGGCAGCAGCAACAGGAGAGTGGCAGCGGCAGGAGGGAGGCAGCGGCAGGAGGGCGGCAGGGGCAGGAGGGCGGCAGGGGCAGGAGGGCGGCAGGGGCAGGAGGGCGGCAGCGACAGGAGGGCGCCGTCGTCCATTTGTTTACTGTGGAGAAGGTGAGGTTGAGTGCCAGGAATAATTAATGGCATTTTCCTGGCCACTTTATTGCAGGGAAGTGAAATGTGGCCACACTTAGAATAATTATGGAATTATAATTTAATTGGATCCTAATGAGATTTAATTGAAATGTTTATGGTTTGTTAGAGACTAGAACGCAATTCACAGGAGAGGAAGCGGCGTGTCATTGAAAGCTGGCGACCGCCGCGAGTGGAGGGGAAGAAGGTAAAGGAGACAATTATCTGGATTATATACGTCAGGAGAGATTTACCCTGAAATTAACAAATATACATTCAACTGTTTCTGAGTTATACCTCTTCCTGGGAAGGCTGGAGCCAGACATCATGGCGTCTCCATCCTCGCTGCAAGGATCTTGATCTGCTTCATTTGAAGGGAAACATAGTTATGTGGGGGCACAGAGAGGGATTATTACTATGATGGGCAAAAATATTACTGTGTGGGGGCATTGAGGGCCACTAAAGGCAGCAGCATGTGTAATTCCTGCACAGAGAAAAGCCATGGCTGGAAGGAGGTAAATATGTATGAAGACACATCCGAAAGTAACTGGAAGTATCTGCACTATGAACACTGTCTCTGTGTAGAGCTCCTCTCTGCTATTTGCTATTCACAATTGAGCTCCCCCTAGTGGTGACTGTATAAATCTGTATGTAATGAGCTCCCTCTAGTGGTGACTGTATAAATCTGTATGTAATGAGCTCCCTCTAGTGGTGTCTGTATAAATCTGTATGTAGTGAGCTCCCTCTAGTGGTGGCTGTATAAATCTGTATGTAATGAGCTCCCTCTAGTGGTGTCTGTATAAATCTGTATGTAGTGAGCTCCCTCTAGTGGTGACTGTATAAATGTGTATGTAGTGAGGTCTCTCTAGTGGTGACTGTATAAATCTGTATGTAGTGAGCTCCCTCTAGTGGTGACTGTATAAATCTGTATGTAGTGAGCTCCTTCCAGTGGTGACTGTTTAAATTTGTATCTAGTGAGCTCCCCTAGTAGTGACGGTATAAATTTGGATGCAGTGAGCTCCCGATTGTAACAGTGCGTCCCTACCCAGCCTGTGCTCATGGTGTAATAGTCTGTCTCTCCTTGACTGTCCTGTATGTACTACTGGTGGGGGATTGTTTGTTCTTCTCAGCATGGGACTTCTCCAACCACAACTTGGTAAACAGAACAGAGCCAGGACGTTCAAAGTTCATTCATGTATCAAATGTCATCAAATGTCCAGGCGGAGTTGGGCCCACCTTAGGGGCTGATCCCAGGAGAGAAGAACAATGAGACCCGTGTTAGTTCAGTTAGTTGGATCTAGACTGGAGAAGGATTAGGATATATAGCTGAAGCTGAATCCTAGAGCCTGTGTATGGACTATGGGACATTGAAGATCAGCTGCTACGTGGGATTGTGTTGTCTCAGCCACGCTATCGGATTTAAGCAACACATGTAAGGACTGTTGTTGCATTTTCCTTGGCATCGGATTGCCCCGGATCTATTTCCTTTGTGTGGACTCTAAAGAACCATTTGGATATTGGATGTTTTATGTTCCCTGCCTCATTAAATCTTCTTGGATTGTTCATCGGTCTGGTGTCCATTACTGCTCTGTCGCATACCCCGTCACAATCTGTAGTTGCTATTTTGAGTGGTGTGGACGTTCCCCTATTGTGCGTTACTTTCTCCCCTTTTCTTTTCTCCCCAGTACACATACTGTCTCTCCTTTGTGAGTGCGGTGTGTACGAGTTTTCGTTCTCCCTTCTCCGTGTCGTTCCTATGGGGTTTTGTTATTGTGTTTTCTGGCCCGTCCCAAGGGTGGGGGAGAGAGGAAGTAAGATCAGGGCTGAGTCAGGAGTCAGGCTCATGCTGGGGCTCAGACCTGGCTACCATCAAGCCTACTTCCGAGATGAGGGACAGCTTAGAGTCTTGAGTGTGAGGGCCAGCCTAGGAGCCCCTGCTCCATCATTACATACCCCATGACAACTATATCTGGGACTCCTCCTAACTCTTAAGAACCCAATAGCTGCACCACTCTTTAGTGGACACCTCCAAGACTGCCTGCCCATAAAGCTGTGAGGTGGCTGGCATTGTTATAGGGTGCACTGTGGCTGGCATTGAGGGATGTGTGAAATCTTGGGGTCACTTTAACATTAATGGTGGGTGGTGGGTCATTGATTGTAATTGACAGAGATTTTGTGAGATGCCAACAACCCATCCAATCATCAAATCATAGTCATTATGGGTATACAATTGTCAGTGGATACCAGCAACTGTTGGGATCTGTGCAATACCTTTGGCGGCGGGCAACGAGGCTATGATGCAAAGTATCAAGGGGCACCAAAATGCCACCTTATCTTGACCGGTGTCCTTGGATGCAGAGCTAAGGGCAGCAAATTGGACCTTCACTCAGGACTATGTTGACAGTGAACTCCATGTGCCGGGCATCAACGTATAGCGGCCACTCCCTGGCATTTGGCGCAGGGGTTGTAGCCGCCATTGACAAGTCAGCCTCTTTCGATTTCACAGTCTCTCCCCATCCTCTTGCAGGGGGTGACATCTTATTTTGTGCCCATGTCCTCCTCTCACCCCTAGTACCGAGCACCTTCTCGTGAGTTCTCGTTGAGGACTCTCAGTACTAAGCCGCTCGCTCCGGGTATCTGGCCGCCATCGCCGAGCGCTCCTTTGATTACACTTTATTGATGTTTGCATGAGAATTTTTAAGATTCAATGTTTCCAGGAAGTCTCCAGGAATATCGAGCGCTGATAGCTGGAGATAATGAACCAGAAATCGTTAGGGGAGCTCTAAAAATGTCACTCAGATTAAAGGTGTAGAGCACTTCTGAGAGCGAGCGGGCAACGTAGAGCCGGGGATTGTGCAGAGCCGCATGGTGATGCTGGGACAGGGGCAGCCGTAATACTGCTCTATAGTCCTGATAGTCAGCGTATATACCAACACAGAAGATCGTTACTTTTCTGGGATCCCATTTCGCAGGCTGCTTCCGTTTTGTGTTCACAGCTCCCGTGCAGACCTATGTAACTCCATGAAGATCAATTACTACTAGCAAACTCGGGAAACAGAGAAAATGGCGTAACGACTGCATGATTAGACTGCTCACTGAATAACCTATGGCTCTGCATTAGAGCTGCATACACAAAACGGCTGGAGCTATTTTGATTAGGAATATCCATTTCTCTTCCAGATGTCAGATGCATTATAGTAATACGGATTGAGCCTTTGAAATGTGACCTTTTGTGCTTCATTTCCAGAATCCTTCTGCTGATGTCGGTGCTCAGGCTGCGGGACTTGTCACTCCGGCTCCTGCTTGTTCAGTGTCAGATCACTTCCCCTACTATATTACCAGGCAGTTAATTAAGGGTAGTTTGGTGCATCTGACAGAATTGCAATAGCATCCAGCAGAATTGTGAATGCAGCTCTGGATATGACTAGAGCAGAAGAAATGCTGTATTAGCAATATATGCAGTGAAATATGACAAAGAGTGGGCCCCATAACAATGATCCAAGTGTGCCCCTCATAAGGCTGCTGTTTTTTATGATTGGACATAAAGGACAGGATGTTAGTTGTGTCCGCTAGGTACGGGGAAGTATCAAGCGCACGGCGAAAGGGAAGGCAAACCCTGTGTCTAGGGAAGGGGAAGATGGTGACCTCTGACCAAACCTACTGCTGGTCCCTGGGGTCCCTCCCGATACTAGATAGGTTCCACACCTATGCGCCAAGCCGGATACCTGACCCTAGGTATCCCGAGTGCTGGGCCCTAAATAAGGAACAGATGGGATGAGCTCTTCGTCAACCTCACTAAACACTATAGAAGACACAAGGAGGACACACAGGGGGAAAAGCATGAACTACTTATCTACGGATGACTCAGGTAGGCGTTCAGCAGAGTTTTCAGCAACAATACCACAGGAGTACAAGCCACTTGCTTGCAACCTCTCCTTGAAGGAACTGAAAATATCATCAGCATCAGTCCAAAGAAGGAAGGGCTATTTAAACACCAAGGTAATACTGATGATCAGCAGCTGGGTGGAAGGCAAGCTCCTGCTGGATCAAAAAAGAAGAGAGTTGAATCCAGCAGGAAAACTATCTATACCAATGAGTACTGACAGCAAGAACAATGGAAAGTCAGGGAGCATTCTGCGCAGCCAAACGCTGTGACCTTCTATGGCCAGAAACCACATGACTGTCTGTCAAACGTGACACACCCTTGACATGTTGCTCCCCATCCATGAAACCTGTCTGATTCCCCTCTCCATTATTTACTAAAAATGGATGGATGGCAAAGGTGATGGCATCAACGTGGACTTGTCAATCTCTATCCAAGGGTCTCTTTATGTGAATGAGCTGCCTCTGTGGCATTGAGGCTATGATTATATGCAAATTACATTTGATGGCAATGTGGTGGAGCTACAGGGGAGCCATGGTCGTGGCCCTGGTGACTGAGAAGCCCAAGAGTCTCACCATGACTTAAATGGGGGTCACACATAGAATGACTGCAGATTAATGGATTTAGACTGGACTACTTGTTTAAGGGGACCAGGGTCATTTTCCAACAAATATAAAAAAACAAGTTTGGCACCCAAATTTAGGTATAAAAAAGAGTCTATACAACCAAATCTACACAACGGAATGAATCACCAATATCCTTCAATGCTAATCTTCTCAACTCAAAGTTACCTACTGGGAGTTATCAGGGTTTGCTGGGACTCGTAATCTCACAAGAGATAGTTGTTCTGTCAGAAAGGAGAAAACGCATATATCCTGTGTTGTCATGCGGTTATAAAATTGGCCGTTTTTTCAGTCTATGCGTTTTGATGAAGCCAAGACTTCCTCTTCAGAAGAAGCAGCTTCTCAGTTTACGAGGAATAAAATGTTCTCCTCCATGTAGGAAATCGCCGCTATATTGACGACATTCTACCTGTCCAATATTTAAAGAGGACCTGTCACTGGGTCAAAAGTGTCCAGTTTTGCTCTTAATTTATTCTCGCTGCTCCTCTGAATATTCCGATGTTAAGAGGATTTTTTACAATCCAGAGATACGGGTCTTTTTATTTAGTTCTAACTTATATGATCTTTCCAAAGGGGCGTCGCTCATATGGTAATTATGTGGAGGAGTCTGAAGACATGCCTCAGAGGATCGTGTGAGCCAAACATGAAACGTGTGTCGGGGCTACCCATACGGAGACTGTTTTCAACTCAGCACCTCTACTGAATTGGCACTTCAGAAGGTAGATATTCCTTACCCCCTGTATCCTAATTATTATATTGACTGAACACTTGCTCTCAGTCTGGTAGTATACATGTTAAATGGATATTATGCATGAGGCTTGATATACCCCTTGTGTTGTCAATGTGCAATACCCACTGCATCCATCTTCCTTGCGTCTGTATTTTATATCTTTGTATGTTTGTATTTATTGTTGGACTTAATACACTTTATTGTTCATGTACTGTATACTCATTGTTACAGTTTTGCTCCATGTTTACACATGCATTGTTTCATGATTTCCTTTGTTGAACCTATACTTAACCATGGATTAATAAAGATTTTGTACATATTTTTGACCGATAAAAACTCCTTTTCTTTTTGTTCTAATACCATCAAACCATGTCTAAAAATAAAAGCCATATATATTACCCATGTATAAAACCTGGTTGTATCAGTGCCCCTACAGCTGGACCCCCCCTACCCCATACTGCTTGCCCCCAGCATAGGGCAGACACTGATCATCCATATTGGAGATCCTGCCCATATTACTGTATCAGTCCCGATGGTTACACTATAAGACCACAGTGTATATATAATGGTGCCCACCAAGTGTTACCAAGTGTTACCCTAAAGATGGGCAGCTGGTGACCTTATGAGATAAATCAACCATGGCCGTACACCCTGTATAACGTCTTCTGTTCCCACGACGTGACCACGGGGGGCAAACACTGACCACGTCCATTCCCGCTATTATAAATGATCGCTGCCCTTTATGTTCCGTCTCTAATGTTTCCTCTAAATGTCGCCCTCGCCAATTACATTGATCTGTAATATGTGACTAATCTATCACTCCATCAGCAGGGCGGCCACCATCAATCACACATAATGGAGACATATGGGACGTGGCAGCTCTGATTTACATCAAGGCAGATGCCACCAGTATCGGAGGCAGATTATTAACCCTTTGCAGCCTATAAATTGAGTTTGATTTGGTATCTTTGATGGTGTAAAATCTGAAAAAGAACTTTAAAAGTTTTAAACACTAGGGGGAGCAGCTGCTTAAAGTTACCATAGAAACCCAGTGTACCAAGCTCGCCTTACGACTGCTGTAAAAGTGGGTGGGATAGGATGAGATACACAGCTGAGCAGACAGTATCACACAGGATAGGATGAGATACACAGCTGAGCAGACAGTATTACACAGGATAGGATTAGATACACAGCTGAGCAGATAGTATCACACAGGATAGGATTAGATACACAGCTCAGCAGACAGTATCACATATAATAGTAGATCCACAGCTCAGCAGACAGTATCACATATAATAGGATTAGATACACAGCTCAGCAGCCAGTATAACACAGGATGAGATTAGATACACAGCTCAACAGAGAGTACCACACATGATAGGATTAGATACACAGCTCAGTAGACAGTATCACATATGATAGGATTAGATACACAGCTCAGCAGACAGTATCACACAGGATAGGATTAGATACACAGCTCAGCAGACAGTGTCACACAGGATAGGATTAGATACACAGCTCAGCAGACAGTATCACACAGGATAGGATTAGATACACAGCTCAGCAGACAGTATCACACAGGATAGGATTAGATACACAGCTCAGCAGACAGTATCACACAGGATAGGATTAGATACACAGCTCAGCAGACAGTATCGCACAGGATAGGATTAGATACACAGCTCAGCAGACAGTCTCACACAGGATAGGATTAGATACACAGCTCAGCAGACAGTATCACACATGATAGGATTAGATACACAGCTCAGCAGACAGTGTCACACAGGATAGGATTAGATACACAGCTCAGCAGACAGTATTACACAGGATAAGATTAGATACACAGCTCAGCAGACAGTATCACACAACATAGGATTAGATACACGGCTCAGCAGACAGTATCACACAGGATAGGATTAGATACACAGCTCAGCAGACAGTCTCACACAGGATAGGATTAGATACACAGCTCAGCAGCCAGTGTCACACAGGATAGGATTAGATACACAGCTCAGCAGACAGTATCACACAGGATAGGATTAGATACACAGCTCAGCAGACAGTGTCACACAGGATAGGATTAGATACACAGCTCAGCAGACAGTATCACACATGATAGCATTAGATACACAGCTCAGCAGACAGTGTCACACAGGATAGGATTAGATACACAGCTCAGCAGACAGTCTCACACAGGATAGGATTAGATACACAGCTCAGCAGCCAGTGTCACACAGGATAGGATTAGATACACAGCTCAGCAGACAGTATCACACAGGATAGGATTAGATACACAGCTCAGCAGACAGTGTCACACAGGATAGGATTAGATACACAGCTCAGCAGACAGTATCACACATGATAGCATTAGATACACAGCTCAGCAGACAGTGTCACACAGGATAGGATTAGATACACAGCTCAGCAGACAGTATCACACAGGATAGGATTAGATACACAGCTCAGCAGACAGTGTCACACAGGATAGGATTAGATACACAGCTCAGCAGACAGTATCACACAGGATAGCATAAGATACACAGCTCAGCAGACAGTATCACACAGGATAGCATTAGATACAGGCTCCCTGTGCAGTATTATAGGCAGATTTTGCCCATTTTGTTCTTATATTAAATAATAATGTGACGCGTCGCTTCTCATTCGGGAGTCATTTGTTTTTTTCCTTGAAGTGAATAATCCATAATTTCTGCACAAGTAATGGAGTTACAGTTGCACCATTATGTCTCCGCTGCACGAGCTCCACCGAGGTCCATAAATAATCCTGGAAATGATCCATAAAACACAAGAAAAATAACATTAATATTTTCAGCAAATTCTCGTCAGTCCCTAAATGACAGAGAAAAGTGATGTGTGTAGGGGGACCCCGAGCTCGGCCGGTCTTCACCCCCTCAATGCACATGGCTGCTGTCACCGAGCCGCAAACTGATGGGGGAGTTAAGAAGAGCAACTTTACAAGCTCCAGAATATCATGGCCGTCCATATACCACTGACATTACACTTTTAAAATGATGGGGTCTACCTATGGACATTTTTTTTTTTACCCCACAGCAGCACAGAGTATTTCAGAACAGGAGTGAACTGAGTTACAGATATTCCAGGGCTCTGTAAGGCTAATCATCCATTAGAACGGATCCTGCAGAGATCCGTTGGCAAAATGATTTCTGTTGGATCCGTTTTTCTAACATTGGAGTCTATAGAGAATGGATCTATTAATGAATTACTATTTATCTTCCATGTGAAAAGGATCCTGTAAGAAAAAAATGGATCCTTTACAAATGCAAGAAAAATGGACGACTAAATAGCAATCCGTTAGCGGATCCGTTCTCCATAGTCTCCAATGTTAAAAAAATTGGATCCGGTATAAATCAGTTATTTAACAACGGACAAAAAAGTTGTGTTTGTAGAACTTTTTACCAAATGGATCTCTGCAGGATCCGTTCTAACGAGTCAATACTGGGACATCTGAACTCAGACATAGGCCTTTTTCACACATGCGTGTAAAATAGGTCTGTGGTGAAGGTCCGTATGTGTGTTTTCCGTGTGCTGTCCCTTTGCTATCCGTGTGACATCCAGATAGCACGCGAACAGCACGAGCTGGTATACTTACCTGTCTCCAGCGCTGCTGTTACTTCCAGGTCCGCACTGAGTGCAGTGAATATTTATGAGCATAATGAGCGACCTGGAAGTGACAGCAGAGGCAGAGACAGGTAGGTATAAAAAGAGACCTGTGTTTTCTCCGGTCCGTGTCACACTGATGTCACATGGATCACATCACTTTGTGGTTCGTGTGACACTCGTGCTGCTATCAGAAAACGGACATGTCGCCATGTGGAGCACACAGACACACAGTCCTTGTGAAAACACAGATCTTTGTGCGCAAACCCATTGATTATAATGGGTCTACGTGTGTCTGTAACTCCGGTACATGTGAAAACGATCGTCACACGTACCGGAGACACAGATGTGTTAAGGAGGCCATACAAAGTATCTACCTGCACCTACTGCAGGCCCCAAGTTCCAGGGCTAAGTGTGACTGCCGACCACGGGGTCCAGCAAATCCCCACAAAATCCACTGATTTATCCCAGTATCAATATTGAGCATGTGATTCCTCTTATTTTGATTCACAGCCAAGATAAGCATATGGCTGGGGGCTGCAGCCTGTAGCCATGGGCTTTATCTTTGCTGGGTATCAAAATATGGGGGGCCCTACGCCAAGATAAGTGCACGGCTGGGGGCTGCAGCCTGTAGCCGTATGCGTTATCTGTGCTGGATATCATAAAATTTGGGGCCCTATGCCAAGATAAGCATAGGGCTGGAGGCTGCATCCTGTACCCATGGGCTTTATCTGTGTTGGGTATCAATATATGGAGTCCTATGCCAAGATAAGCGCACGGCTGGAGGCTGCATTCTGTACCCATGGGCTTTATCTGTGTTAGATATCATAATATGGGGGGCCCTATGCCAAGATAAGCGCACGTCTGGGGGCTGCAGCCTGTAGCCGTGGGCTTTATCTGTGTTGGATATCATAATATGGGGGGTCCTATGCCAAGATAAGCGCACGGCTGGGGGCTGTAGCCTGTAGCCGTATGCTTTATCTGTGCTGGATATCATAATATGGGGGGTCCTATGCCAAGATAAACGCACGGCTGGGGGCTGTAGCCTGTAGCCTTATGCTTTATCTGTGCTGGATATCATAATATGGGGGGTCCTATGCCAAGATAAGCGCACGGCTGGGGGCTGTAGCCTGTAGCCGTATGCTTTATCTGTCCTGGATATCATAATATGGGGGGCCCTATGCCAAGATAAGCGCACAGCTGGGGGCTGCATCCTGTTGCCCTATGCTTTATCTGTGCTGGATATCATAATATGGAGGCCCTACGCCAAGATAAGTGCATGGCTGGGGGATACATCCTGTTGCCCTATGCTTTATCTGTGCTGGATATCATAATATGGGGGCCCTACGCCAAGATAAGTGCACGGCTGGGGGCTGCAGCCTGTAGCCGTATGCTTTATCTGTGCTGGATATCAGAATATGGGGGGGCCCTATGCCAAGATAAGCGCACGGCTGGGGGCTGCAGCCTGTAGCCGTATGCTTTATCTGTGCTGGGTATCATAATACGAGGGGCCCTACACCAAGATAAACGCAAGGCTGTGGGCTGCAGCCTGTAGCTGTATGCTTTATCTGTGCTGGATATCATAATATGGGGGAGACCCTACAACAATTTTTTTTTTTAATTTATTATTATGCCACGATAAACCCGGAGACAGCGCTTTTGATTGGAAGCGTCAGACACGCTGTCACTCAGCGGGGGGGGGCGCGTCTGACTGCAACCAATCACAGATGCCGGTGGGCAGGGAAAGTAATGAATATGTATGAGGCTAATGAGTGGCCCCAGAAGTAAAATGAGAGGCCGCGGGAGCAGTTACAGTTGCGCCGGAGCCTCGGTAAGTATAGCGCGCTTGCTCCTATCCCTCTCTCCCTTCTACCACCAGTTTTAAGCACCAGATTCTGGTCCCCATATGAACTTTTATGGGGACCGGTGTCCAGCCAGACATCTAGGAACACTCATGAGGCAGATACGTTTTTTTTTTTTAGACTCAGATAGATTAGCCGACCCCGCGTATCTGTGAGTCCGCCCATGACTATTGCCCTGGTTTGGAAGTTTGCTACAATGTATAAGTGCAGGTAACATAAATCAATTTGGAGTCTTGAGTGTTTTGCTCACAGAAGATATTTTTTTAGGCTGGATACATTGTAAGCAATCTACAACTGGAAGATGTATAAGGACTTCAAAGATGGAGGGATAGAAGTTCGATTTTACGGACCAAAACAGGAGAATAGAATTTGAAAATACAAATAAATATTTGAACAAAGTTGTTGATATTTTTCTTTCTGTAGCAAAAACTTGAGAACCTAAATGTAATTATTACCCGTACTCACATGACCAGGAGCAAACGCGTGTGTTGACCGGTGGCTCGTACCTCCCACCATAACGCCCGCTAGCCACGTCCTTAGGTGACTGCACCGCTCAGCCCTGCAAACGACTCTGCCGTACTCTAATTAACAGCGAGAAAACAGGAATACATCAATGTGCCAGGAGTCAGTCAGGCGCCGGGCAGGATGATGTATTTGGTGCGCGCAGAGTCTGGGAACATTTCAAAATGATTTTCTGAAATAAATGACATTTTTACAAATTTCGCCCATCGCTCTGTTAGACAACTCTGCATCAGAACAAAATAGGAGTGAGGGGGCGCCGGGCTAGTTCGGACCCCGACGCCGGGGAGAGGGGGGTCTGTAATGTACAAATGACGTTCTGTCCTTTCTGCTATTTATGATGTGTGTAATAAGGTCGCTGGAATCACCGCCACATATAGTTTATTATCAAGGAGGGACAGCGGGATGAGCAGCAGGCGAACAAGAGACATTGTTACAACCTCAATCAATCATATATACAATGTATCTCCAATAATAATGTTATAACTTGGTGCCTGTATAAGACCCGTTATAACAATATTATCATTGGTGTTTTATAGGCACCAAATCTAATTGCCACTACCACAGACAGATGCATGGGGGATTCTCCATCCACGTTTTGCAGGAGTTTTGTGATGTCTGTCACAAGGTGGCGCCAGACACTACTTGTGTGAATGTGAATGGAGAGGTAGTCAGACAAGCCGAGGTCAGAAGCCAAGAGGTAGCGACAGGATACAAAGAGCAGACAGAGACGAGGTCAAGATACAAGCCAAGGGTCAGGATTCCAGGAAAGTACGTACAGGAGACAGGGAGCAGGTGAGGATGTGGTCAGGAGAAGGTCCGAGGTCAGAAGCCAGGAGGTGATGACAGGACACAGGGAGCAGACAGAGACGAGGTCAAGATACAAGCCGAAAGAAAGTCAGGATTCCAGGAGAGTATATACAGGATACAGGGAGCAGGCGGAAACATGGTCAAGAGGAGGTCCAAGGTCAGAAGCCAGGATGTAACGAGAGGACACAGTAAGCAGACAGAGACGAGGTCAAGATACAAGCCAAGGGTCAGTATTCCAGGAAAGTACGTACAGGATACAGGGAGCAGTTGGGGACATGGTCAGGAGGAGGTCCGAGGTCAGAAGCCAGGAGGTAGCGACAGGATACTGGGAGCAGACAGAGACAAGGTCAAGTTACAAGCCAAGGGTCAGGATTCCAGGAGAGAACGTACAGGATACAAGGAGCAGGCGGGGACGTGGTCAGGAGGAGGTCCGAGGTCAGAGGCCAGGAGGTAACAACAAAAAACAGGAGACAGACAAAGAAGAGTAAACAACAGTCCAGAGTCGAGAGCCGAGAGCACTACTATAAACTGGAAGTACGACTGATGACGTTTCGGTTGAGCATGCTCCCTAATGAAGCAGAGCAATCACCAGGAATGAGGAGCATTTGCTTAGGCACCTCCCAGCACCAGCGAACCCAGAGCTGAGAGACAACCCGTCCATATGCGTTCAAGACAAACAGTAGAGCATCCAAACCTGCAAAAAGTTCTGCACGATGGAACAGCAATAGTGACTCTGCAGGAGAGCATGGCAGAACATAACAACACAAGATGCTCTGTGCATCGGAACTGTGAAAAGTTTATTACCGCACCATCATTGTTTATCAGATCTTATCCACATGATGCATAGAGTAGAATCCGCATAGAAGGTGATCTCCGGAGCAAGTTATACAGTCACAGCACATCAAAATAGGCTGCAGATTTTATCTTGGATTTCAGTGCAAAATTCATGATGAACCCGCTAATTACATGTTATACCTAGGGTGAACTTAGGGTTACTTTGTACACTACGACATCGCAGGTGCGATGTCGGTGGGGTCAAATCGAAAGTGACGCACATCCGGCGTCGCTGTCGATATCGGAGTGTGTAAATCGTTTTTGATACGATTAACGAACGCAAAAGCGTCGAAATCGTATGATCGGTGTAGCGTCAGTCATTTCCATAATTTCGGAAGGACCGATGTTACGATGTTGTTCCTCGTTCCTGCGGCAGCACACATCGCTGTGTATGAAGCCGCAGGAGCGAGGAACATCTCCTACCTGCGTCTGCGGCTCATGCCGGCTATGCGGAAGGACGGAGGTGGGCGGGATGTTTACGTCCCGCTCGTCTCCGCCCCTCCGCTTCTATTGGCCGCCTGCCGTGTGACGTCGCTGTGATGCCGCACGACCCACCCCCTTAGGAAGGAGGCGGGTCGCCGGCCACAGCGACGTCGCAGGGCAGGTGAGTGCATGTGAAGCTGCCGTAGCGATAATATTCGCAACGGCAGCTATCACGGGGGCGAGGACTATCGTGCTCGGCATCGCTAGCATCGGCTTGCGATGTCATAGTGTGCAAAGTACCTCTAAGTATTGAACACGTCACCAATTATCTAAGTAAATATATTTCTAAAGGTGCTATTGACATGAAATTCTCACAAGTTGTCGGTAACAATCCATCCAATCCACACAGGCAAATAAACCAAACCATAAATGTCCATAAAGTAAGTTATCTGTAATAATGAGAAACAACACAGTGAAAAAGTATTATGAAATTTATTTAATACTTTGTATAAAAGCCTTTGTTTGTGATGAAACTTCAAGACGTCTCCTGTATCGAGAAACTAGTTGCCTGCATTGCTCAGGAGGGATTTGGCCCATTCTTCCACACAAGCACTTTTCACTTCCTGAAGGTCTCATGTTCTCCTTCTATGAACTCTGAGCTTTAGTTCCTTGATAAATTTTCTATTGGATTCAGCTTTGGTGATCGGCTCGGCCATCCTAGAAGCTTTAGTTATTTTCTTTCTCTAAAACTAATTAAGTTGCCGTGGCTGTGTGTTTAGCATCATTGTCTTGCTGAAATGTCCACCCTCGTTTCATCTTCATCATCCTGGTAGATGGCAGCAGATTTTTATCAATAAGGTCTAAGTTTGTCCATTCATCCTTCCTTCAAATATATGAAGTTTGCCAGTGCCGTCTGCTGAAAAACAGCCCCACACCATGATGTTCCCACCTCCACACTTCACTGTTGTTGGTGGTGTTTTGGGATGATTTGCCTTTTGGCCTCCAAACATTGTATTATGACATCCAAAGAGTTCAACTTTGGTCTCATCTGACCAGACTATATTCTCCCAGTATTTCACAGACTTGACTAAATGTTGTTGAGTAAACCTTATACACACTTGTACCAGCTTTTTGTTCAGCAATGGAGTCTTGCATGGTGAGTGTGCATACAGTAGTGTGCATACAGGCCATGGAAGGGGAATGCATTACTTATTTACCTGATGATTCCAGGTCTTTCTGTAGATCTCCACAGGTGGTCCATGTCTCTTGGACAACTCTCCTGATATTTCTTTTCACTCCTCTGTCTCAAATCTTGCAGGGAGCCCCTGGTCATGGCCAGTTTATGGTGAAATTATGTCCTTTCCACTTCCGGATTATGAACCCAACAGTGTTTACTGGAACCATCAGAAGCGTAGGAATTCCTCTGTAACCAATGCCATCAGTATGTCTTGCAACAATAAGGTTTCAGCTCCCTGGTTTTACCCATCATGAGATGTATCTTGTGTGGCACCTTGGTAATGAGACACCTTTTTATAGACCATCAGCTGAACCAACTGATAATATTTTATCACTAAGTGGCAGTATTGCTTCCTAATAGTGATAGATTTCAGCTGGTGTCATGACTTTTCTATGACTTTTCGCAACTTTCTTTTTTCATGTGTTAATACTTTTTCCCTATACATCACTAAATTTATGGACATCTATGGTTTGATTTCTTTGCCTGTGTGGATTGGATGGGTTGTTACTGACATCTGGTGAGAAATTCATATCAATAACACCTTTAGAAATATAATTACTTAGAAAATTGGTGATGTGTTCAATGTTGTTTCACCTGCTGTATATTTATGTTGCCAGGAACATAAAGGATTCTATGATTCCAAGGCAGAAGATAATATTTTTCACCCCCTTTTATATTAATTGAATATTAACCACAGTATCTGCAGTAGCCAATCAGGGGATACGATCACATCAGTATCTGGGGGTCTCACAGTCCTGACCCTCATTATAATCTGAAACGTTATTAACCTCTTAACTTCCATAAACACAACTTCCAACTCCTTTCTATAAAACTCCAGCCTCGAACCGCTAATGACATCAGAATTCACCGCGTTCCCGCTTTTGTTCTCTGTTTTCATTTCACTAATTAGATGTTTTTTATCTCTTGCTGACCTGAAAAGAAGATTCACTGTAAAAGCGGATTCCCCCTGACTGTAAAATCCAAAGGAAACCGCCGCCAAAAAAGCTAATTACAGCCACCTTTCTAGTCCTCTGATTTAAGCTTCATCAGAGCGCCCGGCGCAGCGTGGACCTCACCAATGTCTAATCAGAGCGGCTCTCTGAGATTTGCATGTAATTACAGCTCTACCTGAGAAGTGACAGTGCCATTAATTGGAAGCAAAACGGTAAAGAATGCTTTGTAAATTGGTCTCGTCGAGAGGCTTCGACTTGTTTCCTGCAGTAAATTGTTGCTGGTTCGCTGCATGTTCCTGGGGTCTTCCGCTGTGATCCCACCATTTATTAAATAGTTAGGGGGAGACCACCACTGACTATTGATCTGCACAGGGTTCTGCTATCCAGATACACAGGAGAAACTTCTAAATCTTCCCGGACCATTGCGTGAAATCGGACATCATTCCACCAGAGGAGACTTTAACAGCACCAGGTCTAAACTACCAGTAGACCGTAGGCCTTGTAACCAACAGCAGCACTGGCGGACACAGACGGCCAAGGGCCCCTGTCCAAAAACAATGTATGGTCTCCTTTGCAGTCCAATAGCTCATTATAATGCAAGATTCCACCACATTTGGAAATCGTATGGGCCCCCATTATCTGCTGAACTCCTGTGTGGCTGCACATGTTGCACCAGTGATATGTCCGCCCTGATATGGAAAGCTGTTATATGGCCTCATGATCTGCAAAGCTGTTATATGGTCCCTGATCTGCAGATCTGTTATATGGCCCCTGATCTGCAGAGCTATTATATGGCCCCCTGGTCTGCAAAGCTGTTATATGCCCCCCTGATATCTCTATAGGACTGTGCTCCAGAGCTGTATTCTGCTGAATGTGATACTGGACACTTGGGGAAGGGGTGACATCCCGCAGCTGGTGGACGTTAGAGACCTTGCACTCCTCCACCTTCCGTTTGACCAGGCCCAATAGATGCTCCATTGGGTTTAGGTCTGGAGACAATCAACCAGTCCAGCACCTTTACCCTCAGCTTCTTTAGCAAGGCAGTGGTGGTCTTGGAGGTGTTTGGAGTTAAACGTAACATGTGACAGAAATAATGTATCGGCACGTGTAACAATGAAGCTCCTGCCTCTGGATTGTGCAGAAGATGCATTCTTTAAAGGGGTTCTCCAAAAAATGTAAAATATAGAAAATAAACAATACACATTTAAATATTAAACATTTTTCTAAAGACATTAAATGGCCACGGTGTGAACGTGCTCCTATTGTGCAGATTCCAATTTATGCTCTGGTTACTTTTTGGGGGTTTTCTGTATTTTTGTACTTTATAAAAATAGGAGTATGGTCCCTGTGACGACATGGACTCTCATGGGTTAACGTTTCTTAAAATCCAGCCAGACAGCATGATAGATTGTCTATAGATGGGGGAGACGTCCCTCATAGTTTTTACAAGGCTCTTGTTGACTCAATGTAATTGTGTTGGCCACTGAAAGCCAGAGGTATTGTTCTCCAGACATTTCCAGTAACCATTGTATTGTAGTTGTGTGTTGATAATGTAATTACCTTAGTAGCCATTGTCTAGTCGGTGACTCCCAGTTTACATGTACACCCTCAGCCTTTCTAAAGGCCCTGTCACACTAAGCAACATCGCTAGCAACATCGCTGCTAACGAACAACTTTTGTGACGTTGCTAGCGATGTTGCTGTGTGTGACATCCAGCAACAACCTGGCCCCTGCTGTGAGGTCATTGGTTGTTGCTGAATGTCCTGGGCCATTTTTTAGTTGTTGCTGTCCCGCTGTGAAGCACAGATCGCTGTGTGTGACAGCGAGACAGCAACAACTAAATGTGCAGGCAGCAGGAGCCGGCTTCTGCGGAGGCTGGTAACCAATGTAAACATCGGGTAAGCAAGAAGCCCTGTCCTTGGTTACCCGATATTTACCTTTGATACCAGCCTCCGCCGCTCTCACTGTCAGTGCCGGCTCCTGCTGTGTGCACATGTAGCTACAGCACACATCGGGAAATTAACCCCATGTGTGCTGTAACTAGGAGAGCAGGGAGCCAGCGCTAAGCATTGTGCGCTGCTCCCTGCTCTGTGCACATTTAGCTGCAGCACACATCGGGAAATTAACCCCATGTGTGCTGTAACTAGGAGAGCAGGGAGCCAGCGCTAAGCAGTGTGCGCTGCTCCCTGCTCTGTGCACATGTAGCTGCAGCACACATCCTGTAATTAACCTGATGTGTGCTGTAACTAGGAGAGCAGGGAGCCAGCGCTCAGTGTGCGCTGCTCCCTGCTCTCTGCACGTGTAGCTCCGTGCCGTGGTAACCAAGGTAAATATCGGGTTGGTTACCCGATATTTACCTTAGTTACCAAGCGCAGCATCTTCCACGCTGCGCTGGGGGCTTGTCACTGGTTGCTGGTGAGCTCACCAGCAACTTGTGTAGCCACGCTCCAGCGATCCCTGCCAGGTCAGGTTGCTGGTGGGATCGCTGGAGCGTTGCAGTGTGACATCTCACCAGCAACCTCCTAGCAACTTACCAGCGATCCCTATCGTTGTTGGGATCGCTGGTAAGTTGCTTAGTGTGACTGGACCTTAAGCACATCATTTAAATGAACATTGTCCATGCAGCTTGAAATTCCTCCAATGGGAGAAGCAATCTTGTCCAACCAATCAATGAGGACGCAGTGTATCCAAGTGGAAGGTTGTGGTTATAAAAAGGACTTCTTTAAGCCACCAGGGGTTGTTGATGGTTGATGGATTCAGTCTAAGCTCTTTGGAGCTGACTGGAGGATCAGGACATCTTATGGCTTCAATCTAGGGACTCCGGATCCGGTTGGAGACCATATCCACAGCCTAGGGATTTCGACTCCGGCTGCCAGGATTGTAACATCAAACCAGGACTACCTAAGGAGGACACGCAGGTTGGGACAGTTCAGTCACCTGTTACAGACTTTGCAGACCTCAGACAGCTTGGAACCTGTGAGGCATGGACATTCTAAATCCCTGGTGAGCCAGCGGAAGGGTGAGACTCTGTTGCCTGTTACATTTCTGTGTTTTGCTGGTTATGTGTTATGTGCTGTTAATTGTTTGGGGATCCAATAAAGTCTAATTATTGTGGTTCCCTCACCCTGTGTTGTCTGAGTGGTGTTTCGCCCACGGTTAGGGAGGCCGGCGTTCAGTTGGGATGAGCCCTGAGCCACGCTGTCTTTCTAAAGGCGGCGGGTTTTAGTGGACGAGAACACCCACTGAGCCCCGTGTCTCCACAGTCCCCTTTTCTCTGAGCTAGAAAAAAAAACAAGGATAAAAAGTGGAAAAACGATGGTGGATTTCCTGATGAAGGAGAGGGGTTATCTCCGAAACGCGTAGAATAAACCACCCGGCATTGCTTTTATTTGGAATTAACTCTTTATTGGCACAGCAGCTTGGACATTTTTCTACTTTTTATCCTTGTTTTTTTCTTGCTTCCACCTTCGGCACGTGGAGTCTGCAGCAGCTGATATGTCCTTTAATACTGGTTCTGTGTCACACAACCACCCCAGGTGAGTGGTTTTCATTAGCCCTTAAGCGGGCTTTACACGCTGCGATATCGGTAGCGATATCGCTAGCGTGCGTACCCGCCCCCGTCGGTAGTGCGTCACGGGCAAATCACTGCCCGTGGCGCACAACATCGCTTACACCCATCACACGTACTTACCTGCCTAGTGATGTCGCTGTGGCCGGCGAACCGCCTCCTTTCTAAGGGGGTGGTTCGTTCGGCGTCACATCGGCATTACTAAGCGGCCGCCCAATATAAGCAGAGGGGCAGAGATGAGCAGGACGAACATCCCACCCACCTCCTTCCTTCCTCATTGCGTGCGGCTGCAGATAAGTAGAGGTTCCTCGTTCCTGCGGTGTTACACATAGCGATGTCTGCTGCCGCAGGAACGACAAAAAACATTGCACCTGCAACAACAACGATAATCGGGATAGGAACGACTGGACAACGATATGGTGAGTATTTTTGATCGTTACTGGTTGTTCATGCGGTGTCACACGCAACGACGTCGCTAACGAGGCCGGATGTGCGTCACGAATTCCGTGACCCCAACGACATCTCGTTAGCGATGTCGTTGCGTGTAAAGCCCGCTATACTGTTGTTTTCCTGGTAAGACCCTATATGCGCTTTTTATATCCACAGTTTCTTTTACTATTCTCTCTGAGCTAGGCATTTTTCTATATAGTTTCCTATGGACAGGTGGCTGCAGGTGGACCCTGTCCTTTACAACCTTTATTTACATTTAAGTTAAAGTTTTTAATACTAGAGTAGGACCGACCCGACTGGGTACACCTTGCTGCAGTGGGATGGCTTTTACGCTTTTTTATCAAACATTTTTAACCAAGTGCCCTATGTAATTTAAATGTACTACTACTTGTCATGTTAAAACTCTAAGGTCCCTTATACCCCCCGCCTCACCATCAGCTAGTGCAGAGATGAAGGGCTCTATGACGATCTTATCTGATCTGCCTGAGAGTTTTGGTATTTACGACCAGGGGGGAAGGAGCAGCTGAAGCCAAATCTGTGTGTCGCGGGCGGGGAGGAGGGTGCCAGCACACCGCGCTCACCCCCTTCTGCTCGGGTCCGGCGGCCGCTGCTCAGTGGTGGCTCGAGCCGTAGGCCGGATCCCGGGGGTTTCTCGAGCGGCACTCCTCGCCCGTGAGTGAAAGGGATTTGTTGGGTGTGGGGATGGTTATTGTCCGTGACGCCACCCACGGTTGTGGTGATTTCACCACCGCTGCTCTATACGGGGCTCCCGGGGATGGTGATGCGGAGCAGCCAGGTGTTGTGTTGCCCCTCCGTGGGTAGGGGTTGGTGATCCCGGGGCCCGGTGATGAGATGTGTGGTGCAGGGCTTGGTGGCCGCAGGGACGCGGGGGCAGCGCTGTGCCTTGCGGCACTGTGGTACTCACTCAGCCTGAGACGTGGACACAGTTTGTACGGTAAACCAAACGGCTGGTAGGACGGTCCCACAGACGGCTGCACCTGCACTCCCGGTAGGTGACGGTGATATCCCTCTTCCTTGCACCTATGGTTGACTTGTGGTAGCGGTGGATTCCCTCCGGTTACCCGCTCCCCGACTACAATCTGGGCCGGAGGAGCTCTACACTTTGCCCGCAGGCGCTGGCCCTGAGAAACTGGTGCCGTGGCGGTGGCGGTGTCTCTCTGCTTCAGGTTGGGCTGTTGCCTTCAGTCGGGACTTGGTTGTTGGGGGATCTGCGTCCCCGTCACTGACGGATTCGTCAAATTTGGCGACTCCTAGCCTTGCCGGGGTCCGAGAGGCCCCTGCCCTGGTGCTGACTGTCCTTCGGAACACTGCTCCAGACCACCGGGCACACAGCCAACGGGGTCCTTCCAGGAACTTCCAAACGGTCCCACTCCAGACAGTCACCGCCGTCGCTGACCTTGCTGATCTGGCCCTACACAAAGCTGGACCCTTCAGGCTTTCTTTCTCTTCTGTCACTTCACTTGCTTTTCCTCCTTTTCCACTTTCCTACTTTCACTTTCACTTTCTTAACTCCTCTGCTTAGCTCCTCACTCCTGCTCCTCCCTGAGCTATCTGCACTCAAGCCCTGCCTGGGCTAATCTGCCTGGTTTCTCCCGCCTCCAGAGCTGTGACCTCCTCGGTGGGCGGAGCCAACCGCCTGGCCCACCCCCTGGTGTGCATCATCAGCCTCTGGAGGAAGGCAACAAGGATTTGTAGTTTAGCTGTGATGTGCCTACCTGGAGTGTGGGGTGTGGTGGTGTTGTGACCTGTGACCCCTGGCTTGCCCAGGGCGTCACATTCCCCCTTAGCAAAATGCAGACCGTCCGCGGGCTGCCGTCCTACACCGGTTTTATTTTCTGAAAAAGATAACATTTGGAAATCAACATATATACATTTTTAATCATAACTCTTCCCAAGACGGGAGGCACATTTCTTTAACGTTGCAAACGGTTTACGGTTACGGTTTCCGCTCTCTCCCACCCAAGCAACCTGGCCCTGATGCTGCCCCTAAAACCCAGGCAGCACCCCTTGACCCACAGTCCAGCACACGGTACCCGAGCGGGATCTGTCCTTCCCTCCAGAGGGTAGCCACCGGTTCCCTTGGTGGCTGGGCCCCAGCCTGCTCTGCTGAGGGCCCTCCCTCCAACCTGCCTCTCCGGAGGCGGCATCGCGGAAAACGGTAACGGTAAACAACATATTTACAAGCCACTTAACGTTTGTGGTGCCCTGCAAGTTCACGGGCTTGTCCATGGATAGTTCCCATGCCAAAACTTTAAACGGTCCCCACGGGGACAACGGTGTCGGCTCCAGCCGGTTCAATCACAAAAGCAAATCAGGTAAACTTCGGTAATTATCATTTTTCTTATCATTTTCAACTTTTAAACAAACAAAATGGTGGTCCCAACGGGGACTGGACAACGGTGCTCCGCTGCCCTACTCCGATTCTTCGGCTGCGGCGGACCCATCCTCCTCCGACATGGGCTCGGTGTCAGGCCCGGAGTCACCATCACCAGCTTCCGCACCAGACGAGTAGCTACCAACCGCCGTAGCTTCTAGGCTGGCTACTCTCTGGGCCGCAATCACGGAGGGGTGCACGCCCGACGGGCCAGGTGCTGTGCAGCGTGCGAGCAAGTAGGACGGAGGCAACACAGGAGCCAGGGTCAGACCGGGTCCCTCAGCCGCAGCGGCCGGTCCCTCGGGGACACAGGGGCGTGGGTCACTCTCCGGTTCTTCCATCACGGCCTCCACTCCATACACTCGCGCCACGGCAACTAGCGCCTCCACCTCCGCGGCCCACTGCACCATCAGCCCGCCGATCTGCCTCTGGTAATGACGGCAAATCTCCGCCGTTCGGGCCCTCAGCCATGCCGCTGTCCCGGGCACCAGCTCGGCCGCCTCCGCATAGCTCGGCGGGGCGGACATTCCCGGTGAAGGTCAGGGGGGTCGTGGGGCCTCAGTGTTTCTATTTGCACCGCCACACTCACATGCGTCCAGCCGCCATCGCGTCCCCCTTAGCTCTTTCCGGCCCCTCCTCTCTCGGGGCGGGGTTTTGGCCTTCGCGCCTCTACTGCTCGAGAAGACGCTCGAGCGGGAACTTTTCGCGCCAAAGATTGCGGCTTCTGAAATTTTCCTGCCGGAT
The DNA here is from genome assembly GCF_048569485.1 of Anomaloglossus baeobatrachus. Taxonomy (NCBI): domain Eukaryota; kingdom Metazoa; phylum Chordata; class Amphibia; order Anura; family Aromobatidae; genus Anomaloglossus; species Anomaloglossus baeobatrachus. Next base: position 49,390,780 of record NC_134360.1, on the reverse strand, counting down.
ACCTCCGGCGGTAACAAGGCGCACCTCTACCAGACGGCAGAGCGGTAAGATCCTGTTCGTGACGCCAAGTTGTCGCGGGCGGGGAGGAGGGTGCCAGCACACCGCGCTCACCCCCTTCTGCTCGGGTCCGGCGGCCGCTGCTCAGTGGTGGCTCGAGCCGTAGGCCGGATCCCGGGGGTTTCTCGAGCGGCACTCCTCGCCCGTGAGTGAAAGGGATTTGTTGGGTGTGGGGATGGTTATTGTCCGTGACGCCACCCACGGTTGTGGTGATTTCACCACCGCTGCTCTATACGGGGCTCCCGGGGATGGTGATGCGGAGCAGCCAGGTGTTGTGTTGCCCCTCCGTGGGTAGGGGTTGGTGATCCCGGGGCCCGGTGATGAGATGTGTGGTGCAGGGCTTGGTGGGCGTAGGGACGCGGGGGCAGCGCTGTGCCTTGCGGCACTGTGGTACTCACTCAGCCTGAGACGTGGACACAGTTTGTACGGTAAACCAAACGGCTGGTAGGACGGTCCCACAGACAGCTGCACCTGCACTCCCGGTAGGTGACGGTGATGTCCCTCTTCCTTGCACCTATGGTTGACTTGTGGTAGCGGTGGATTCCCTCCGGTTACCCGCTCTCCGACTACAATCTGGGCCGGAGGAGCTCTACACTTTGCCCGCAGGCGCTGGCCCTGAGAAACTGGTGCCGTGGCGGTGGCGGTGTCTCTCTGCTTCAGGTTGGGCTGTTGCCTTCAGTCGGGACTTGGTTGTTGGGGGATCTGCGTCCCCGTCACTGACGGATTCGGCAAATTTGGCGACTCCTAGCCTTGCCGGGGTCCGAGAGGCCCCTGCCCTGGTGCTGACTGTCCTTCGGAACACTGCTCCAGACCACCGGGCACACAGCCAACGGGGTCCTTCCAGGAACTTCCAAACGGTCCCACTCCAGACAGTCACTGCCGTCGCTGACCTTGCTGATCTGGCCCTACACAAAGCTGGACCCTTCAGGCTTTCTTTCTCTTCTGTCACTTCACTTGCTTTTCCTCCTTTTCCACTTTCCTACTTTCACTTTCACTTTCTTAACTCCTCTGCTTAGCTCCTCACTCCTGCTCCTCCCTGAGCTATCTGCACTCAAGCCCTGCCTGGGCTAATCTGCCTGGCTTCTCCCGCCTCCAGAGCTGTGACCTCCTCGGTGGGCGGAGCCAACTGCCTGGCCCACCCCCTGGTGTGCATCATCAGCCTCTGGAGGAAGGCAACAAGGATTTGTAGTTTAGCTGTCATGTGCCTACCTGGAGTGTGGGGTGTGGTGGTGTTGTGACCTGTGACCCCTGGCTTGCCCAGGGCGTCACATGTGCGCACAACAACATTTCTTTGTTCTTTTAAGTAGAAAAGCTATTAACACAGTTTTTAGGTGCCACGTTAATGCTAGAAAAATGAAAAGCATATTGTCAGAAACACAGCTAAGCGCTGAACGCACAGCATCGTTTGGCTTTGCTAGGTGATTGCCGGTATCGCAACAAATGGCTATTGGCAAATAAAATAATGCTAGATGTGTTATGTTTGGTATCTATGCAAATGAAAAATTGAGATATAAAATATGACGCTAATATCTCTCACCTGTGTGGCCCAGGGGCAAAGATATGTGAAAAACTAGAATTATCCAACTTTGCTGAACCCTTTGGCACAGCCCACAAGGAATCTTAAAATGAGGTCACAGATGGGAGGGTGAACTTAGGTCACAAAAGTCATCAGTTCAGGAGGGCACAGTTAAACTGTGGTGCTGCCCGTGTCTACCATCTTATACTGGAGCCCTTCCCTCCCTAAATTCGGACGTCACATCTATGGAACGAGTTTAGTAAGTTTCATGTTTATCCCTTTTATTTTTATGTAATTGTCTACACTGTATTTGTATTGTTCCCCTTTGTAACATCTTGTATATTTTATAAACACTGCCTATTTTCGGATTAAATATATAAAATTTAATATCTCGTTCCTCCAGCTCTATATACGAATCCGAAACCGAAGAGACTTTTGCTATCTGTAATGGATGACAGAACTACCTGTACAAAGGTTCGGTGGTGGCAGCAAAATTATTGTTGTGTAGAATTATTGGAGTGCTACTAGTAAGGATACCGTGGTAAATATATATATTCCATTAGCGGGAATCGGGGATATATACATTAAGCATGCTGGGAGACCTTCAATATTTGGCATTAGTAGCTCAGCAGCCTCATTTACTTATTGTCCGGCAGTACCAAAAGTGACCTGCCAACAAGAGGGGCGTTAGAGAGCAGTCTGATCATGACAAATTGGTGAACAGCGGGTGGATCTTGTAAGACCCCCATCTGGATGATCGTGACACTACTGTTTACTTAACTATAGTGTATATGCTCATTTTGTGTTTTTTTTTTTCTCTTGATTTTTGTCTGAAAAGGGCCACGGTGTAAACGTGCTCCTATTGCACATATACCAACTTATGTTCTGGCTCATTATTGGGGTTGTTCAATACCTTTATTTAGCAAAAAGATATTTTTTTATCTACTGCACTGTGTCAGGATTTTAAACATAGCAACTACCAGGACCTGCAGTAGGATGGACTGTGTGAAGAATCAAACAGGTGCACTAATGCTGTCAGGCTGATTGAGATAAATATTCATTATTCAGTCAACTAATTAAAAGTGTTTATCATCTTCTTTAGGGTACGCTCACACGAGCGTGAAAATCGGAAGAGTGCAATGCGAGAAATTCTCGCATTGCACTCTGACCAATGTTAGGCAATGAGGTTGAGCTGTTGGTCAGCTTTTCTCGCATCCAGATTCTGGATGCGAGAAAAGCGGCAGCATGCTGCGTTTTGCTGCTACCGCCGTATCTCTCGCACCCATTCAAGTGAATGGATGCGAGAGATACATCGGACTGCACTCGGATGTTATCTCAGTGCAGTGCGATCTACTCACAGGCTGACAGTGGAGGAGATGGGAGGATTAACCCCTCCCTCTCCTTGGCAGCGCCTCTCTCCTCCGCAGCGCCTGCACTCAGCTTCACAGCTGTGACCCGATCGCAAGATCGGGTTACAGTTGCATGACACCCGGCTCACGCTCGCAGCAGAGCCTGAGCCGGGGGACATTAGCATATCGCAGCCGATGCTCTCGCATCGGATGCCATACGCTCGTGTGAGTCCAGCCTTAGTCTCACTCTACTCAGTGTCTTGTCAAGTCTACTACACTGTCAGGATTTTAAACATGGCAACTGCCAGGACCTGCAGTTGGATGGCCTACATCAAGCACAAGACATGTGCACTAAAGCTGTTAGGCTGATTAAGATAAATATTCATTCTCAGTTGGCTAAAGAAAAGTGTTTATCGTCGCTTTTAGTCTGGGTCCACTCATTGTCCTGTCAAGTCTTTTACACTGTGTCCGGATTTTAAACATGGCAACTGCCAGGACCTGCAATAGGATGGACTGCATCAAACACAAGACAGGTGCTCTGAAGTTGTCAGGCTGACTGATCTAAATATTCATTCTCAGTTGGCTAAGAGAAAGTGTTTATTGTCTCATTTAGTTTGGCTCCACTCAATGTCCTGTCAAATCTTCTACACTCTGTCAGGATTTTAAACATGGCAACTGCCGGGACAGACTACATAAAGCACAAGACAGGTGCACTAAAGCTCTCAGACTGACTGTAAAGAAAAGTGTTTATCGTCTCCTATAAGGGCGCTTTACATGCCACAATATATCTTACGATGTGTCGGCGGGGTAACGTCGTAAGTGACGCACATCCGGCATCGTAAGTTACATTGTAGCATGTAACAGCTACGTGTGATTGCGATTGAACGGTAAAACGTTCATCGCATGCACGTAGTTCAATTCCTAAAAATTGAACGTCAGGTTGTTCATCGTATCCGGGGTAGCACACATCGCAGTGTGTGACACCCCGGGAACGATGAACAGCAGCTTACCTGCGTCCCGCGGCTCCCGCCGGCTATGCGGAAGGAAGGAGGTGGGCGGGATGTTTACGTCCCGCTCATCTCCGCCCCTCCGCTTCTATTGGCTGGCTGCCACGTGACGTCGATGTGACGCCGAACGTCCCTCCCACTCCAGGAAGTGGATGTTCGCTGCACAGATCGAGGTCGTATGGACGGGTAAGTACGTGTGACGGGGGGTTACTCATTTGTGCGAAACGTTCAACAAATTGAACGTGCCTCACATACGATGGGGACGGTTACGATAGCATACAATATAGTATGCTGGATCGTATGGTGTAAAGCAGGATTTAGTCCAGCTCCGCTCAGTGTCCTGTCAACTTGACTGAACAGAGGATTGTGCATTCACAATGCCTGAATACCTGGCCAGACCCTGGCCTCTTCTTCACTCATTCTACTATGTGACCTCTAGGACTGGCTGTGATTGATGGTAGTTGCCATCCTGATAGTCTTCCCTACATTCATAAAACATATCTTTTTGCTATATAAAAGTATTTAGAAAAATACTTAACATTTAAATGTGTATTATTTATGTATTTAATACCCCTTGGCCACCCCACCTTGTACAACCATATGCGGACGCTGCTGCAGAATACAATGTGTCAATCATCCTGCATCTATTCCATTTTCTGTGAAGCTCCGCCTACTTTTTAAAGAAATGGAACTGGTCCCAAATGTTGCAAAATTTATTATTTTTCAATGAATTTACATCAGAAAAGTGAAGTACAGAAGTTCCCTATGGGGAAAAATTGTTAAAATTGGGAAAAATGGAAAAAGATATTAAAATCAAATGTGAACCTTTGTCTCTTTTCCATCTTCTCTGGTCTTGACTCCGATTTCCTAGGAGATTTTTAATAGTTATTCTTTACACCTCAGCAATGGCCGTATATCCAGGAGAGCGAAATCTCCCCCTATGCCGCGCAAATTACTGCTGAGTGTTACTTATGCCCCTGATAATATATTTCATACGCGGCCTGCTGGAACCTGCATGTGATTTAGAGGTTGATAGTTCTTTTCCTGATTGGCCCCGCTAATAAATCACCGAGTGTGGCCCGAGAGCAGAACTCGTATGATAAAAGGAAAAAATATTCGTTTTATTGGCCTTTTCATTTGAAAATAAATTGACTGACTATAAAAGCCATTAGGAGAAGGAATAACAACGATTCTCGGATAGACGGAAACTTAAACACCAATTCTCAGCACTTTACTGCAACAAATTCAGATCATATGTTAACCCTACGAGGAACAAAGGACATATAATCCTACAAGATAAAGGGGGCAGGATAATACCGCCATAAGAGACCATAATCCTTCCCTCTTACCCAATCTAAGACGTTATAAGAAACACCTATGTTATTATCTTATTATTAATTCTGCCTGGAAAAGAAAACATTTAATACTGAGCTAAAATAGAGCAGAAAAATACACAAGAATATAACTTGTACTATAATACTGCCACCTATGTACAAGAATATAACTACTATAATACTGCCCCCTATGTACAAGAATATAACTACTATAATACTGCCCCTATGTACAAGAATATAACTACTATAATACTGCTCCTATGTACAAGAATATAACTACTATAATACTGCCCCCTATGTACAAGAATATAACTACTATAATACTGCCCCTATTTACAAGAATATAACTACTATAATACTGCCCCTATGTACAAGAATATAACTACTATAATACTGCCCCTATGTACAAGAGTATAACTACTATAATGCTGCCCCCTATGTACAAGAATATAACTACTATAATACTGCTCCCTATGTACAAGAATATAACTACTATAATACTGCCCCTATGTACAAGAATATAACTACTATAATACTGCCCCTGTATACAAGAATATAACTACTAAAATACTGCCCCTGTGTACAATATAACTACTATAATACTGCCTGTATGTACAAGAATATAACTACTATAATACTGCTCTCTATATATAAGAATATAACTATTATAATAATGCCCCGTGTACAAGAATATAACTACTATAATACTGCCCCCATGTACAAGAATATAACTGCTATAATACTGCCTGTATGTACAAGAATATAACTACTATAATACTGCTCTCTATATATAAGAATATAACTATTATAATAATGCCCCGTGTACAAGAATATAACTACTATAATACTGCCCCCCATGTACAAGAATATAACTAAGATAATACTGTCCCCGATGTGCAAGAATATAACTGCTATTATAATACTGTACCCTATGTACAAGAATATAATCACAATAATACTGCCCCTATATACAAGAATATAACTGCTATAATACTGTCCCATATGTACAAGAATATAACTACTATAATACTGCCCTCTATGTACAAGAATATAACTACTATAATACTGCCTCTATTTACAAGAATATAACTACTATAATACTGCTGCCTATGTACAAGAATATAACTACTATAATACTGCCCCTATGTACAAGAATATAACTACTATAATACTGCCCCTATGTACAAGAATATAACTGCTATAATACTGCCTGTATGTACAAGAATATAACTACTATAATACTGCTCTCTATATATAAGAATATAACTATTATAATAATGCCCCGTGTACAAGAATATAACTACGATAATACTGTCCCCGATGTGCAAGAATATAACTGCTATAATACTGCTCCTATGTACAAGAATATAATCACAATAATACTGCCCCTATATACAAGAATATAACTGCTATAATACTTCCCCTATATAGAAGAATATAACTGCTATAATACTGTCCCATATGTACAAGAATATAACTACTATAATACTGCCCTCTATGTACAAGAATATACCTACTATAATACTGCCCCTATGTACAAGAATATAACTGCTATAATACTGCTCCTATGTACAAGAATATAATCACAATAATACTGCCCCTATATACAAGAATATAATTGCTATAATACTTCCCCTATATAGAAGAATATAACTACTATAATACTGTCCCATATGTACAAGAATATAACTACTATAATACTGCCCCTATGTACAAGAATATAACTACTATAATACTGCTCCTATGTACAAGAATATAACTACTATAATACTGCCCCTATGTACAAGAATATAACTACTATAATACTGCCCCTATGTACAAGAATATAACTACTATAATACTGCCCCTATTTACAAGAATATAACTACTATAATACTGCCCCTATGTACAAGAATATAACTACTATAATACTGCCCCTATGTACAAGAGTATAACTACTATAATGCTGCCCCCTATGTACAAGAATATAACTACTATAATACTGCCTCTATTTTCAAGAATATAACTACTATAATACTGCTCCCTATGTACAAGAATATACCTACTATAATACTGCCCCTATGTACAAGAATATAACTGCTATAATACTGCCCCTATATACAAGAATATAACTGCTATAATACTTCCCATATATAGAAGAATATAACTACTATAATACTGCCCTCTATGTACAAGAATATAACTACTATAATACTGCCCCTATGTACAAGAATATAACTACTATAATACTGCCCCCTATGTACAAGAATATAACTACTATAATACTGCCCCCTATGTACAAGAATATAACTACTATAATACTGCCCATGTGTACAAGAATATAACTACTATAATACTGCTCCCTATGTACAAGAATATAAGTGCTATAATACTGCCCCTATGTACAAGAATATAACTACTATAATACTGCCTCTATGTACAAGAATATAACTACTATAATACCGCCCCTATGTACAATAATATAACTACTATAATACTGCCTCTATTTAAAAGAATATACCTACTATAATACTGCCCCTATGTACAAAAATATAACTACTATAATACTGCCTGTATGTACAAGAATATAACTACTATAATACTGCTCTCTATATATAAGAATATAACTATTATAATAATGCCCCGTGTACAAGAATATAACTACTATAATACTGCCCCCCATGTACAAGAATATAACTACTATAATACTGCCTCTATGTACAAGAATATAACTACTATAATACCGCCCCTATGTACAATAATATAACTACTATAATACTGCCTCTATTTAAAAGAATATAACTACTATAATACTGCCCCTATGTACAAAAATATAACTACTATAATAATGCCTGTATGTACAAGAATATAACTACTATAATACTGCTCTCTATATATAAGAATATAACTATTATAATAATGCCCCGTGTACAAGAATCTAACTACTATAATACTGCCCCCCATGTACAAGAATATAACTAAGATAATACTGTCCCCGATGTGCAAGAATATAACTGCTATTATAATACTGTACCCTATGTACAAGAATATAATTACAATAATACTGTCCCATATGTACAAGAATATAACTACTATAATACTGCCCCTATGTACAAGAATATAACTACTATAATACTGCCCTCTATGTACAAGAATATAACTACTATAATACTGCCCTCTATGTACAAGAATATAACTACTATAATACTGCCCCTATGTACAAGGATATAACTACTATAATATTGCCCCTATGTACAAGAATATAACTACTATAATACTGCCCCTATGTACAAGAATATAACAACTATAATACTGCCCCTATATACAAGAATATAACTACTATAATACTGCCCCTATGTACAAGAATATAACTACTATAATACTTCTCCTATGTACAAGAATATAACTACCATAATACTGCCTCACCGGGACTATGGTTTTCAGGTAAAAGTAGGGATCCTTCACTACTCCTCTATAGGATTAAAGCTGTAGATGGGTTCATGATTTGCTGCATTTTTCCAGGTATCTTGTTGTTTCTTGCCCAATGGCTTCTTCCCACATAAGGGTAGTCTGCAGACTGCAGTAATCCTTTGTTTACAATTACACACTTGCAGACACTTTCCTGGTTCAGGCGTTCGCAGCTGTATCTAATTTTTTGGTTTGCAGCATAAACATTATTTGTTTCTTTAAATTATATTTCTGCATGATCTTCATCAATGACTTTTACATACAAAGGGAATCACTGACCTATGGAGGACGCACACCTGCTGCTGACAGAAGTGAACTCTTCAGCAAAGTACAACCTGCAGCCTTCACAGTGCAGCGCAACACATGTAAGACTGCAGATTGTATGTAATACTTTATGCTTTACAACCTGTTGCTCTCCACCCAGAGTAAGGCCCCGTCACACGCAGAGATAAATCTTTGGCAGATCTGTGGTTGCAGTGAAATCATAGACATATTGTTCCATTTGTACACAGCCACAAACCTGGCACTGTTTGTCCACAATTTCACTGCAACCACAGATCTACCACAGATCTACCACAGATCTACCACAGATCTACCACAGATCTACCACAGATCTACCACAGATCTACCACAGATCTACCACAGATCTGCCACAGATCTGCCACAGATCTGCCACAGATCTGCCACAGATCTGCCACAGATCTGCCACAGATCTGCCACAGATCTGCCACAGATCTGCCACAGATCTGCCACAGATCTGCCACAGATCTGCCACAGATCTGCCACAGATTTATCTGTGTGTGTGACAGGGCCTTAAGACTACAAATCCCAGCAAAACAAAGACACTCGGGGTACAGAATAATGTCACTGACACTGGGGGTACAGAATAATGTCACTGACACTGGGGGTACAGAATAATGTCACTGACACTGGGGGTACAGGATAATGACACTGACACTGGGGGTACAGGATAATGACGCTGACACTGGGGGTGCAGGATAATGACACTGACACTGGGGGTACAGGATAATGACACTGACACTGGGGGTACAGGATAATGACACTGACACTGGGGGTACAGGATAATGACACTGACACTGGAGGTACAGGATAATGACACTGACACTGGGGGTACAGGATAATGACACTGACACTGGGGGTGCAGGATAATGAGACTGACACTGGAGGTACAGGATAATGACACTGACAATGGGGGTACAGGATAATGACACTGACACTGGGGGTACAAGATAATGACACTGACACTGGGGGTACAGGATAATGCCACTGACACTGGGAGTACAGGATAATGACACTGACACTGGGAGTACAGGATAATGACACTAACACTGGGGGTACAGGATAATGACACTGACACTGGGGGTGCAGGATAATGACGCTGACACTGGGGGTGCAGGATAATGACACTGACACTGGGGGTACAGGATAATGACACTGACACTGGGGGTACAGGATAATGACACTGACACTGGGGGTACATGATAATGACACTGACACTGGGGGTACAGAATAATGACACTGACACTGGGGGTACAGGATAATGACACTGACACTCGGGGTACAGGATAATGACGCTGACACTGGGGGTGCAGGATAATGACACTGACACTGGGGGTACAGGATAATGACACTGACACTGGGGGTACAGGATAATGACACTGACACTGGGGTACAGGATAATGACACTGACACTGGGGTTGCAGGATAATGACACTGACACTGGGGGTACAGAATAATGTCACTGACACTGGGGGTACAGGATAATGACACTGACACTGGAGGTACAGGATAATGACACTGACACTCGGGATACAGGATAATGACACTGACACTGGGGGTACAGGATAATGACACTGACACTGGGGGTACAGGATAATGACGCTGACACTCGGGGTACAGGATAATGACACTGACACTGGGGGTACAGGATAATGACACTGACACTGGGGGTACAGGATAATGACACTGACACTGGGGGTACAGAATAATGACACTGACACTGGGGGTACAGGATAATGACACTGACACTGGGGGTACAGGATAATGACACTGACACTCGGGGTACAGGATAATAACACTGACACTCGGGGTACAGATCTATAACATATAATGATACACTTGCTGCGCTCCATTATATGCTGCTATATACCGTAGAACGCGCTCAGCTCTGCTACATCGGACTAGTATGGGCTCATCCCTCATATATCATTATTACAGGGCTGTTGCAATGTATCATTGTGCAGAGTAAACACTACGCTCTTCTTATTACAGACACGATCCCATGAATCCTCTGTATTAGACCATATTGCAGTCATTTCAGATGCGGCTTATGAATTGAACATGCAGAGGAAACACATCACCGGGCGGCGGCGGCGCCATCATACCGGCAGCGGTGATTTAATGTGAGCAAAGTAACAAATATCTGGATGTAGCTGGAACATTGGAGCAGAGGAGGGAGATAAAGAGGCTACCATAGGAGCAGCCTGATCTGTGCTGCTGAGCTGCCCTCTAGTGGCCATGGGTGGAATTAACACTGAAGATATTCCATTTATTTGCTGCAATTCTAACAAGTAATTAACATTAATATCATATAATGGAATATTTGTACTTAGAAGCACCTAGTCTTGCTCACAGCTGAGGGTCTGTTACAATGTAGTGGCTCAGTCTAAGTCGGCAGTGGTGTCGCGGGCGGAGGAGGGGACGCTGCGCTCTCCCACTGCTCGGGTCCGGCTGTCGCTGTGGCTGCGGCCTCTGCTGCTCGGTGGCTTGAGCGATGGGCCGGATCCCGGGGACTCGAGCGGCGCTCCTCGCCCGTGAGTGAAAAGGGGATTGGTTTTGGGGATTTATTGTCCGTGACGCCACCCACGGTTGTGGTGATTGTGTGGACACCACCGCTGCTCTGTATGGGGATCCCGGGAGCGGTGACAGGGAGCAGCAGAGTTGTTAGTTCTCCCCTCCGTGGGTAGGGGTTGGTTGTCCCGGGGCCCGATGATGGAGAGTTAGAGTGGTTGACAGGCGGGTTATGGGGCCTGTTGAGGTGCAGGGGCAGCGCTGTGCCGCACGGCACGGAGGTACTCACTCAGCCCAAGGATGATGACACAGTTCACGGTAAACAAGCGGCTGGTTGGACGGCTCCCTCGGACGGCTGCGGTGTTGATGTTCCCTGCAAGTTAGCGGTGACTGTCTCTTTCCTGCACCTAAATACGGTTGTTGGTAGCGATGGATTCCCACCGGTAACCCGCTCCCCAGCTTGGATATGAGCCGGAGGAGCCCCTCTTTTGCCCGCAGGCGCTGGCTCTGAGAAACTGGTGCCTTGGCGGTGGCGGTGTCTCTCTAATATGGTTGGACGGTTGCCTTCAATCGGGACTTTGGCTGTTGGGAGACCCAGGAGGTCCCCTTCACTGACGGATTTGGCAAATTCATGGCGACTCCTAGCCTTGCCGGGATCCGAAAGGCCCCTGCCAATGGTGCTGACTGCTCTTCGTATACCGCTCCGGTACCGCCGGGCCACCACCCGTCCACGGTCCTTTCGGCAACCTCCGATCAGCCTCTCCTGCAGACGGTCACCGCCGTCTGCTAACCTTGCTGTCTCAGCCCGGGGCACACACCCGGACCAACTTCAGGTTCTGTTGCTGTCACCTTCTCCCTCACTTCAAACTCCTCTCTCTAGCTCCTCTACCACCTCCCTCTCACTTCAAACTCTCAACTTCTTCTCCTGGTTTTCCTGCCTCCAGGACTGTGAACTCCTCGGTGGGCAGAGCCAACCGCCTGGCCCACCCCCTGGTGTGGATATCAGCCCCTGGAGGAAGGCAACAAGGGTTTTGTGTTCTGACCTTGGTGTTCCTGCAGGGAATGTGGGGTGTGTGGTGGTGTCATGACCTGTGACCCCTGGCTTGCCCAGGGCGTCACATTCCCCCTTAGCAAAACGCAGACCGTCCTCGGGCTGCCCGTCCAACACCGGTTTTATTTTTCTGAAAAAAGATAAGAAAAACAAGACATACAAGTATAGTAACATCATCCCACAGCGGGAGGCACTTTGCTTAAACGTTATGGTAACATTTCAAACGGTTGCTGCTGCCGCTCTCTCCCACCCAAGTAACCTGGCCCTGATGCTGCCTCTAAGAAACAGTCAGCACCCCTTGACCCCAGTCCTGAACCAAATTACCCGAGCGGGATCTGTCCTTCCCCCCCAGAGGGTAGCTACCGGTTCCGGTGGTGGCTGGGCCCCAGCCTGCTCCACTGCGGGCCCTCCCTCCAACCTGCCTCTCCGGAGGCGGTGCGGTTAGCTGCAACACAACATTTTTATTTACAACCCACTAACGTTTGTGGTTGCCCTGCAAGTCCTCGGGCCTGTTCATAGAGAGTTCCCTATGCATAAAATGTGGATGGTCCCCACGGGGACAACGGTGCCGGCAACGGCCGGTTCAATCACGGTGCTGACAATCAGGTTACTGTTCGGTAATCATTTACTTTCATTTTCAACTTGCAAACTTAAAACTTTCAACACACAGGTGGTCCCAACGGGGACTGTGCAACGGTGCTCCGCTGCCATCACTCTGATTCTTCAGCTGAGGCGGATCCATCCTCCGCCACCAGCATATCAAACATGCACTGACATGCCTGCTGTGACAGGGGTGCCCGGTACCGATTCCCACCGGTGCGCGGGGTGTAGAAAACCACTGGGTCTCCTTCATAGCGGGGGCGCTCACTTGCCCCTTCAAACTCAGCGGTGGGCCCGGGGCCGGAGTCATCATCAATTATCCTTGCGTCAGACGGGTTGCCGCCAGCTGCCGCAGCCTCCCGGCCTCCAGCATCCAGCACATCAGATCCTTCTGCAGTAGCACGGGGCAGCAGGTCAGGCGAAACACTGAGGCCCCCTATAAATAACGCCAAGGGTGATGCATCGGTCGAGACTAGGCCGGGCCCCTCAGCCGCAGCGGCCGGTCCTGGTAGGACATAGGGACGTGGGTCACCAGTCGACTCTATTACATCTGTTCCCCTCCCGTACATCGGGGCAGTGGCAATCAGCATCTCCACCTCGTTGGTCCACTGCTCCATCATCTGGAAGATCTGATCCTGTTGATGTTGGTGGAACGCAATCACCCGGGCCTTCATCCATGCTACGGTCCCGGGCTCGGGGTCTGGCGCAATCACCGCCGGGACTTCTGGCACATTTCTATTAAGGGGCCGCGGTCCTAGCGGTTCCCCCGGGAGCGGTTCGGGGACGCCCTGAGCGTCTGCAGCCGGTTGGTCCGCCGGGGCGGATTGGCAGGGTATCACTACCGGTTGGGCAGGTAGCGGGCCTAGTGGCGGAGCGGCAGCAGCTAACACGGGTAGCGGGACGAGAGGCAGGGTGAGCGGAGGCAGGCCGGGCTCCTCAGCTTCAATGGCCGATCCCTCGGGAATACAGGGGCGTGGGTCTCTTACCCGCTCCTCCAAATCCTCTTCCACCTCGCGTCTCCGCATAGCAGCCACCACGTCCACCATGTCGGTCTCCCACTCCTCCAGGAGGAGTTGCATGTGGGCTTGCAGATGGTTACTCAGCGGGACGGTCCGGTCCCTCAACCACGTCGCCGTGCCGGGCGCGGGGGCTTCCTCGTTGGGAGTTGGGTTATGCATCTTGGTGACGAGGTCTTCCAGGAACCCAATATCGCTGCAGAGTCCTGGCGTCCCTGCTTTTATAGCCGGGGCTACATGCGTCCAGTCGCCATTTCGTCCCCCTTAGCCTCTTTTCGGCCCCTCCTCTATCTGGGCGGGGTTTTGGCCTTTGCGCCTCCACTACTCGAGAAGACGCTCGAGCGGGTACTTTTCGCGCCAAAGATGGCGGCTTCTGAAATTTTCTGGCCGGACACCTCCGGCGGTAACAAGGCGCACCTCTACCCAACGGCAGAGCGGTAAGATCCTGTTCGTGACGCCAAGTTGTCGCGGGCGGAGGAGAGGACGCTGCGCTCTCCCACTGCTCGGGTCCGGCTGCCGCTGCGGCCTCCGCTGCTCGGTGGCTCGAGCGACGCTCCTTGCCCGTGAGTGAAAAGGGGATTGGTTTTGGGGATTTATTGTCCGTGACGCCACCCACGGTTGTGGTGATTGTGTGGACACCACCGCTGCTCTGTATGGGGATCCCGGGAGCGGTGACAGGGAGCAGCAGAGTTGTTAGTTCTCCCCTCCGTGGGTAGGGGTTGGTTGTCCCGGGGCCCGATGATGGAGAGTTAGAGTGGTTGACAGGCGGGTTATGGGGCCTGTTGAGGTGCAGGGGCGCAGGGGCAGCGCTGTGCCGCACGGCACGGAGGTACTCACTCAGCCCGAGGATGATGACACAGTTCACGGTAAACAAGCGGCTGGTTGGACGGCTCCCTCGGACGGCTGCGGTGTTGATGTTCCCTGCAAGTTAGCGGTGACTGTCTCTTTCCTGCACCTAAATACGGTTGTTGGTAGCGATGGATTCCCACCGGTAACCCGCTCCCCAGCTTGGATATGAGCCAGAGGAGCCTCTCTTTTGCCCGCAGGCGCTGGCTCTGAGAAACTGGTGCCTTGGCGGTGGCGGTGTCTCTCTAATATGGTTGGACTGTTGCCTTCAATCGGGACTTTGGCTGTTGGGAGACCCAGGAGGTCCCCTTCACTGACGGATTTGGCAAATTCACGGCGACTCCTAGCCTTGCCGGGATCCGAAAGGCCCCTGCCACTGGTGCTGACTGCTCTTCGTATACCGCTCCGGTACCGCCGGGCCACCACCCGTCCACGGTCCTTTCGGCAACCTCCGATCAGCCTCTCCTGCAGACGGTCACCGCCGTCTGCTAACCTTGCTGTCTCAGCCCGGGGCACACACCCGGACCAACTTCAGGTTCTGTTGCTGTCACCTTCTCCCTCACTTCAAACTCCTCTCTCTAGCTCCTCTACCACCTCCCTCTCACTTCAAACTCTCAACTTCTTCTCCTGGTTTTCCCGCCTCCAGGGCTGTGATCTCCTCGGTGGGCGGAGCCAACCGCCTGGCCCACCCCCTGGTGTGGACATCAGCCCCTGGAGGAAGGCAACAAGGGTTTTGTGTTCTGACCTTGGTGTTCCTGCAGGGAATGTGGGGTGTGTGGTGGTGTCATGACCTGTGACCCCTGGCTTGCCCAGGGCGTCACAGTGGCACTTATATCTCAGCTGCTGAGGGTTTGTTGCATTGTATCAACATAGATAAAATCACAGTCAGGGCGGAAAAGAAAACCAATTAATGAGTAAAAAAAAAAAGTAATAAAATGACTGCAGAGCTGTGCAGAGTATTAATTCCATATTCACATACACGTAGCTGGCCCTTTAATGATGTAGCAGAGCTGTCCCTGTTGGTGACTCTGTTGTGACAGATCAATAAAAGCCACTATATCCAGTATCTATATGAAGCCAAGGTCAGAGTGGAGATGGCACAGTGGCAGCCCCCGGCCGCCCATCGTGCCTGCCATAAGATTGGAGCAATAATGCTCCGGCTCGCAGTCTGTAAAAGGCTCCCGGTACCAGGAGGCATCTCTTATAGCGGGGGCTCATAAATTGCGTCCATTAGCGGCGGCTGAGCCATTGCCACAGGGCCAGAGATCAGAACAGGCGCAGGAAGAAGACGGATTTAACCCCTCGCTGCCCATGCGTGCCCAAACCACTTCTTTCATCATTTCTATAGTGAATCGCTGACCATACACCGGTCACCCCCCCACCTCGCACTCAGAGCCTCATCAGATCAACCTTACAATATTTTACCTTTTTTTGTTAAAAGGGGATATAATGTAAAAGAAAAATAAATTGTTCAGTTAATCCCCCAATTTTTGATAGTGAATGGAGCGGCAGGCAGTCCGGCCATGGCGGTCCACACAAGAAATGCAACCTGGCCTCCAGAATCCAGACAGATGGCACTACCATGATGGAAGTTGTAGTTTTGCAACAGCTGAAAAGTGAGAGATTGTAAATCAGTGCAACAGACAAAATAGCTGCCACTCTGACAGAGTGATCTGATGAATGTGATCCAATAGTACCTGATAGGAGTGATCCACCAGGACCTGATAGGAGTGATTCAATAGGAGTAATTCGATAGGATTGATGTGATAGGAATGATCCAATAGGATCTGATAGGAGTGATCCAATAGGATCTGATAGCAGTGATCCGATGGGAGTATTTTGACAGGACTGATCTGATAGTAGTGATCCAATAGGATTTGATAGGGCTAATCTGACAGTCATCCAATAGGAGTGATCCAATAGGATCTGATAGGAGTGATCCGATAGGATCTGATAGAAGTGATCTGATAGGAGTGATCAAATAGGATCTGATAGGAGTAATCTGATAGGAGTGATGCAATAGGATCTGATAGTAGGAATCTAATAGGAGTGATCAAATAGGATCTTATAGGGCTGATCTGATAGGAGTGATCCAATAGGATCTGATAGAAGTGATCTGAGAGGAGTGATCCAATAGAATCTGATAGGAGTGATTTGATTGGAGTAATCCAATAGGATCTGATGGGAGTGATTTGATAGGAGTGATGTGATAGGAGTGATCCAACAGGATCTGACAGCAGTGATCTGATAGGAGTGATCCAGTAGCATCGTGTCTGATAGGAGTGGTCCAATAGAAACTGATAGGAGTGGTCTGATAGGAGTAATATGATATGATCTGATAGGACTGATCCTATAGGATCTGATACGAGTGATTGGTTTTGGACAAAACTCCTCCAAGAAGTCAATACTGTAACATAGAAACACCGATCTCACCCTCTTTTTCTGACCAGTATGGCAGTGTAAATGCTGATACTGATCCTAGGAGGCAGCAGACAGAAAAATCTATGGCTGGGAGGCAGCTTGCAGCAGCAGGAATCACTTCACTTTGCTGCACATTCGTCATCACACACACTGGCTTTGAAAGTCTTTTAGGGGATTTTTTAAAGTTGCTATTAATTTGTTTCTCAACAGTTTTAAAATTAAAAAAGCACAATACCAAAAGTGATGATGTCCTGTCCATGTCACAATAATCGGGGAGAGCAGGGGACAGGGGCTCTTAGACTGTCACTTAGACTAGGAAACCCTAGCTATCCCTGATCTCAGAGTTACCGCTGATGGTGAGGATGTCTGAGCCGCCTTCCTTGTCCTGCTCCTGACCAGCTCTGATCTTATTCCACCTCCCCACAACACCTTGGGAGGGCCATGGAAGGAGTGATAAATCCAACAGAAATAAACAAACAGGGGAAAGCAAAACTCTATCTCTCGGCATAGACACACAGGTATAACAAAAAATCTTAGGAGGAAAATAAGAGCAGAAAGGAAACAACAAGATAACAGGAGAACTCCACAACAACTCCATGAACAAAGCAACACCATCCTCAGCAGGACTGGCACACAACAGCACACAGACCAACACAGCAATAAACTATAGTCGGCATAGGAAGACAGATTCCACCACCATAAATGTGATAGGCTTCCAACAACATGTTATCCCAGAGGTAACCAGGAGACTAGCAGAAGTTAACTCTTGCTAGCTTGACCATTAACGAGCACACCGCTGGTCGATGCCCGAGCCTGTCTGTGTAACTTAGAAACACCAGAGAAACCGTAGTGTAGAGTGTCAGAATCTGTAGTGTGAACAGCATCTGATACCACCACAACAATTGGCGAGTTTTGAGCAAAACTTTGTATGATAGTCTATCAATCACCTGAATGCTGCAGCCAATCACTGGGCCCATTGGTCAAGTGATGTGCAATTGAATGACACCACTGAGGCCAGTGATTGGCTGCAGCAGTCGAGTGAGTGATGGACATTTTTGGTATCAGCGGAGACCACAGGAGCAGCTGCGCTGGAGTAATGGGGACACAAGGAGACAGCAGCGCTTATATCCATACTTTATACCTTAGGGGTAATTAATAGAAAGGCCGCCTGGTGGGAACACAAACCCTAGTGATAAGAATATGCGGCTCCTGCACCCGCTGACACCTGTCCGCTCGGTACAACAATCTCCCGCAGCTCAGCTCACTAGAAGAAAAAAACAATTAGAAATGCAGAAAACGTGTCAACATTCGGCTTCAGAAGTGTGATAAAAGGAGGAGGAACAGAACGTGGAACACGGAGCTAAAAATAAGCTTTTATATATCAATCACACAAAGCGTAACTGAATAATCCGCGGTAACAGCCCTGCCGATACATTATCACCATCCAGGCAGTCACAAGAGGGGCTGGGGGTCTCATCCACACCTAGACCCCGCACCTACCCCACCAGGACCAATGTGCCACGAGCCCTCCAAACACCAGCAGGTAGAAGAAAGGGCAATGACCTGAAAAGTTCTGCAACTTTCTATACAGGTTCGCTCCGATTCTCAGCCAGAGAAATTGGCGAGTGTCAGGTGAATGTCATGCGAATGTGCGATTATTTATACGCAGATGTCAGCGAGGCCTTATATGTGTAAATTCCTCTTTGTTTTCCATAACTCTGCTTGCTGTCAGCAAAAGGTAACAATACACACAGAGTCGTAACGAGTGTGGCTGCAGCGATTGCGACCGGGCCCGGAGATACAAGGGGCCCATAGGCCCCAGGTCCTGTTTCAGCTGAATGTGCGTCTGAGGGCACGCATCCAGCTGAAATACATTGCAGCACAGAGACCTGTCGGGTCCCTGCACTGCGATGTGCCGGCCACTGATTAAGACCATTAATATTCACTGCTCCCCACGCCCATAATCCAGGGCAAGGGGAACAGAGACTATGCTGGCACCTGGCAGCCGATCGCACTTTAAGAAACGTCATGTGCTGCACCGTTTGCACACTGGTCAGGTGCAGCATGCTATATTATTGGAGGATGACACGGGGGGGGGTATTTGAGTATAATTCTTAATTTTTATTAGTGTGTGTGGTGCCTATGGGTATCATACGTACCAGGATGCGGCCAGGATTGGGACATAAACCAGGCTGGGGTCATTATGGGGACATGTATACCAGGATGGGGCCATCATTATGGGGACAAATATACCAGGATGAGGCCATTATAGGGACATCTATGCCAGGGTTGGGCCATTATGGGGACATATATACCAGGATGAGACCATGATAGGGACATGTACCAGGATGGGGCCATTATGAGGACGTATATACCAGGATGATGCCATTATAGAGATATATATAGAGATATATACCAGGATGGGGTCATTATGGGAACATATATACCAGGATTGGGCCATTATGAGGACATATATACCAGGATGGGACCAAGATAGGGACATGTACCAGGATGGGGCCATTATGAGGACATATATACCAGGATGAGGCCATTATAGAGATATATATAGAGATATATAACAGGATGGGGCCATTATGGGGACATATATACCAGGATTGGGCCATTGTGAGGACATATATACCAGGATGGGACCATGATAGGGACATGTACCAGGATGGGGCCATTATGAGGACATATATACCAGGATGAGGCCATTATAGAGATATATATAGAGATATATAACAGGATGGGGCCATTATGGGGACATATATACCAGGATTGGGCCATTGTGAGGACATATATACCAGGATGGGACCATGATAGGGACATGTACCAGGATGGGGCCATTATGAGGACATATATACCAGGATGAGGCCATTATGGAGATATATATAGAGATATATACCAGGATGGGTCATTATGGGGACATATATACCAGGATGGGGCCATTATGGGAACATCTATACCAGGATGGGGCTATGATGGGGGACATATATACCAGGATGGGGTCATATATTCTACGATATAGACATGATGATGCCATTCACCAAGATGGGGGACCTATTTACCAGGAAGTGACCCAGAATGGGGGACATTAGTACACTATGGGGGTCAGTACTACACAATGAAGGGGAAAGGGGGCAACTTCTTTGACTTTATAGGATTTAGAAAGCTACAATGGCCCATATATCTGACCAACAGGTGGGGGGCCCAGGCTCAAACTTTGCATCGGGGCCCATTGGACTCTTGTTACCCCACTGACCACTGACTACACACAATAGATTACAATAAATTCAAAGATAACCTCTCCTGTCCTCATATCTCACAGCTAAGATATTACTAGCAATTATGTATCCAGCCAGGACTATCCTCTGTGAGCTAAACAGATTAATCCATTTTACCAGCACGGATACATTGTATCAAAGTCTCCAGGCGGCGTTCAGCTCATAGAAAATATTAACTCGATATTAGATCCTCCATAAGACATAAGCTGAGGGTTCTAGAAGACTTTAGAGAGATTTACAGTAACTTCTTGAGGTATATCATCATTCTTCTTGATTTCCAGTTCTTTAAATTCTTCCACCTGTGCAACAACAGCAGCAAAAGACCAGATGGTGTCTGGGTGCAGTTCACCTCTCGGCCCCTGGGGGGCAGCAGACACAAATGAGCACAGACAGAATTTTGTCCAATGATGTTTTTATTATTAACCCCTCAAATCTCTGCATTACCTATTGCATCCCAGGAAGACAGATGTAGGAATGTCTCTGCTGCGTGGTGCTATACTTGAAGGTTATGCTTGCATTTGTAGTCCCACCACTGGGATGAGCAGTAGGATGTAGTTTGGTGCAGATTACCCTACAGGACACACATGAGTAATGTTCTCCTCTGTACATTTAATTGTCTCGTATTTCATGATCTTGTAAATGAGTTAATAAATAACACATGGAGATTCACATACATTTGGTCTGGAAAATGTTCAGGATTGAGAGTTCACGAGGACGGAAGATTCCAATATATTCAGATAATATATAGTGTTATGGCTTCTCCAGCAGCAGCCGGCGGAGGATGATGCACGGCTCTGTCTGTGCACTTAATGGATCATTGTTTCATGTTTCACATTTAAGACCGAACATAAAGGAAAACCTGAAAGCAACAAGTCTGCTGCTAAATTAACTATAGCTTATACAGATAGAAGCACTGGATTCTAATCCCAACTATGCAGTCACTGTGCACATACACACATTACTGATCCTGCACTGATTGTGCATTACACCCTATGTTATACTCCAGAGCTGCACTCACTATTCTGCTGGTGCAGTCACTGTGCACATACACACATTACTGATCCTGCACTGATTGTGCATTACACCCTATATTATACTCCAGAGCTGCACTCACTATTCTGCTGGTGCAGTCACTGTGCACATACACACATTACTGATCCTGCACTGATTGTGCATTACACCCTATATTATACTCCAGAGCTGCACTCACTATTCTGCTCGTGCAGTCTCTGTGCACATACATTACGTTACTGATCCTGCACTGATTGTGCATTACACTCTATATTATACTCCAGAGCTGCACTCACTATTCTGCTGGTGCAGTCACTGTGCACATACACACATTACTGATCCTGCACTGATTGTGCATTACACCCTATATTATACTCCAGAGCTGTACTCACTATCCTGCTGGTGCAGTCACTGTGTACATACATTACATTACTGATCCTGCACTGATTGTGCATTACACCCTATATTATACTCCAGAGCTGCACTCACTATTCTGCTGGTGCAGTCACTGTGTACATACATTACATTACTGATCCTGCACTGATTGTGCATTACACCCTATATTATACTCCAGAGCTGCACTCACTATTCTGCTGGTGCAGTCACTGTGTACATACATTACATTACTGATCCTGCACTGATTGTGCATTACACCCTATATTATACTACAGAGCTGCACTCACTATTCTGCTGGTGCAGTCACTGTGCACTTACATTACATTTCTGATCCTGCACTGATTGTGCATTACACCCCATATTATACTCCAGAGCTGCACTCACTATTCTGCTGGTGCAGTCACTGTGTACATACATTGCATTACTGATCCTGCACTGATTGTGCATTACACTCTATATTATACTCCAGAGCTGCACTCACTATTCTGCTTGTACAGTCACTGTGTACATACATTACATTACTTATCCTGTACTGATTCTGAGTTACATCCTGTATTATACTCCAGAGCTGCACTCACTATTCTGCTTGTACAGTCACTGTGTACATACATTACATTACTGATCCTGAGTTACATTCTGTATTATACTCTAGAGCTGCACTCACTATTCTGCTGGTGCAGTCACTGTGTACATACATTACATTACTTATCCTGTACTGATCCTGAGTTACATCCTGTATTATACTCCAGAGCTGAACTCACTATTTTGCTGGTGCAGTCACTGTGTACATGCATTACATTACTTATCCTGTACTGATCCTGCATTATACCCTATATTATACTCCAGAGCTGAACTCACTATTCTGCTGGTGCAGTCACTGTGTACATACATTACATTACTTATTCTGCACTGATCCTGCATTACACCCTATATTATACTCCAGAGCTGCCCTCAGTCTTCTGCTGGTGCAGTCACTGTGTACATACATTTCATCTAGCAGTCAAGTCAGTATTCCCAGGCAGGTATTCCTGAGTTATATCCTGTATTATACTCCAGAGCTGTGCTCACTATTCTGCTGGTGCTGTCACTGTGTACATACATTTCATTACTTATCCTGTACTGATCCTGAGTTACATCCTGTATTATACTCCAGAGCTGCACTCCCTATTCTGCTGAATTATTCTCCAGAGATGCACTTAAGCTTCAGTGCTGACATCCAAACTTTACAAGATGACTGACTGATAAGTCCCATTTAAGGCTCCTCGGTCAGACTTTGGATATGATCCGAGTCACCACTGTCCTTACTTCTAGTTGATAAAATGGATACTAGACGTCTGTAGATTTCACGCCCTAAATATTCACCTGGGCGTCTGACTTCCGGCCACATAATCTGTAAGGAATTATTTAAGAAAATCCAGAAAAATTACAAAACTTCAAGAGTTTTTCCAAGTCCAAAGATTAAATTCTTGGACAGCGGATGTGTGCTGAGCCTCCCTCCACCCCTGCCCTCGTGTATGATCCTCATGGACACTGCCCCATATAAGAACATGGTATGAGCTGCGCCCGGGTGGTGCCCCTGCACGGTCTTTACTAGTGTTGTCTATGGCTTTAGTTTGGAGAAATAGTTTCTGCACCGTCTGTGAAGGAAAAACATTTATTTTGGACATTACGCTAAATTCCCAAATTCCGAGGCTTGGAGGAATGTGACTATAATTAGGCCACATCGCTGCCAACCAGAGGCGGCAGCAGTGCCACAGCCTGAGTGTATAGACTTCTCATGAGATATACAATGTGCGGAGTGATGGGTGGAAGGACCAATAACCCTGAGTAATGTCCCTGCACAGGAGAAATACGGACCAGAACGAGTGCAGGGCACCGCTCCAGATTGGCAGCGTCTATGGCGAGATGCCAGGTAACAAAGTTCAGCGCCGGCGGAGCTGCAGGAAGCCTCTAGTTCTGATGTTAACTGTCTATGTTCTCCATCCTGACCCAAAAACATCCATTCACTTTCATCCATACCAACCCAATGATATTAGGGGGACTTACCAAAAAATACTGCTCGTTCCTCCCTGCTCTCATATCTACCCATCATATCCGGGGCAATGGAGAAATTAAATTTATTTCTACGTAAAGAAAAGCAAATTGAATCCTAAATCCCATTCGTTATGAATTCCATGGCCACTATTTTGCTGGATTCATTAGGGGATGAGAAAGGGTTAAAAGAAAACAAAAACATAAGGCCAAATTGATCATTTTTGTGTCTGTCATGTGCTATTCGTGTAATAACTAAAAAAGACAGTTGCATTCTGAAATGTTAAATCTTGCAAACAATGAATGAAAGAATATAGATCTGCATTACTGATTAAGGAAATCTAGGAAAAGTTGAGATATTTAGCATACAAAAATGGCCATTTTTATTACAGCCCAGTAGCCACGTCAAGGCATAGCTCATATACTGGGAACCTACATTGATCTGAAGCCTCTTTCTGGGTTTCAATGCAGTCTTAACAGGTGCAAAACTGAAATAACATATAATAACAAAAATAGTTGCAAAAAAAATGGAGATATTTAGCATACAAAAATGTCCATTTCTATATCTGTCCAACAGCCACGTCAAGGCATACCTTGTATACTTGGAACCTACACTGAACTGAAGCCTCTCTCTGGGTTTCCTACTTGCCCATGTACATGGAGGTTTGTAACCCAGAGAGAGGCTTCAGTTCAGAGTAGGTACCTAGTATATGAGATATGCCTTGACGTGGCTACTGGGCAGATATAGAAAAGGCCATTTTTGTATGCTAAACATCTCAATTTTTTTGCAACTATCTTTGTTATTATATGTTATGTTCACTTTTGCACCTGTTCAGTTTGCATTGTAACCGAGAGAGAGGCTTCAGATCAGTGTAAGATCCCAGTATACAAGATATGCCTTGACGTGGCTACTGGGCAGATATAGAAATGGCCATTTTTGTATGCTAAATATCTAAAAAAAAATTCCTGCAACTGTCTATTTTTGTTATTGTATGTTATGTTCAGTTTTGCACCTGTTGAGATTGCATTTTGGGAGTGCCATCAGTCTTTTTGTCTTTAGGACCCTGTTTTTGCGCAAAATTCTTCAAAATTTCACTTGCGGCTCTTTAATTTTAATCAAAATAAAAAGCGCTCTTTAATTTTTCTTTCAATCTCTTTTGACGCTTTTTAGTACAAACGTTGCACCTTCTACTAAAATGCTAAAATGTAGTAATGGTAGTTGCAGCAGACCTGATATGCACTGACACACAGACAACAGCACAGTAACAGCAGCGAGAGCAGAAAGGACCTGAGAACTAGCAACGGATAAAACTCGTTGCCCAGGCACCTCCCTTAATGGGAAGGTGCCTTGAATAACTGATGCCTCCCAGCCATCAGTTGACAGGAACTTCGGGGTTAGGGTATACTGGCTCTTTAAGATACGGGGCGTGTCCATGCACACACACTAAGGACAGGCCAAGGAGGCCAGTGCGGCATGCGTAGGTCCCAGGGAACAGCAGCAGGTATCGGGACAGCACGGGAAGACCAGTATGGGTGTTACAGTGTGCTTCCATATAATCCTATACTGGTGAGTTTGTAAGATAAATGAGATGCTTTCTTTGTCTGTACATAGTGAAACAAGTGTATTGCGCCAACTAATGACTATGTTGATGGGAAAGTGACATACTAATGCAAAGGGGCCCACCAGGGGATTCTCCTGCCTTCCTGTGGGCCAGTCCAAGCCAGTCTAAGGGGGTCAGGTGGGGGCCTAGGACAGGTGAACCTGATGCTTTTTTCTCTCTCATTTATTATCATGGCTGATTGTATAATATTTGAGGATACCAGTTATTCTTCAACACAGATTATTCTGCAGAGCATTGCACCCACGCCACAGCCAATAAGCCTCAGCCCATTTTGCACAGCCGTGCAGAACATTACATCAGCGTACGGCCGCAGACACACAAGGGGCATGTCACAGTCATCCAGGTGGGACTGATTAATGGCCGCCCGTCTCTCAGCCCTCAATAGTGCCGGCTCTGTCTGGCCCTATTTATAAATCATTCGACGCCCCCTCCTTGTACCTCTGGGGAAGGGGCAGGTGGAAAAATGGAGTCACCGCAGCCCTGGAGCCGCGGCACTCAGAATCGGTGATGAATTTCCCCCATTAAGAGTAGATTAATGTGAACTGGTGTGAAGCAATTAGTGATGGGGGTCCCAGGTCACCCCTGCCATGAACATGGGGGCACGTTTTAGGGAATGAAGCGGCAGCGGCCCCTCTTCTCCAGCCCCTATTATAGGCATTTACCATATCACACCAGTTAATCTAAATTGAGCCACATATCATTTTGTGACCCGGATCCTTATTTTTTTTTATTTTTGACCCAAAATTGCATTTTGCTACCCGTAATGCTTTACCATTCCGGAGTCTGGAAAAGCTGGGTGGCAGCCACGACATTTCTCCATTGTGTAACATTTGGGTTCTTGATGATTTAATTGCATTTTTGATTTTTTTTTTCCCTTTAATCATCTGCAGCCCCGGCTCTGGTGACGTCACTGCAGGTCTGGATCGCCTTGATTTGCACAAGAGGCGGAACGAGACAATCCGGGGAGATGAAACGCGGCTGTGAATAAACATGTGGGACATGTTGATTCTTGCTGGATCTGGCGGTACACACACGCCGCACACGCACG
The DNA here is from genome assembly GCF_048569485.1 of Anomaloglossus baeobatrachus. Lineage (NCBI taxonomy): Eukaryota > Metazoa > Chordata > Amphibia > Anura > Aromobatidae > Anomaloglossus > Anomaloglossus baeobatrachus. The sequence continues at coordinate 49,363,933 of NC_134360.1, read as the reverse complement.
CATTGGTGTTTATACCCCGTCAGATGTGAAAAACTATCCCCCTAAACAAGATTAAACAACACGAGATCCACAAACCAAACACCAGGACAACTCCACATGGGCTGGAAACAGCGCAGCCTCACCTGTGATGAACCTAACCCTGCCAATAGACAAATGCATGAAGGGCAATTCCCAAAAATGCTCCTCTTACCAGGATCACTACTTCTACAAGCTCATCCCACTCCGGATACAAGCTGCAGTCTACTGTCAACCCTCTATAAATAAATACTGACATAAAACAGCCCATATAATACCGCCACACGGTGCCTGAGCAATACCACAATACAGTGTTATAAATAATATGCTGACGATGGTAATAAGTGTAAAATCAATTTGCTGATGAATACTAAGGTATCTCACCTGATGAAGCTGTGCAGATAGGGCATAACCCTATATACATATATACTGGAAAGGAGGATGCGGCCGACCTGGAGTGCCGTAGAGAGGTCCTTCAGAAAAGATTCCAACAGAAGGCAAATGAAACGGAGGTGTCGGGGTAACTAAATCCCTAAACTGGCCCTAGACTAGGGACCCTGCACTGTCCCTTATCCCAGAGGTAGGCTTGATGGTGACCAGGTCTGGACCTCCAGCATGACCCTAACTCCTGTCCGAACCCTAAACTAACACCCCCTCTTCCCCACCCCAGGTGAGGGTTGGGAACGGAGAAGCAAATACCACAGACAATGAAAGAACCAAAACACATGCACACTGCAATCAGACACAAGGGATAGACAATACGTGCCCAGGAAGAAATAAAGCACAGAGAGGAAATAAACTACCAAAAGGGATCTTTCCACCCCACACAGGAAAGCACACGACAGATCACCAGGCTCTGGATCACTACAGTAGGGACCGGTATCATTGAAACAACGCTGAGCTATATTCGGCCATACCATTCAGTGCCCACATAATGCTACCATACAGTATTCACATAACGGCACCACCTAGTATCTAAATTATAGTATCATATAGTGCCAAATTCCAGTACCATGCAGTGCTCTTGCTACATTGCCCACTTATTAGCATCATGCAGTTCCTACATAACATTACCATAAAATGCTCAAATAACGCCACAATCCCATGCACACGGTACAATATCATATAAGACCCACATAATAGCACCATACAGTGCTTATGTGACGCCCTGGCCTATCAGGTTGTCACAGGGTATTGTGCAATCTGCCCTTCTGTGCAATATCCACCTCCTCCTTGGTTACGGGTCCCTAACCAATGGTGTTGCCAAAACCAGCTAATTAAAATCCTAGGAACACTCTGCACCACACCCACCAGACACACCAGTGGACGGCCTGAGTGGAATAGAGTCGCCCACTTGGGGGGTTGGTTAAGGGGAGGTCAGGAGTGTCAGGAGTAAGCCAGTGTAGTGTTGGAGGTGAAGGAGAGAGGAGGTCAGGAGCTGGGCTCCTTGGAAGTACTGGGTAGCAGACGTTGGTCTGGGCCTGGTAGGAGCTGGACCCCCGGTCGCAGAGGATCGTGACAAGGGGCACGGTATTGTCGTGGAGGACAGCCGGCGACCTTGTACCATCACTGGGCTCGGACCAGGGCACGACGGGGTACGTGGACCCTAGGTCAGGGAGTAGCTTTAGGCAAACTGACAATTTACCCGACGAGCATGGAGCCTTCAAGATCCACTCCCCACCCGCTCCAAAATCGGGGTACTAGCGCAACGAGGGGGATAGGACTTTCCATACATACTGTCCAGGAAATCCCAAGCGTTTTATATTCTATTTTCTAGTCAGTGTTTACCACTTCCAGACATGATACACGTGGAACCTGTCTACTACCTGCAACTTCCGATTAGTTACCCTTCTGTCACCAGAGTCCAGCCCTAACCCTATTCTAATTCCCTGTGGTATACGCTACCTACTTCGGTTTTTCAGCCAGTTCATCCACCCACCCCACTATCCTTCGCCTGTGAGCGCCGGTGTCCATTCAGTCTATTTTTTATACAACCTGACAATTTACCCGACGAGAAAGGAGCCTTCAAGATCCGCTCTTCACCCGCTCCAAAATCGGGATACTAGTGCAACGATGGTGGATAGGACTTTCCACACATACAGTCCAGGAAATCCCAAGCGTGAACCCTGAGACCAAGCTCCCTCAGTTAGCCACACTAGGGAGCGGGACCCGATTAGTTTCAAGCTAAAGGGGCCAACTAAGAGAACAAGGTGCCAAGGGAAAGGTCACAGATCATCAGGCAACACCAGCAGGAACGGGACCCAAACGTGCTTCCCATCAGTGGCAGCGGTGTCCAGAACTTTGGTTTACTAATTTGTCGGTGTCAACTTTATGGTCTGAGTGTGACGCCCTGGACTAGCCAGGTAGTCCCAAACATACCAACACATACACCCCCACCCAAGGCAGTTACAGCAGCCAAACACAAAACCCTTGTTGCCCAGGTGGGGCGGAGCCAGGCCCCACCCACCGAGGAGTTCACAGGCCTGGAGGCGAGAAAAGTGTCAGTTTTAGTCTTGGAGGTGAAAGTGAGAGGACTGAACACTTGGGTGTCTGGGTTGGACCCCAGACACTAACAGCAAGGTTGGCAGACGGTGGTGGCCGTCTGCAGGAGTTAGTAGAACTCCGCAGAGCCGTAAGAACCGGGGTCGGGCGTCGGCCCGCCGGTACTGGACCGGGGAACGGAGTGAAGCTAAGCACACAGGCAGGGCCATCGGACCCCGACCAGGCTTGGAGCCGTCGTCAATAGTCAAATCCGAATGTGACAGGAACCCCAGGGGTTTCCCAACTACTAAAGTCCCGATTGAAGGCAACCGTCCACCCAGAGAGGATATACAGCCACCGCCACAGGCTAGAGATCCAAGGGCCAGCGCCTGCGGGCAAAACGGTCTCCTACAGCACCTATACGCTGGGGAGCGGACTACCGGTGGGCAACCACAGGAGTCAAGAACATTTTCAAAGGTGCAGGGAAAGACAGCCACCATCAGCCGTCCGGGGAGAGCACAGCAACAACACTGCAGCCGGCTGTGGGACCCGTCTATCCAGCCATTTTGGTTTACCAGAGACTTTGTCAGTGATTGTCTGAGTGAGTACACCAGTGCCGTCCGGCACCGTGCCGCGCTGTCCCTGCAACCCTGCACCCCAGCCATCCGGCCTCCCCGTTACACCATTGGGCCCCGGGATCACCAACCCCTGCCCACGGAGGGGACAACATCTCAGCTGCACCCTACCATCTCTCCCGGGATCCCCGTTACCAGCAGCGGTGGTGCCATTATCACCACGACCCGTGGGTGGCGTCACGAACAATCTCCCTAACTAAACCACCCCCCTTTCACTCACGAGTGAGGAGCACTGCTCGAGTCCCCGGGTCCGGTCCACCACTCGAGCCACTGAGCAGCAGCAGCAGAAGCCCCGGACCCGAGAGTGGCGAGCGTGTCCCCTCCGCCCACGACAACTTGGCGTCTGCGAACAGGATAGAACCAATCTACCTACCGGTAGAAGTGCGCCTTGCAGTCCCCGCCGGCGGCGTCCGGCCAAAAAATTTAGAGCGCCGCCATCTTCCCGAGCAGGGAAGGCGCGAAAGTGAAGCCCTGCCCCCAACAAGCGGAAGTGCTAGAAAGAACTAAGGGGGACGGGAAAAAGATGTCTGCGCCCGAAGGAGCCGTTGGAGGAGCGGCGGTCGCAGCCGCGGCGGCATGTAACTAGCGCTGCAGCGTGCAGGGACACCAGGACTCTGCTGAAACACGTTCCTGGATCCAGCCGCAAGATGTGCCAGGAGCTCCAGGCCCAAGTCCACTTCATGCTGGCGAAGTGGACGTCGGAGATGAAGGGCCTGGCCGCAACCGTTTGGGCATCCGAAGTGGAGGTGGTCTCAGAGGAGCGGGTAAGCGACCGACGCCCCTATGTCCCCGAGGGATCGGTCGATACGGCTGAGGGGCCAGGCCTGCTGCCGTCCACCACGCTACCTCCCTCACTGCCCATGCCCGCGGCCAACGCCCCGACCGACCCGTTACCCCTGTCACCGGTAGCGGAGCCCGCAGCGTCTGAGGGAGAGGGCCCGGACCTGCGACCCCTGGGCCTTACCTTTGTCATCGCCCTGGCACCCGTCCCGGCTTCCATCCCGACTGCGACGGAGATGACGACGGCCCCGGCAGTCCGCCCGGCTGCAGCGGAGGCGATCCTCGACCAGAGGCCAGCACCGCAAGTCCCGTCAACCGCTCCCAGACCCCGGGCCTCGGCTGAGGCACGGCGGGGATGCAGCTCCCAGGAGGCAGAGCAGGCCACGTCACAGCGGGGTCCCTCATTATCGAAGGTAACGGTCGTAGCCGGCACAGAGGGACTCTGTCTGGGCCCATCCCCCACACCGCCTGAACCGGAGCAAGCAGAAGGTGCTCCACACCGGGAGCGGCAGCAACGGCAGCTGTGCCGTGGGATTGCTGTTAAAAGATGAGGAAAAGAAAAGTTATTGTCCCCGTTGGGACCTTTAGCACTGTTACTGATGTGAGTGAATGAAAATTAATCCATCCGAAAAATCACCAGATTACCGTCCGAGAAGAGAACCGTCCCCGTTGGGACTGGAGTTGCCCTGTTGTTAAGTTCATTCCCATACCCACATGAGAAACTCCTCATGAACATGGCCGAGAACTGGCAGGCCACCCACGAACTTGTGGGCCTGTAAATAATGTTGTGGGATGGATACCGTTGCCGCCTCCGGAGAGGCAGATTGGAAGAAGGGCCCGCAGCAGAGCAGGCCACCACCAGGACCGGTGGCCATCCTCCGGGGGTCAGGGGTCCCCCTTGGACGTGGAGTCCCCTGAAGTGACAGTCGGGTGCGAGTTACCGAACCCGTTCCCGCTTGGGCAGCCTGAAGCTGGACTGGGGTCCAGGGGTGCTGCCCACTTCTTAGGGGCAGCATCAGGGCTAGGTTGCTTGGGTGGGAGAGTGGAAGACGTCCGTACATTCAGTATTAAAAATGTTTATATGTGCAACGTTTGAAGTGACCTGAAGAAAATGCTTGTGTTTTAAATGTTTACCGTTTTACCTGTTATTTATATTTTTACAGTTTTTTGAACAAAAATAAAACTGGTGATGGACGTGCAGCCCGCGGACGGTCTGCATTTTACCAAGGGGGAATGTGACGCCCTGGACTAGCCAGGTAGTCACAAACATACCAACTCACACACCCCCACCCTAGGCAGTTACAGCAGACAAACACAAAACCCTTGTTGCCTCCCTCCAGAGTCTGATGTCTATACCAGGTGGGGCGGAGCCAGGCAGTTGGCCCCACCCACCGAGGAGTTCACAGGCCTGGAGGCGGGAAAAGTGTCAGTTAGAGTTTGGAGGTGAAAGTGAGAGGAGTGAACACTTGGGTGTCTGGGTTGGAGCCCAGACAAGGTTGGCAGACGGTGGTGGCCGTCTGCAGGAGTTAGTGGAACTCCGCAGAGCCGTAAGGACCGGGGTCGGGCGTCGGCCCGCCAGTACTGGACCGGGGAACGGAGTGAAGCTAAGCACACAGGCAGGGCCATCGTACCCCGACCAGGCTTGGAGCCGCCGTCAATAGTCAAATCCGAATGTGACAGGAACCCCAGGGGTTTCCCAACTACTAAAGTCCCGATTGAAGGCAACCGTCCACCCAGAGAGGATATACAGCCACCGCCACAGGCCAGAGATCCAAGGGCCAGCGCCTGCGGGCAAAATGGGCTCCTACGGCACCCATACGCCGGGGAGCGGACTACCGGTGGGCAACCACAGGCATCAATAACATTTTCAAAGGTGCAGGGAAAGACAGCCACCATCAGCCGTCCGGGGAGAGCACAACAACAACACTGCAGCCGGCTGTGGGACCCGTCTATCCGGCCGATTTGGTTTACCAGAGACTTTGTTAATGAATGTCTGAGTGAGTACACCAGTGCCGTCCGGCACCGCGCCGCGCTGTCCCTGCAACCCTGCACCCCAGCCATCCGGCCTCCCCGTTACACCATCGGGCCCCGGAATCACCAACCCCTGCCCACGGAGGGGACAACATCTCAGCTGCACCCTACCATCTCTCCCGGGATCCCCGTTACCAGCAGCGGTGGTGCCATTATCACCACGACCCGTGGGTGGCGTCACGAACAATCTCCCTAACCAAACCACCCCCCTTTCACTCATGGGTGAGGAGCGTTGCTCGAGTCCCCAGGTCCGGTCCACCGCTCGAGCCACCGAGCAGCAGCAGCAGAAGCCCCGGACCCGAGCGTGGCGAGCGCGTCCCCTCCGCCCGCGACATGAGTACGCAAGTGACCCTTACCTCCCCAATGGCCCGTTCCGCCACCATCACCGAGTCCCGGGGCATCCCCCTACCCGTGGAGGGGTTAAACACCTGGCTGCCCAATCCATCGCCACCGGGTACTCCCAGCTGCAGCGGTGGTACTCCACCATACCACACATCACGGGTGGCGTCACGAACTTTAGACACTATCCCCTGTAAATACCCTCCTTAATTCGAGTGGCCACATGACTCCCGAGTCCGGATGTCCCCTCGAGCCACCGCGGATCCGGATCCGAGCAGCCCGGCTGCTGACGTGGGGGCGGCACACTTACATAATGCAGTAGGTTTGGGGGCAAGGCCTGTGTGAAGATCTGAGGTTGTGGGTTTTATTAATCACCTAGGCAGGTTAACAATGCAACAATTGTCTTCTGTACACGGTCTTCCGGGAACCATAGTCCGCATGCTCCTCTAGATGACGGATATCACGACCATAGCACATATATCCAACTCCAATATCTATAGTTCATCCCTGGGCACCAGGGCTTGGCCGCAACAACAGATCCTCGCCTCTCCACATCACAGAACCAACTCACTAACTAATTTGTAGCTCCCTCTTTCACCTTTATAAACATCTTCTTCATGAAGCTTAAAGTATGCTGAAGGTTCCAGAGGCCTAGTCTGAAAAGTTCTGTATTCTGCAGAGATGAACAAAAACGCGCAGTTCCCACCAGATATAGGCTTATTGGATTGTATTAGAGTCCATGGAGACAGGCTGGGGTTGACACTCTGTTACTTGGAGAACAATGGCTTATTGGAGGCCCCTAAGACACTCAGTCAAGAGCATCAAATAAATTTGTAATCAAAGAAAATAATAAGATCAATGTAACCAGCGCTCTATGCTGGAAAAGTCCATTCAATATCCATTGGGCCAATAGTCTTCAGTCCGCAGCAACCAGCTACTCACACTCCTCTCCCACTTTTTCAGTGTGTCAAGCACCCGGCGTTCATGAGGTTGACTATCCCCCTTCATCTAGTGGCAATTCCTGGGTCTTAGGGGCTTTCTCGGTTTGTCTCGATTGGCCATCAGCATTGCTGTGGTATCTCTACCTTTTTGTGAGAAATGTTAAAGTTGAACGGTTGCACTGCCAGGCTCTATCGTAACAATCACCCATTCTCCTTCACCATCCGGTATAGCCAGGACAATGGATTGTGGTCCGTTATGGTGAATTCCTCCCATACACATAGGGTAACCGTTTCTTCGGTGCCTAGACAATTGCCAGGCATTCCTTTTCTGTGGTTTCCTTGAGAGGTACGTCGCAGGGTGTTCCTGCCTGTGCCATCCACCTGACTAAGAACAGTGCCCAACCAAATATCTGATGCATCAGTCTGCACCAGGAATCTCTTGGTATAATCAGCCGCAGCCAGCACAGGACCCCCCACCAGTGCTTGTTTGAGCTGCACTAAACACGACAATGGTCGGTCCATTCTATCTGCCTTGGGAATTTCTTTGTTGTCAGATCAGTCAAGGCTTGACGTTGGTAGTGTACTTCGACATTAATTTTCGGTATTACCCTGTGGTACCCAAGAATGCTTACACTTGCTTTTGGTTGTGGGGCCGGAGCCACTGAGTTATTGCTTCCACTTTGGCTGGGTCAGGCTTAATCCTACCACCCCCTACTCAGTATCATAGGTACTGGACCTCAGCCATACTCATTTGGCACTTGGTGAACCCAACCTGCTGGAGTATCTCCCCTACAGGTTGCAGGTGTTCCCCCCAGGTCTTACTGACTATAGCAATATAGCAATATCATCCAGATAAGCCTGGGAGAACTCCTGACAGCCTGTAGCATCACATCCACCACTCGCTGTAAGGTATCTGGCGCATTCTTTATCCCGAATGGCATAACCGTACATTGAAACAGATCAAAGGGGGTGAGGGAGGCTGAACACTCCTGGGCGCCCGGTGTCAAAGGGATCTGCCAGTAGCCTTTACTGAGATCTAGGGTAGATATGAATGTCCCTTCCACGATCTTCTGGTCTAACAGATCATCTATTCGCGGTATGGGATATGCATCGGTGATGGTTATTTTATTCAGCCTCCAGTAGTCCACGCAGAACCTTGTGCTCTGGTCCTTTTTCAACACAAGAACTGTGCTGGAGACCCAGGGACTACACGAGGGGACCACCACTCCTAACTGTAACATTTCATCTACTTCCTTCTGAATCATTTGCTGAACCTTGGTTTCCACTTGGTACAGCAGTTGTCGAATTGGTCTTGCTGGCCTGGTGTCCACCCAATGCTCAGTCAGAGTTGTTCGGTGAGGCTGGTTAGAGAAGAGTCCACGATACTGATCAAACAGCCTCCGTAGTTGATTGGGTTCAGCTAAGGTGACGTGATCCCCTAAGGTGACTTGCTCCATCATTCCCTTTTCTTTGGTGGGCTGTAACAAGTCCAGGAGGGGATTGGGTTGAGACATCTGGAGGAGCGTACAACTAACTGGAGGAGCATATAACTACCGCACATGTAGCTTTGGCCTGGTAGGCTTGGAATCGGTTAATATGAATCCTCTTAACTTGGGTGTAGTAAGGGTCGAACGCTATCCAATAGGTGACTGCCCAGTTTTTTGTCAACTTTTGTGTAGGGACCCTCCCAGTTGGACTTCAACTTGTCATGGCGGATGAGAATTAGTACCATCACTTGCTGGTTGGTCTTGAACCCCTGGGGCTGAGTGTCCCTATCATAATAGGTTTTCTGATGTTGGCTAGAATGTTCCCGGCTTTCCCCGGCAAAGTGTCCCAGGCATCCACAGTTATGGCAGCTTAACCCCACTCACCCCAACATGAGCCGTACTTGGTGGAATTGAAAAATCTCCCCTTCCTTGGGAAGTCCAAGATCCCAGCACTTTCTCCTCTCGCCAATGCATGAGTCTCAATGGCCTCCCTGTAAATCCCTGTTCCCAAGTCGCTGCGGCTGTCCTTTCATGTAGCCCTGGTGGATTGGCAGACCATTATCAGCCAGTCTTCCAGCCTCATCCAGACTGAGTGGTTTTCTATCTGCCATCCATTCTTTTAAGTCACCTGAGAGCTTGGACATATATTCTTCCAGTATGAATATATCTCAGACATGTTCTGCTTCCCGAGCACCCAGTCCTTCTAACGACCGAGTGCATGTGTCGCGGGCGGAGGAGGGGACGTTGTGCTCTCCCACTGCTCGGGTCCGGCTGCCGCTGCTGCTGCGGCCTGCTGCTGCTCGGTGGCTCGAGCGATGGGCCGGATCCCGGGGACTCGAGCGGCGCTGCTCACCCGTGAGTGAAAGGGGTTTGGTTGTTGGGATAGTTTATTGTCCGTGACGCCACCCACGGTTGTGGTGACTGTAGGAACACCACCGCTGCTCTGTATGGGGATCCCGGGAGTGGTGACAGGGAGCAGCAAAGTTGTTGTTTCTCCCCTCCGTGGGTAGGGGGTAGTTGTCCCGGGGCCCAGTGATGAGTTGGAGGATGAGGGATGGCGGGGCCGATGCAGGGCTTGGTGGGGTGCAGGGACGCAGGGGCAGCGCTGTGCCGCACGGCACGGTGGTACTCAACCAGAAATCAGGACACAGTTCTTGGTAAAACACTCGGCTGGATGGACGGGTCCCACAGACGCTGCTGTGTTTTCCCCTGACCCAGTTTGGTGGTGTAAGTCCTTTCCTGCACCCTCCGTACACTCCTCCTGCGCTCCGGCTTCCAGCTGGCTCCCCGATTCAGTACCGGTGGGCCACCGCCCAGCCCCGGCTACCTACGGTTCCACCAGCTGTCTCCCCGGCTCCCTGCAGACGGCCACTACCGTCTGCCGGACTCTCTGTACGAGGCCCTAGGCTCCAACCTAGGCCCCTGGCTATGTCTGCCTCTCTGCAGACCTTCTCTCTTCCTCTGCCTGAACTTGACTGGGCTTGTTTCCTGCCTCAGGCTAGCCAAACCCATGGGTGGGCGTCTCCATCTCCTGACTCCGCCCACCTGGTGTGTCAGTCTGAGCCCGAGGCAGAAAGCAGGTCACTTTGGGGATGTCTGCTGTGAACTGCTGGGGGTGGGGGTGGGGGGGTGTTTTGATCTGTGGCCCCTGGCTTGTCCAGGGCACCACACATGCCTTACGTAATGTGTTGGCAATCTCCCAGTGCATGTGTGCAGAGGGCTTGTCAGTCTCCCAAAACTTCCTCCAGTCCAGTAGGTTTAAGGTTTTACCTATCTAGTAATGCACTGGGAATGGTCAAGTAACATCTTTGATCCCTGGAAGACAAGTAAATTAATAAATATTATTATTATTATTATAATAATAAAAGCTTCACTTGCTTGTCCGGTCTAGTGTCGCGGGCAGAGGGGACGCGCTCACCACGCTCGGGTCCGGGGCTTCTGCTGCTGCTCGGTGGCTCGAGCGGTGGACCGGACCCGGGGACTCGAGCAGCACTCCTCGTCCACGAGTGAAAAGGGGGTGGTTTGTTTAGGGAGATAGTTCGTGACGCCACCCACGGGTCGTGGTGATAATGGGCACCAACGCTGCTGGTGACGGGGATCCCGGGAAGGATGGTAGGGAGCAGCTAGGATGTTGTCCCCTCCGTGGGTAGGGGTTGGTGATCCCGGGGCCCGGAAATAATACGGGGAGGCAGGATGGTTGGGGGTGCAGGGTTGCAGGGACAGCGCGGCGCAGTGCCGGATGGCACTGGTGTACTCACTCAGACAGTCAATGACAGAGTCTCTGGTAAACTAAACGGCTGGATGGACGGGTCCCGCAGCCGGCTGCAGTGTTGTGCTCTCCCCGGACGGCTGATGGTGGTTGTCTTTCCCTGCACCTGTTAGAATGTTCTGACTCCTGTGGTTGCCCACCGGTAGTCCGCTCCCCGGCGTATAGGTGCCGTAGGAGCCCGTTTTGCCCGCAGGCGCTGGCCCTTGGATCTCTAGCCTATGGCGGTGGCTGTATATCCTCACGGTGTGGACTGTTGCCTTCTGTCGGGTCTTGGTTGTTGGGAAACCCCTGGGGTTCCTGTCACACTCGGATTTGACTATGGTCGGCGGCTCCAAGCCTGGTCGGGGTCCGATGGCCCTGCCTGTGTGCTTAGCTTCACTCCGTTCCCCGGTTCGGTACCGGCGGGCCAATGCCCGACCCCGGTCCTACGGCTCTGCAGAGATTTACTAACTCCTGCAGACGGCCACCACCGTCTGCCAACCTTGCTGTCTATGTCTGGGCCCCTACCCAGACACCGACAGTTTCGTGTCCTCTCACTTCCACTGTCTACACGAATCTCTCTGTTTTCCCGCCTCCAGACCTGTGAACTCCTCGATGGGTGTGGCCAACTGCCTGGCTCCGCCCCACCTGGTGTGGACATCAGACCCTGGAGGGAGGCAACAAGGGCTTTTGTTTGACTGTTGTGACTGTCTAGGGAAGGGGGTGTGTATGGTGTTATGTCTGTGACTACATGGCTAGTCCAGGGCGTCACACTAGCTAGCACTCAAAAATCTCGGCCAGTCCTCAAATTGACACCTCATTCCGCAGGCAGAATTTCTCAAATACCCGGAGATGGTCATCAATAGACGATGTGAATTCATTGAACTGTGTTATGTCCCGGTAACTTTGACATGCGTTCCCCTCTCCTGTTATCCACTGTCATCTATGCTGGGGTGGGTGGGGGTACTGCTATCTGCACACTGTGAGGTAACACGGTCGGCTGCGCAGCAGAAGACATGGGATCCAGGCATTAAGGTTCACAGCACACGGTTTTAATGTCCAAACAAAAGTCCACACCAATATACATGTGCCTCTCCAGCAGAGAACTCAGGGAGTTGTGTTCACTCCCTCACATCCGGCACACCTACCCTTGTTCCTGTTTGCATTTAACCCTTCCTTCAGCCTGTAAGGAAACAGCATTAACCCTAGAGTGGATGTACTTTCTATCATGGAGTGAGCACAACCGGGGCGAGACATACCGGCCGTCATAGACAACCCCGGTCACAGTCTCACATACCCCCCCCCTCAGTTCAAGCGTGCGGGGTTGAACTCCCGCCATCAAACACGGGCCGCGGGACAAGGCATCGGCGTTGCCCTGCAACCCACCGGCCCTATGTTCAACCGTAAACCGGAAGTTCTGCAGAGAAAGGAACCACCGGGTAACCCGGGCATTCCGTTCCTTGGCGGACCTCATCCAGACCAGTGGAGAGTGATCCGTCACCAAGCGAAACTGCCGTCCCAGCAGGTAATAGCGTAGGGACTCCAAGGCCCACTTGATCGCCAGGCACTCCTTCTCCACTACGCTATAATTCCGCTCGGGAGGGGTGAGCTTCCTACTTAAGAAGGTGACGGGGTGTTCCTCCCCCTGAACTACCTGAGACAACACTGCCCCCAGGCCGACCTCTGAGGCGTCAGTCTGTACTATGAACTCCTTCCGGAAATCAGGGTGTACGAGAACGGGCTGTCCGCACAGGACCCCCTTCAGGGCCCGGAAGGAGTCCTCGGCCTGCGGAGTCCAGCGCACCATGACGGACTTCTTGCCTTTGAGAAGGTCCGTCAAGGGGGCTGATAGTCCCGCAAAATCCTTTACAAACCTCCTGTAGTACCCCACGATACCCAGGAAGGCCCTAACCTGCTTCGTGGTCAGGGGTCTAGGCCACTTCTGGATCGCCTCAACCTTGTTAATTTGGGGCTTAATCACTCCTTGGCCTATCACGTAGCCCAAGTAGCGGGCTTCCGTGAGTCCCAACGCACATTTCTTGGGATTGGCTGTCAATCCGGCTGTTCGAAGCGCGTCCACCACCGCTTGTACCTGTTCCAAGTGGGTCTGCCAATCGGAGCTGTAAATAATGATGTCATCAAGGTACGCTGATGCATACGCCTGGTGGGGTTCCAGCACTAAGTCCATCAACTTCTGGAACGTGGCCGGAGCGCCATGTAACCCAAAAGGCAAGACAACATAGTGGAAGAGACCCTCCGGCGTAACAAAAGCGGTTTTCTCCTTGGCGGACTCCGTCAGTGGCACCTGCCAGTACCCCTTGGTCAGGTCGAGCGTGGTGAAATATCGCGCCTGTCCCAGCCTATCAATCAGCTCATCCACCCGGGGCATGGGGTAGAGATCGAACTTGGATATTTCGTTCAATCTCCTAAAGTCATTGCAGAACCTTAAGGAGCCATCGGGTTTTGGTATTAGGACAATCGGGCTAGCCCATTCACTCCGGGATTTTTCGATGACCCCCAGGCGTAACATTGTCTTTACTTCCTCCGATATGGCTTGTCGTCGAGCCTCCGGTACCCGGTATGACTTCAGGCGTACCTTCAGGTGGGGCTCGGTGACAATATCATGTCGTATCAGACTGGTCCTACCGGGCAGCTCGGAGAAGACATCGGGGTTCTGCTGAACCAACCGTCTGGCCTCTCGCCTCTGAGTCTTGGTGAGGGCTTCTCCAATCCTTACTTCCGGTTCGTCCTCTCCGGAGGTCGCTGGAGCCGGAGGTGAACGACCCGAAGAGGAGGGAGATGGGGAAAAAACAGCCATCAGGCTTTCCCATTCCTGCCAGGGTTTTAATAGGTTGACATGGTATATTTGTTCAGGTTTCCGCCTACCGGGCTGCAATACTTTATAGTTAACCACCCCGACTCTTTCCTTTATCTCGTAGGGGCCTTGCCACTGAGCCAGGAATTTACTCTCCGCCGTGGGGATTAATACCAACACCCGATCCCCGGGTTTAAAGGTCCGCACGGTGGCTTGTCTATTGTAGTGGCCGCTTTGCGCGGCCTGAGCCTCCTGTAAATGCTCCTTCACAATTGGCATGACCGCGCTTATGCGGTTCTGCATACCCAAAATGTGTTCAATCACACTTTTATGGGGGGTGGGCTCTTGCTCCCATGTTTCCTTTGCCAGGTCCAACAATCCCCGGGGATGTCGCCCGTATAACAACTCAAAAGGCGAAAACCCCGTGGATGCCTGTGGCACCTCTCGTATGGCAAACATCAAATAGGGAAGCATCATATCCCAGTCTTTCCCGTCTTTTGAAATTACCCTTTTGAGCATGGTTTTCAGGGTTTTATTGAAACGCTCGACTAAACCGTCCATTTGAGGATGATACACAGACGTACGCAACTGCTTGATCTGGAGTAGCCGGCATAGCTCTTTGGTCACTTTAGACATGAATGGGGTCCCCTGATCCGTAAGGATCTCCTTGGGCAACCCCACCCGGCAGAACACAGCAAACAACTCCCGAGCTATAAGCTTTGCTGCAGTATGTCTGAGAGGTATCGCCTCGGGATACCGGGTGGCATAGTCAACGATCACTAGGATGTGTTGGTGCCCTCGCGCGGACTTTACGAGGGGCCCCACCAGATCCATCCCTATCCGTTCAAAAGGGACTTCTATAATGGGTAACGGTACCAACGGACTGCGAAAATGGGTCAGGGGTGCGGTAAGCTGACACTCCGGGCAGGTTTCGCAGAACCGTTTTACCTCCCCAAAGACTCCGGGCCAATAGAACCTTTGCAATATTCGCTCCTGCGTTTTCTTGACCCCTAGGTGGCCACTCATCAGGTGTTTATGAGCCAAGTCGAGGACCCGCCGACGATGCGGCTGGGGCACCACCAACTGCTCTACCCCCACGCCCCGTATTTCATCTACCCGGTAGAGTAAATCCTGCTTAAGAGCGAAATGGGGGTACCTTACCTGGGCACCGGGCAGCTGTGCCACCCCGTCAATTACTGTCACCCGACTCCGGGCATGTATTAATGTAGGGTCCTGGAGTTGGGCAGTCCCAAACGTATCCGGGGACGCCTCCAACTCCGGGATGGGTTCGACCGTCTCAGCCTCTCCTGCCAATACCTATAGGGGCGACCTATCGGGTTCACATTCTGTCCCTATCATGGGGACCCCTACGGCAGGTGTCCCGGATTCAGGATTGTAGGGCTCAGGTCCCGGACTGACCAATATCTGAGGAGACTTAGGGGGTCCCTTCCATAAAGTCCAAAAATAGGGTAGATCCCTTCCTAGGATCACGTCATAGGGAAGAGTGTTAAGAAGTCCCACCTCATGTTGCACCTGACCGCAAGGTGCTGTGATGGTGACAATCCCTGTGGGATAGTCTCGGCGGTCCCCATGTATGCAAACCACCCCCACGGTACGTCCTGTGGCCTTTACTTTAGCCCTCAAGGTGGATCGCACAAGGGTCACTAAGCTTCCGGAATCCAACAATCCTGTAACCGGACATCCATTCACCTGTATTTGGCACAAGTGGGGCTCCGTCTCTGGGGAGACCAGGTCAGCGGTACACACCACCTGAGCATACATTGAACCCCACCGGGTAACCCCACAATCCATGGGCTCCGTGGTGAGTGGACACTGGGCTTCCATATGTCCCACCCGCTGGCATCGCCAACATCTAATGGGGGCGGAAACCCCCTTGACGAGTTGTCGTTTAGGGTACAGAACCTTCCGGACCTCAGGAAGGGCGGCCGTGGCCTCAGACGGGACGGTAGGGGACTCCTGCACCGGTGTCGGCGGTGGGTCCTTGGCCCTAGGCTTGGAGGGGCCGGACCGACGGGCGGTACGCAAAGTCTCAGTGTCCCGTATCAAGTCCTGCGTAGCCACATGCCGCTCTACCAGGGACACTAATTGGTCCAGGGTACTCGGGTCACCCTGTCCTACCCACCGTTGAACGGTGACGGGTAAAGTGCGCACAAAACGATCCACTACTACCCTTTCCACCATCTGCGCCGGGCTCAGAGTGTCAGGCTGTAACCACTTTTTTACAAGATGCAACAAGTCATAGGCCTGGGAGCGTACGGGTTTGGCTTCCTCATAGAACCACTGATTTACCCGCTGAGCCCGTACATAGGTATTCACCCCCAACCGTGCCAGTATTTCGGCTTTTAGGGTCACATAGTCAATGGCGTCCTCGGTACAGAGGTCCAGGTACGCTTTTTGGGGTTCCCCCGTCAGATAGGGCGACAATACCTCAGCCCACTGGGGGGTCGGCAGCTTTTCCCGCTCGGCCACCCGCTCAAACACCGCCAGGAACGCTTCCACATCATCCCCCGGGGTCATCTTTTGCAACGCTTGTCTCACCGCTTTCCGGACGCTGCCGTCATCACCCAGTCCCGGGGTTGTTGCTGCCGGTCCAGCACGGATCGACTTGGCCAGGAGAACCATCTGTTCTTGATGTCTTTGTTCCTGCAATTGTAAGGCTTGCTGCTGACGTGCATTGGCCTGAACCAGCAGTTCTTGGTGTCTTTGGTCCTGCGATTTCAAGGATTGGAGCAGGTGTGCATTGATCTGTTGCTGCTGCTTTAGTATTTCCTCCATGTTGTCGCTGGGTTTGGGCCGTAGTATAGCCGCTTGAATCCAGGACATGTGCTACCGGGTCACCAGAAAAGGAAGCTGCACCTCACCGGCTGGGATGCCCGCCGATTCTCCACCATATGTGAGGTAGCACGGTCGGCTGCGCAGCAGAAGACACGGGATCCAGGCATTAAGGTTCACAGCACACGGTTTTAATGTCCAAACAAAAGTCCACACCAATATACATGTGCCTCTCCAGCAGAGAACTCAGGGAGTTGTGTTCACTCCCTCACATCCGGCACACCTGCCCTTGTTCCTGTTTGCATTTAACCCTTCCTTCAGCCTGTAAGGAAACAGCATTAACCCTAGAGTGGATGTACTTTCTATCATGGAGTGAGCACAACCGGGGCGAGACATACCGGCCGTCATAGACAACCCCGGTCACAGTCTCACAACACCAAGATATTTGCTTACCACTGCCACCGACTATCTCCATGGCCTGCTCTCTAGCGTGGCCAGCATCCGCCTAAACTTAGTCGGTCGATGCTCCACCATCTGGATGACAGAACGGGGCTGTAGTCCCTACACGGAGCTGCCCTCCTCCACATCTGAACTGACCTCCTCCTGTGGGTGTTCTCGGTCCCACTCGGCCAAGCATTGTATTAGGGTCACCTGTTTTTCCTCCAGCAATCACTCAGGCTCTCTTCCAGAGTAAAAGGCTCTCTGCTCCCTCTTCTTGAGCCTCTTGTAGATGGAGTCTGCCATCTTTTCTGCCATGTCACCACTCAGTAACATTCCCTGGTAAGTTGTCCAGAGATAGGTGGCGCCACTGCTGCCACCACTTGTGAAGATCTGAGGTTGTGGGATGTATTAATCATCTAGGCAGGTTAACGGTGGGACATTTTTTATTTCTTCCATTCACGGTTTTACGGAAACCATAGACCTTATGCGCCTCTAGACGACGGATATCACGACTGTAGAGCATGTATCCAGCTCCAGCCGGTAAGAACAGTCCTTAGGATAGTTCTCCAAATCCAGACAATGGTTACCACGACCGTAGCATGTCCAGTTCCAATCTCTCTTGTCCATCCATGGTCACCAGGACCTGGTCGCATCAACAGATCCTCGCCCCTCCACGTCACATCACCAACTCACTAACTCGTGGCTCTCTCTTCCACCTCTATAAATATCTTCTACATGTAGATCAAAGTATGCAGAAGGTTCCAGAAGCCTAGTCTGAACAGTTGTGATTTGGAAAGCTGCCTGTAGAGATGAACAAAGACACACAGCCCCACGACAATGAATCCTACTGTAGGCCTAATTATATTAGAGTCCATGGAGAACGTTGGCTTAATGGAGGCCCCTGAGACACTCAGCCAAGACCAAGACCAACTGAGCGCAAGCAGATCCCTAATCAAACACAACAAGAGTGACATAACCAGAGCTCCATGCTGGATAAAAGACCGCTCTACTCCATTGGTCCAATAGTCATTAATCCGGGGCCTGCTCCTCACAGCCTGTGCTCATACTTTCCTGAAATGCAAAGTCCAACAGAATAATGTCTGCAATATATAAAGGCTGCCATATATTACTGCCATACAGTGCTCATATAATAGTGCCATATAGCACCTAAATAATGCTTGGTGCCACATCAGAGCTGTATTGGAGGCCACATTATACAGGAACAGATAGGGCTGGGGACAGTCTCCACTGAATTTTCTGCCCTTTGCATGTGTCTGTGTGTTCCTGGGCACAGCTATGGGCACCAGACAAAAAACAAAGCGACCCGGCCCATCCCGCCAGGCGCTCAATGCTCGCTTGTTTTCTGCCTTGGACTTTGCTCTCGGATTTGGCAGCGCAGCGTCTGCCCTTGTGGTTGTAACTGGAGACGAGGGGTGGAAAGTGATGGAGGAAAGATTCTGGGAGCAGACTGCAAGGTTCTGGATAAAGGCTCCAGTGTGCGGATTAACCCTCTAGGGTGGGTCCTGGAGCCGTGCCCCTCTTGTAAACCCCTCCTGGTGCACCTGGCACTAGTGGAGCAGACAGTGATAGATTACAAAATGCCAGTTAAGTGTGAAAATCAATAAAATGTATCTATAATGTCACAGGCGTCCATGATGAATCGGACCCGAACCATGGAGAGTCCACACTCAGGAGCCTCATGTGTGATTGACATCTGCACTGGGCACCTTCTCCAATATATGCCAACAGCCATAGAGCCAGCATTACACCACCCAGCTTTCCTACTGTCCTGAATGTCACATCTAATAGTGATACATCACTTAAAATCCCCAAGTGACGTGCTCTATGGGGTCTGAGGGCGCCTAATTCCAGTAACCCGGCTCTACCAGAAACACAACTGAAGACCAGTAGAATGCAATGTTTAAGAAGTGGACAGATGAGATGTACAGTATGTAAGCCTATCGGGCGATGCTGTGTGCTGATCTGCTGTATCTAAGCTTATCATGCTGGCTGCTGAGCTGTGTATCTAATCTTATCATGTGGTACTGTTTGCTATAATGTGTATCTAATCCTATCCTGCGTGAATCTGTCTGCTGAGCTGTGTATCTAATCCTATCATATGTGATACTGTCTACTGAGCTGTGTATCTAATCCTGTCATGTGTGATACTGTCTGCTGAGCTGTGTATCTAATCCTATCATATGTGATACTGTCTACTGAGCTGTGTATCTAATCCTGTCATGTGTGATACTGTCTGCTGAGCTGTGCATCTAATCTTATCATGTGTGATACTGTCTGCTGAGCCGTGTATCTAATCCTATCCTGTGTGTTACTATCTGCTGAGCTGTGTATCTAATCCTATCCTGTGTGATACTATCTGCTGAGCTGTGTATCTAATCCTATCATGTGTGATACTGTCTGCTGAGCTGTGTATCTAATCCTATCCTGTGTGATACTGTATGCTGAGCTGTGTATCTAATGTTTGTTGCAGTCAGAGAGCAGCACTACGTCCCCATCGTATACATGGAGCAGTTATTCTGCATTGATCATCGCTGACCACAGATTATAATTCCAATTCCTTTAAAGGAAGAAGTGTAAATGTCGCAGGAAGCGGCCGGTCCGGCGGATGGCGCAGACAGCGTGAATCAGGCATTCCTGGCCGCCCTCCTCCGGGCTGGCTGAGCTCACTCACACCGTCTGGTGTTCCCTGGTTAAATAACGGAGAGGGGGGTGAAGGACGCCCTGAGCCTTCAGCCCTGAGCTCTGAACCCTGAGCCCTCAGCCCTGAGCTCTGACTCCTGAGCCCTCAGCCCTGAGCTCTGACTCCTGAGCCCTAATCACTGAGCTCTGACTCCTGAGCCCTAATCACTGAGCTCTGACTCCTGAGCCCTCATCACTGAGCTCTGACTCCTGAGCCCTCATCACTGAGCTCTGACTCCTGAGCCCTCATCACTGAGCTCTGACTCTTGAGCCCTCATCACTGAGCTCTGACTCCTGAGCCCTCATCACTGAGCTCTGACTTCTGAGCCCTCAGCCCTGAGCTCTGAACCCTGAGCCCTCAGCCCTGAGCTCTGAACCCTGAGCCCTCAGCCCTGAGCTCTGAACCCTGAGCCCTCATCACTAAGCTCTGACTCCTGAGCTCTAATCGCTGAGCTCTGACTCCTGAGCCCTCATCACTGAGCTCTGACTCCTGAGCCCTCATCACTGAGCTCTGACTCCTGAGCCCTCATCACTGAGCTCTGACTCCTGAGCCCTCATCACTGAGTTCTGACTCCTGAGCCCTCATCACTGAGCTCTGACTTCTGAGCCCTCAGCCCTGAGCTCTGAGCCGAGTCCTCAGCCCTGACTACTGAGTCCTAAGCCCCAAGCCCTGAGCGGTGACTCCAGAGACCTCAGCCCTAAACTCTGAGCCCCAACTCCTGGGCTCTCAGCTTTGACTCCTGAACCCTCAGCCCTGAGCTCAGACTTCTGAGCCCTCAGCCCTGGGTCCTCAGCTCTGAGATCTTAGCTCTGAGCCCTGAGTCTTCAGCCCTGACTCCTGAGCCCTCAGCTGAGTCCTCAGCCCTGAGCTCTGAGCTCTCAGCCCTAAACCCTGTCTTCTGAGCCCTGAGCTCTGACTCCTGAACTCTAAACCCTCAGCCCTAAAACCTGAGCTCTGACTCCTGAGCACTGAGTACTGGGCTTAGCCCTGAGCTCTGACTTCTGAGCCCTCAGCCCTGAGATCTTAGCTCTGAGCTCTGAGCCATCAGCCCTGGCCCCTGAGCCCTGAGCTCTGACTCCTGAGCACTGAGTACTGAGCTGAGCCCTCAGCCCTAAAACACCTGAGCTCTGACTCCTGAGCCCTGAGCCCCGAGCTCTGAGCCCTGAGCCCTCAGCCCTATTGGTGGGAGGCGGACTCTAGGGCGGGATTGGCTGGCGGAGTTTTAGGAGTTTTAGCTCTGGGTTAAAGTTTCATGAATCAGTCTGTGCTGGGAACTTAGACTGAAGGAGCTGCAGGTGGAAGACTGACAACCCTGACAACCCTGACAACCCTGACAACCCTGACAACCCAAGAGATGGAGCTCAGCGCGGGGACCCTGAAGGTGAGTGCAGATGAGCAAAAAGCTATTTCCATTATACCCAGCATATTATAATGCTAATGCTACTACCTGTGCTGTTGAACTACAAGTACCAGCAGAGCATGGCACAGGTTAGGCTCTAGCTCTGAGGTCACAGCTGTGGAACTACAAGTCTCATGCTGATTTCACAATTGCATATCCTCCAGATACTGTGAAATGATGATGTTTCCCAGACACAAGTACTACAAGTCCCAGCACCGCATCCCAGATATTATCCACAGACTATTCTAATAGTGTAAAATGCCCTAGTGTAAGCTAAGCAATCGATGACTCCTGTTGTAGAACTACAACTCCCAGCATGTAGATGCCATAGATCAACAGTCAAAGCGTTCCCAGATATGGAAGATATGCCCCAAATAGGATAGAGGTCATCCTCATGTGCGACCCCAGAGCAGATCTGCCATTCAGGAGCCTCAGAAAGCTGGGTGACCAGCCGCTCGGAAGGTGTGAAGTTGCTCTCCAGCTTTCCCAGAAACAGATATAACTATGTAACCGCTGAAGAGAAATATTTACAACTGGAAAGAAAAAACAATGGAACAATTTACATTTCCTGGGGAATTTTTATTATTTTTATTTCTTCTGGGGGCTGATCCTTTAGTTTGTGCCCCCTGTAAGACACCCGCCCTGACTCCATATATAGGGGGGCACTGATAGAGAATGGAGGGGCGGATGATCTGCAGGAAACAATTCATCCAAAGTCCACGGTAATAATAGGTGAGTAACGAGCGCCGCGGAGAAGAGCGCGTGTTCCCGGCTTGTGTCATTCAAATGAATGACGGCCGCCTGCACTATGTCAGCCAAACACTTCCCCAACACAAGAGGCTCTCAGCAGAAGTATAAATAATACTGTCTGCAGGAGCAGCGCTCAGCCCTACATAAAGGGGGATGTGACTGTCTGCGTGTACCCTCCTGTCACTGCGCCTGGTAGAAACTACAGAGGAGGACATATATACATAAGGTATCATACCCCAGAGCTGCACTCACTATTCTGCTGGTACAGTCACTGTGTCCAGATACATTACATTACTTATCCTGTACTGATCCTGAGTTACATGCAGTATTATACTCCAGAGCTGCACTCACTATTCTGCTGGTGGAGTCACTGTGTACATACATTACATTACTTATGCTGTATTGATCCTGAGGTACATCCTGTATTATACTCCAGAACTGCACTCACTATTCTGCTGGTGGAGTCACTGTGTACACACATTACATTACTTATCCTGTATTGATCCTGAGGTACATCCTGTATTATACTCCAGAGCTGTAATCACTATTCTGCTGGTGCAGTCACTGTGTACATACATTACATTACTTATCCTGTACTGATCCGGAGTTATATCCTGTATTATACTCCAGAGCTGCACTCACTATTCTGCTAGTGCAGTCACTGTGTACATACATTACATTACTTATCCTGTACTGATCCTGAGTTACATACTGCATTATACTTCAGAGCTGCACTCACTATTCTGCTGGTGCAGTCACTGTGTACATATGTATGTATATACATTACAGAGCTGCAATCACTTGGTTGATAGTAGACATGAGTCACATCTCAGGACCTTGGTCCAGCAGTCAGGTCACTATTCCCAGGCCCTCCAAACCACCTCCTTAGGCATCCTCAACTCCTCTTTTGATTGATGTTTGTGTCTCTTGCCCCATTGATGATCCTGTGTCAGGCTGATTACTGCCTGGGAATACTGACCTGACTGCGGGATGTAATGTATGTACACAGTGACTCCACCAACAGAATAGTGAGTGCAGCTCTGGAGTATAATATAGGATGTAATTCTGGATCAGCACAGAATAAGTAATGTATGTACAAAGTGACTGCACCAGCAGAAGAGTGAGCACAGCTCTGGAGGATAATACAAGATGTAACTCAGGATCATTACCGGAAAAGTAATGTAATATATGTACACAGTGAGTGCAGCTCTGGAGTATAATACAGGATGTAACTTAGGATCAGTAATGTAATGTATGTACACAGTGGCTGCACCAGCAGAATAGTGAGTGCAGCTCTGGAGTATAATACAGGATATAACTCAGGATCGGTACAGGATAAGTAATGTAATGTATGCACTCAGTGACTGCACCAGCAGAATAGCGAGCACAGCTCTGGAGTAGAATACAAGCTGTAACTCAGGAATACCTGCCTGGGAATACTGACTTGACTGCTGGATGAAATGTATGTACACAGTGACTGCACCAGCAGAATAGTGAGCACAGCTCTGGAGTATAATACAAGCTGTAACTCAGGATCAGTACAGGATAACTAATGCAGTAATGACTGCACCAGCAGAATAGTGAGTTCAGCTCTGGAATATAATTCAGGATGCAACTCAGGATCAGTACAGGATAAGTAATGTAATGTATGTACACAGTGACTGCACCAGCAGAATAGTGAGTGCAGCTCTGAAGTATAATACAGGAGGTAACTCAGGATCAGTATAGGATAAGTATTTTAATGTATGTACACAGTGACTGCACCAGCCGAATAGTGAGTGCAGCTCTGGAGTATAAGACAAGATAATTAATGTAATGTATGTACACAGTGACTGCACCAGCAGAATAGTGAGTGCAGCTCTGGAGTATAATAAAGGATGTAATTCAGGATCAGTACAGGATATGTAATGTATGTACACAGTGACTGCAGCTCAGGAGTATAAGACAGGATAGTAATGTAATGTATGTATACAGTGAGTGCAGCTCTGGAGTATAATACAGGATATAACTCAGGATAAGTAATGTAATGTATGCACACAGTGACTGCACCAGCAGAATAGTGAGTGCAGCTCAGGAGTATAAGGGAATATTGTCACGTTGCACATTTTCTGTAGATTTATTGGTCAGACATCCGTATTATTCCTTGATTATTTCTCTGCTATCTCTCATGTTGTTTGGTCAGGTTATTGCTCTGTCTTTGATTCTTGTTGGGGGGGGGGGGGGGGTACATGAGGACCTCAGTTCACTCTTGTGCGGTTCCGGTTTGTAGCCATCCTTTATTGCCCGGCCTCTAGGTATGGATTCCTCCAGTGTCCTTCCAATGCCAGACTGGTAAATATGTAGTCAGACAGGCTCCGGCACCGGAGCGGGGTGCGATGCAGCGGGGCAGGTAACCGCACCCAGCCCGTCACTGAACCCTATGGAAATGAGGCTGAATGTAGACGATTCTGGAGCTGGAACCTCGGGCAAGAACAGAACACGAAAACTCCTGTCACACACCGCAAAACAAGATCAGGCAGCGTGTGCGGCGCCAGCACGGAAAAACAGATGTGCTAAATAAATACCGAAATACTGAGTGCTAGGACTGCACCACGCAGGATGGGATTAGATACACTGGATCCGAAAACACACGATGGGGATGGGTACACTAGAAGAGTATCACACATGAGAGACTTGGATACACCAGAAGAGTATCACACATGAGAGACTTGGATACAAAAGAAAAGTATCACACATGAGAGACTTGGATACACCAGAAGAGTATCACACATGAGAGACTTGGATACAAAAGAAGAGTATCACACATGAGAGACTTGGATACACCAGAAGAGTATCACACATGAGAGACTTGGATACAAAAGAAAAGTATCACACATGAGAGACTTGGATACACCAGAAGAGTATCACACATGAGAGACTTGGATACAAAAGAAGAGTATCACACATGAGAGACTTGGATACACTAGAAGAGTTTCACACATGAGAGACTTGGATACACTAGAAGAGTATCACACATGAGAGACTTGGATACACTAGAAGAGTATCGCAGATGATAGACTTGGATACACTAGAAGAGTATCACACATGAGAGACTTGGATACACTAGAAGAGTATCGCAGATGATAGACTTGGATACACTAGAAGAGTATCACACATGAGAGACTTGGATACACTAGAAGAGTATCACACATGAGACTTGGATACACTAGAAGAGTATCACACCACATGATAGACTTGGATACGCATGATAGACTTGGATACACTAGAAGAGTATCACACATGAAAGTCTGGGATATAATGGAAGAGTATCACATATGATAGACTTGGGTACACCAGAAGAGTATCACACAGGAGAGACATGGATATAATGGAAGAGTATCACATATGAAAGACTTGGATACACTAGAAGAGTATCACACATGAGAGACTTTTATACACTAGAAGAGTATCACACATGGTAGACTTGGATGCACTGGAAGAGTATCACACATGATCGACTTGGATACACATGATCGACTTGGATACACTGGAAGAGTATCATACATGACAGACTTGGATACACTAGAAGTGTATCACACATGATAGACTTGGATACATTAGAAGAGTATCACACATGATAGACTTGGATGCACATGATAGACTTGGATACACTGGAAGAGTATCATACATGACAGACGTGGATACACTAGAAAGGTATCACACATGATAGACTTGGATACACGATAGACTACTTGGATACACTGGAAGAGTATTACACATGATAGACTTGGATACTCTTGCGCTACATACAGTATATTATTATACACATTAGGATTAGATACACCAGCTCATCATGCATGGCTTAGATACACCATATCTCCATGTCTCATACATGAGCTCATTGTATTATGTACGCCGGCTCATTGTCTGGGTAATTTGGCTGCTCCTGTGTTTTCTCATGTATCTGTGATATATTTGACAGTCATATGAAATACCCCAGACCGGAGAGACACTGGATGATCCTCAGACCGGGAATCTCCAGCGAAATGTCTCAATTATGTAGGAATTTCAGCAGATCCAGGTACATGATGCCGGATGCAGCGTTGGATCTGCTGCCAGGAAGGGTTGGAGGAGGTTTATCCTCCCTGCTCCATTATTATTGAGAAATTGATTCCAGATGCAGATGGTTTATTCCCAGTCTCTGCCCTGCACACAGGTCCCATTGTGTAAGGCTGCAGGCTGGCCAGCATTCAGGGGTCTGCGCAGTGCTGAGATTTACAGGGGAGACCCCTGGCTGCGGAAAGACGGGGTGCTTATTAACGGATACGATGAATGCTGCAAACTGCAACAACCTTATAAAATGTGGCCTCAGAAATCAGGCCCAGATGTATTATTCTATTCTACAAAACACTTCTTATCTATTGTTAAATATATTGTTAAATATTAACGTCGCCTCCGAGATGGGAGATATCGATTTCTGTTTGGTGAAGGTAAATGCACGCTCCGCCTATGACCAACAATGACCCCAAAGTCAATAAACACAAAATCCACTATTTTTTTAGTGTTTGTCTATTTTTTTTCCATTTTCACTTGTTTTTGCAATATATTATGCCGAAAAGAATCCACAAACTGCTGTTGCCAGATCTGGTTTTGGTTTTGTGCACCTCTAGGTTGTAATTTTAGTGTATTATGGAGTCCTTTTATGAATGGGTCCTCCCCAGAATCCATTAACCAAAGAGAGTGTTAAATATTTATGGATGTCCATGTACCAAATATTTGTTTGTTTATAAACAGATTTATGTTGAGGATCTACACAAATTATAATAAGGTCCAATCGAAGGCTCAGTTAACAGTATTCAGCCTGCTTGTTGACTGTTTCCACTAGAATAAGGACCTTTTTTTACAATATATTTTGTTGGCTTTTATATAGTCACTATTAGGCTTATTTCACACATCTGTGCAAAACGAGAACATTTTACACGGTCTATGGTGTGGCCTAAAACACACTTCCGCAAAAAAACGTCCGTGTAACACGGTCCGTTTTTCGGGTCTGTGTTCCGTTTTTTTGGGGCGTTTCTCCGGTACGTATGGCATCCCTGTGATGGCATATGCAAGCCGTGTGTGCGTGTGGAATGTCCGTATTGACATAAAATACGTACGTGTGCTGTTCGTGTGCTGTCCGTTTATAAAGGCCCGCATTCTTACCCAATTAACGTTGTTAATCATTCATCATGAGATCCTGGTGTTTTTGTTTGCCATCAATTGACCTGATAGATTGGTAACAAGTGTTTCAGATTTCGTGATTAAAAACGGACACGGACGATACGTGCTGAACACGGACATACTCCGTGTGCGGTCCGTGCAGGCACGGACCCATAGACTAAAGCGGGTCCGTGCCTGCGTGCTGCCGGCAAAAAACGGACATGTCGTCCGTGTAGAAAAGCGCACACACATACTTACGACACGGACACACGTTCCGTTTGATTTTACGTGCGTGTGCCATCTACCATTGATTAACATGGGTCTCCATGTGTACGTGTCTCCAGTACGTGCAAATACGTACCGCACACGTACAAAAAAAACGGATGTGTGTTGCGGGTCTGTGTGTGTTTAGTGTGCTATCCCTGTGCCATCCATGTGACATCCGAATAGCACACGGACAGCATGAGCTGGTATATTTACCTATCTTCGGTGCTGCTGTTACTTCCAGGTTCAGACAGCATGAGCTGATACACTTACCAATCTCTGGTGCTGCTGTTACTTCCGGGTCCGGACAGCATGAGCTGATATACTTAGCAGTCTGCTGCGCTGCTGTTACTTCCGAGTTCAGACAGCATGAGCTGATATACTTATCAGTCTCCTGTGCTGCTGTTACTTCCGGGTTCAGACAGCATGAGCTGATATACTTACCAGTCTCCTGCGCTGCTGTTACTTCCGGGTCCGGACAGCATGAGCATGAGCTTTGGAAACCAATTTATTAGATATAAAAATACATCTATTCACTTTTCTACATTTTTTTAAGTTTTGTCTTTTATGCGCTTATCACGTATTTGAAGAAAAATATACTTAAGGGTATATTTTTAACAACCCCCAGTGTCAGTATCCTGTAACCCTAGTGTCAGTGTCATTATCCTGTACCCCCAGTGTCAGTGTCATTATCCATTATACTTACCTGTCTCCAGTGCTGCTGTTACTTCCGGGTCTGGACAGCATGAGCTGATAGGATTAACAGTCTCCTGGGCTGCTGATACTTCCGGGTCCGGACAGCATGAGCTGATATACTTACCTGTCTCCAATGCTGCTGTTACTTCCGGGTTCGGACAGCATGAGCTGGTATACTTACCTGCCGTTAGCACTGCTGTTATTTCCGGGTCTGCAATCAGTGCAGTGAATATTTATGAGCTTAATGATCAGGACCCGGAAGCAACAGCAGAGGCAGAAACAACAGCTCTGGAGAGAGGTAAGTATAAAAATTCTTTATTTTTATGTCCCCTGTGATTCCCCCGGTATGAGTGACACGGATCACAACAGTTTGCGGTCCGTGTGACACTCTTGCTGACTACAGAAAACGCACGTCGCCGAATGGATCACACGGACACACGGTATGAAAACAGGGGCGTATGCGTATTGATTTTAATGGGTCTACTTATGTCCATGTCTCCGGTAGATGTGAAAACGGACGTCACATGTACCGGAAACACGGCCGTGTAATAGAAGCCTTAGGCTGGCTTCACATGACCATATTTTTTCCATCGGTCTGATTATGTTGATTAGGGTCTGATCCATTTTTGTCAAAGGTGGAGAATAAAAAAAAAATCAGTGTGGTCCAATTTTTTTTTTTTTTTTTTTTTGAGGGGGACGTGTCCACTGCCTCAATGAATAATGGTTTGAGTGCAATCCGATTTTTGGATGGATAGCACTGTCGTCTGCAGGAGCCAGAATGGACAGAAACATGTGTCTTGCTGCCTGCAGATCTCTGATGTGCACACAATATACTTGACCCCAAAATGGGTCACCAGCAAGTGCCCCAGAACTGGACTGACCCGAGAACAATGGGGCAGTAAAGTGGTGGGTATGTAGGAAGGAGTTCAATGCATAGCCATGTCCACCTGGTCTGATTGTTGGAGGGTGTTGCAGTATTGCTATGGTTAATGCCAGGTCGCTTGCCCTATATGATTTGTAGCAATGCATCTGTAAAAGAAACAATGTAACTTCAGTATCCTCCTTCTTTCTCTTCATTCTTGCAGCATAGTGAACTGCCATTCAGGACTCTGGGAAAGCTGAGTGATCATGTCAGACTTCAGGCTCATTCACACATCTGGTTTTCATTTTATTTTCTCATGGATAGCGCACTTATACCTATGACAGTCCATTATCGTGGAGGCATTTTCGATATTGATTTGATTGTTGGATCAATCTCAGCAATGCAAGTCCATGGGTCTGTGTTAGATAGGAAAAGGATAGAGAAACCTTTTTATTTGATGAATCGATGACCAAAATCACTGATGCAACTTGGTCTGTTTTTTTTTCTCATATGTGAAAAAAATTGACATGTGAATGAGTCCTTTCAAGGGAACCTGTCAGGTCCAATATGTACCCAGAACCACGAGCAGTTCTGGGTGCATATTGCTAATCCCTGCCTAATCGTCCCTGTATCTACTAGCATAGATAAAGAGATATTTAGAAAAAGTATTTCTAAATATCTTTTATTGCATGCTATTGACTAGACTCCTGTGCATTAGTTCCCCTTGCTATCACAGGGACCCAATCGCTGCCATGATAACCCTGGGTCCTCACAATGACAACCCCGAGTTACTGGGGTACATTTCGCCGCACAGACCACAGCACCTATGTTACCAGAGTTCCCTGCAACAAGGTCCCATGGTAAAGACTGCGAGATGAGAAAATGTCTTCTGACACTGGCTATGTGGCCTAGGTGCCGAGAACCCCAGTGACATCACAAGGTGAACGGAGATCATATTGGTGGATCTGCAAGAAACCTCAGTGATCCTGGCATGAACTTGATTCACCAAGTGACATCACCGGAGTTCCATACAACAAGGTCCCATGGTAAAGACCGCAAGGTGAGGAAATGGCTGCTGACACTGGCTATGTGGATTAGATACAGGGAACCTCGGTGATGTCACAAGGTGAACCGAGTTCATGCCGGCGAATCTGCAGGAAACCCCGGTAATCCGCCGTCATGAACTCGATTCACCTTGTGACGTCACCGGAGTTCCATGCAGCAAGGTCCCATGGTAAAGACTGCGAGATGAGAAAATGTCTTCTGACACTGGCTATGTGATGTAGGTGCAGGAAACCCCGTCACAAGGTGAATCGAGTTCATGCCGGCGAATCTGCAGTAAACCCCGGTGATCCACTGGAATGAACTCCATTCACCTTCTGACGTCACTGGAGTTCCTTGCACCAATTTCCCGTGGTAAAGACCATGAGATGAGGAAATGGCTACAGGGAACTCTAGTGACGTCAAAAAACCACATAACAACACACAAAAAAAGCAACGTGTGCATTAGGGTATGTGCGCACGTTGCTTTTTACCTGCTTTTTTGCTGCTTTTTCTTCTGCGCTGTTTAATGCCAAAATGGATGTGTTCTTCTATTCAAGCATAGTCTATGGGAATTTGGGTTTCTTGTTCACACTATGTTGTTCAAAATGCTGCCTTTTTGTGGCAGAACTTTGGTCAAAAACTCAGCTTTTCAAAGAAGCAACATGTCAATTGTTTTTGCCATTTGGGTTTTGCACTGCAAAGCTGAGTTTTTGACCAAAGTTCTGCCACAAAAAGGCAGCATTTTGAACAACATAGTGTGAACAAGAAACCCAAATTCCCATAGACTTTGCTTGAATAGAAGAACACATCCATTTTGGCATTAAACAGCGCAGAAGAAAAAGCAGCAAAAAAGCAGGTAAAAAGCAACGTGCGCACATACCCTTACATGTTGAAGTCAATTGGTGAAAAAAAGCAGGAAAAAACGCAGAAACAATTATCATGCTGCTTCTTTTGTCAGCAACAAAAACTGCAAGGAAAAAAGAAGCAACGTGTGCACAGCAAGTCAGGATTCTCATAGACTTTGCTGGGATGACTTTTCCTTGTTTTTATTGATTAAAAGAAGCAAGCAAAAAAGGATAAAATATAAAAGCATGAAAAAAGCCAAGGCCTACTCAAAAGAAATCGACATCTTGTGGATTTGAAGAATGCACCGTATGTCAATTTCCATAGTGTTAAAATAGCACAACGGGTCTGAGATTTACATAAGACTCAACCACATACACTGTTTTTTGTGAACGAACATATGTAGTATAAAAAAAAATGCATCAAATATTCATTGTGAGAATGCAGCCTGAAGGGTGAAAACTTGCATTTCTGCAACGGAATGTTGATGCTGCAGCTTTAAGAATCTTAGAATGCCCAGAATTTTAAAAATAGTTTGAAATTCCATCCACATAAATTTTTTAAATATTGACAGTTGGTTACAATGTATCCAGTCCAGAGATTCCGGTGACTGATCATCATCAGCAGCACAAATGTGAACTCCTGCTTTTATCTGCACTGATACATTGTAGCAAATCAACTTCCAATGTCATTTTTTGTAGAACTGCAGCTGTCACTGAGCTCCATGGGATCACTACTCCTGGTTGGGAGCTGTCCTGATTGGTTGGAAGCTGTCATGGCTCAGACTTGACTTTGATCTCTGAATCTATTGTTTATTTTTAAAGGACCTTGAGCCTCCTGTATTCTGTACAGCCAGCTGCTGAGTACTGACATCCACCCATCTAGGAGTCTTAAAGGGTTAGGCCTGGTGGATGAGGAAGGAAGATGCTTGCTGGTTACATTCACAGTTGCACACCTCGTTACATTGTATAATGGAGACACATGTGGCGCTCTTTGTGGAAGAAAGTAGCCATGTTTTTCTATTTCCAGACATCGCCATCTTTCTGAAATCATTTTGACAACCTTTTTAGATTGCAAGCTCCTCATAGAGCCCCCATATCCTCTGTCCCTCTAGGTCTATTGTACGGTACTGGCGAGAGGGGGGCACAATCCTGAGCTTGATATATGCATTAGGCAAATCTAATAATAATTCTTCTAGGATAGGGGGGCACTTACTTTCTTAGAAAACTCTCAAGCATGACTGAGCACAATACCAGCTGCTATTTAATGCCTATCAAACGGGAAAAAATAAATTATAGCCGAAGATAATCCTATTATAACGGTGGAATTGCAGCCGCGCTGGTATAGTGGAGCGGTTACGTGGCATTTTCTTACAGTCTCCTCCATTTCACAGGAGCCGTGTTTTGTAATTTTACCCAATTTTACTAAGTAGTAAATTCTGAAGAGATGAAATATGAAGACCTAATGGAGGAATGATCTGTAATACCACCCAGAAATCAGAGCTAGGGGCATGCCCCCCGAGTATTTTATAATAATTTGTTAGTGCCTCCATCAGGGTGACAGAGGTACTGCAATTATTAAAAATACTTCTAGCAGGTCTTCAAATGATGGGGTACTACAGCTCCCAGCAGAGGCGGGGGATAAAGTCACATAGAGGACAGCAGTGAAGGGATTCCTAGATGACCATAAAAAAGCCATTTGGTAAATCTGTCTTCAGTAAACTCAAGCTCCCCCTAGTGGCAGCTATAGGTAGCGTGACTTTCCCTATTTAAAGCGATAGTCTATAGTGTTGTTATATTCGAGCGCTGTATTAGTGGGTCTACTGGACCCAAGGTACTGTTCACTTGCTTGGGGGAGCGAACTGGACCGGCCGCGGAGTCTTCACTACTGCCACCAAAGATGGCAGCAGGTACACGCACTGGTAAGCAGCCGGCAGAGGGCAGCCCCAGGGGATCTGCAGTACCCCAGCAGCTGGCACCACAGACACAGTACAGTCTCTGGTGATAATGGCAGCAGGCAGAGTGGGATGGATGGATGCGGCAGTAGCAACCGGCGTGGATACTTACAGTAGAGAGTATCAAGGTAACTGGTTGGTGTGGAAGGAAGCAGCAGATCAGCAAATCGGCACAGCACTGACACAATGATGGCAACAGCACAAGGAAAATGACAACTTTCAATGATACTAACTCATTGCCCTCGCACCTCCCAAAGGGTAAAGGTGCCTTAAGTACCTGCAGCCTCACAGCTGACTTGAGAGGCACTTCCGGGTTAGGATACGCTGGCCCTTTAAGAAAAGGTGCATGGCCACACTCGCACCCTTGGGGCAGAACCAGGAAGCCTGTGAGATGTGCACAGCCTCCTGGAGGCAGCAGCATGGACTGGAGACGGGGCGGCCACCGCAAGACAGCCAGATGGGTGAGAGAGCCAACGTCTCCGCTGAGGGGAGTAAAATAGTGTGGGGATGCCGGTGTAGGCATTACAACAGTCAGTTTGGGCTGACTGAGCCATGTAGGGGATATCACCCCTATAAAAATCTTAACTTTAGTCCTTTCTTGCCAGGCTCTGTTCTGCAAAAACTGAAATTTAATCAAATATGCTAATTAGTGTGCTCGGCGCGCACTGGGTATGGCCAAGAGGCTCAGTGCGCTGATTCACCAACTGGTCTTGCATGACCCCGCCTACCTCTCTGGTGATTGACAGCACTGGCTTGCCGTGATCCTCCTCTGTAGACAGACCTCACTCCAATCCCTACAAGACTCTGGGCCGATTCATCAAGACAGGTGCCATGCATGTAAGTTTTAATGAAGGGCTCGCTGGATCATGATGCACTGAATACATTAGGAGGTGCTCGCTGCTTAGTAAATTTGGTTGCATCTTCTTAATGACAAACACGTTGCAAGAAATGCTACTCCAGTCAGGGACTGGACTATCATTTTTGGCATAAGAAATTACATCATTTTTTGCCGAATTTAATAGGCACAACTGCTTGAAACTGGTGTGAAAACATCTCCACACTGTGCAAAAAGTGTTTTTGGCTATGTGCCTGGTGATCGGGTCCTGATATGTATCACAGGGACCTGATCGTTGCCATAGTAACCCTGAGTCATCATTATGATGACCCCGGGTTACTGAGCTACGGATCGCCTCACACACCCTGCTGCTTCATTTTTCAGCAACAAAATCTGCAAGGAAAAAAGAAGCAGCGTGTGCACAGCAAGTCACGATTCTCATAGACTTTGTTGGGATGCTTTTTCCTTGCTTTTATTGATTCAAATAATGAAAAATGCAAAAAAAAGCAAAAAAAAACACCACATGGGCAGACAGCCTTACTCTAGATTTCTGCCCCAAACACTTTGAACATTAGGCCCCTTTGTGCTTGGTTTATACGGTCAGTTTGGGCTGACACGCGCTCTCTAATGCTATCAGTATGCACAGCTGAAGGTTTAGTGCTCAATATAATAAAAAGCATGAAAAAAAGGAGCTCAGATCATGATAGTTCCTGAATTGTGTACCTTAGTGCACTGCTGCATCTGCAACATTCCTACTGTAAATGACACGCTGAATCCACATAGTTATTATTATCTACTCCCCTCACTCCATTTTCCAGTGCGAGTTATGGCTCTGCGATAAGCAAGGAATGCATAAATTACAAGCGGAGGAATTTTTTTATTTCAAAGTGGGGGGAACAAAAAGGACTACATGTCTATTTTCCAGGTTTTGTGAACTCTTGCAAGGTCTCTGAGAAGCTGCCAGGCTCATTTCTGTCTACCGTGTCAGGGGTGGCGACTGCAATGAATTTATGTGACATGACATATCTCATATAAACAGCTTAAGCCCCTGGGACCATAAGACCGTGCTGCTGGAGCTTCCAGCCGGCTGCATGCGAATGATCTCTTGCAGGGACCGAATACCTTCCACAAAACACAATATAGTATAACAATAGAGCCTTGCTCCTAAGGGGGGACAGGTGAGGCGGATTAGCACATGCCTATCTGGTTATCTTGCACCAATTTAATCTTCCCATGTTTAAAATAGACTCAAAATGATGGTTGAAAGTAGCATGAAAGATAAGAAGAGGACACATTCCCTTCCTCGTCCATCACTGTTATTCCACCTGTGATTATAGTGTGTCACTGTAACTGATTGTTATTAAGTAAAGGTAAACTCAAGGGCACCGCTATGGGATCCACGAATAGGCCACAAATTCAACACATTTTTACTATGAGCTGTGTAGTAAAAAGGACGAGGAAGGGGCAACAAATGCAGATGAAGGATACTTCTAAAGATCTTTTTTAAAAAATCTAAAAGTGAAGGTAAACTCAAGGGCACCGCTAAGGAGGCTGCAGATAGGCCGTAAATTCAACACATTTTTACTGTGAGCTGTGTAGTAAAAAGGAGGAGGAAGGGGCAACAAATTGCAGATGAAGGATACTTCTAAAGATCTTTTTTAAAAAATCTAAAAGTGAAGGTAAACTCAAGGGCACCGCTAAGGGATCCACGGATAGGCCACAAATTCAACACATTTTTACTATGAGCTGTGAAGTAAAAAGGAGGAGGAAGGGGCAACAAATGCAGATGAAGGATACTTCTAAAGATCTTTTTTAAAAAATCTAAAAGTGAAGGTAAACTCAAGGGCACCGCTAAGGAGGCTGCAGATAGACCGCAAATTCAACACATTTTTACTGTGAGCTGTGTGGTAAAAAGGAGGAGGGAGGGGCAACAAATGCAGATGAAGGATGCTTTTGAAGATCTTTTAGAAACAATCTGAAATAATAGTAATTTTTGAAGTTTTCCAGCCTGTAGCTACAACTAAATGTGTATAATGATGCTCAAAAATAATCTCAGAATGTGACGCCACAAGTCATGGCTGATTGTAAAAACTATGAACACCTGTTAACTGCACGGATCTTACAGATGTGTCCTCTTATTTTCCAGATGGCGGTGGGACAGCCGGGTGCAGAGAGAGGTCCTCCCTGTGTGAGGTGTAAGGGGACATGCACAGGATTCCAGACGCACTCCTGGAGGTAAAGCCATTAGACAGTGAACTTCTGCACACTGAGAATGGATTAGATCAGGAAAAAATCGGGAAATGTGTCTGACTTCTAATGAGATGTCTCATCTGGATTTCTCATAATTGTGTTTTGCAAAAAAGAAACCTAAACCAAACCCTAAATCATCATCATTTGATAAAATATGTGTCGATAGTTTTTTTTTTTTTAGTTTATCCTTTCCCAGTAAAACTATGTGACAACCAACATGTGCATTATGGCAGCTGCCACAAGGTTCATCCCCCCCTTGCCAAGATGTGGTGTGATATAACCCCTACTGTTTTACTACTAAACTGAGTGGGGTACAAGTCACTTGAACAAACCATCTTGACAATTTTGGATAGCTTTTCGGGTGTGCACAATATGCGCAATCGCACAGAGTATAACAGGGGCACGGTGAAATGCCATGTTGTCTATCTATATCATGATCTTTATTGTATAGCAGTTTTAATTCACTATCCTGTAGCACGATTATTAAACGAGTTTATGTTCTGTGCTGTGACTGTATGTTGGTATTAGTTGAACACTGTATGGCGGTATTTATTGTGTGGTACTGCTACTGTACACTTCTATTCAGGCAGCTATTTCTAAGTTTTATTTGTCCATCATTTGGCACTTTTATTTGGGCACCATAGTGCATGATGTTGATAAATTGACACTATATGGTAGTGTTAATTCAGCACTGTATGACTATGAAAGAACAGAATATATTTTGTTTCTATAATGTCCATCTTGTCTTTGTCACGGTTCCGCTCTGCAGAGCATTTTGCATTTGGAATATCTTTATCATGACTCCACTGTGCGGAACATTTTGCATTTGAAAATGCTCTGCTATGTGTCTTGTGCACTTGCTGACAGGTTGCCTTTCAGCACTAGGGTCCACGCTGGTTTTGGGAGGTGCCGTCACACATGCGTCTTCCTGGTGATTGCTCTGTTTCTTCACTGGGCTTGCTCTATCTGAACTTAGCCAGTCGTACTTCCTGTTTGCTCGGTGTGCTCTTGGCTCTTGTCTGTTGTAAGTGTTCTGATCTTGGCTTCTGACCTAAGACCTCTTCCTGACCACATCTGTTTGTTCCCTGAACCTTATACGTTTTTTCCCGGCCTCTGACCACAGAGTTCTTCCTGACCTTGTTTCTGTCTGCTCCCTGAACCTTATACATTAGCTCATCAGCATCTGACCTTGGACCTCTTCCTGACCACATCTCTGTCTGCTCCCAGAACCTCATACCTTACCTCCTGGCTTCTGACCTCGGACCTCTTCCTGACCACATCTCTGTCTGCTCCCTGAACCTTATACCTTACCTCCCGGCTTCTGACCTTGGACCTCTTCCTGACCACATCTCTGTCTGCTCCCTGAACCTTATACATTACCTCCTGACTTCTGTCCTCAGACCTCTTCCTGACCACATCTGTCTGCTCCCTGAACCTTATACCTTACCTCCCGGCTTCTGACCTCGGACCTCTTCCTGACTACATCTCTGTCTGCTCCCTGAACCTTATACATTACCTCCTGGCTTCTGTCCTCAGACCTCTTCCTGACCACGTCTCTGTCTGCTCCCTGAACCTTATACGTTACGTCCTGGTTTATGACCCCGGCTTGTCTGACTACCCTTCTATTCATACTGCTCATAGTGCCTAGCATCACAGTCTTATAACTGAATGATGTTATGGGGTTCACCTAATACTGATGGGCGGGAAAGCTTCACATTTCTGTTCTCACACCTGTTGTTTTTATTGGTCCATAGTTCAGAGGGGACTTTTCTTTTATCTGTGACCTTATATAAACTTATCACATGTACTAATAAAGGAGAATTCTTTGAGTACACCATACTAAGTGTGTGCTGTATTGATTTCCCGAGCGCTCGTAAAACAAATCTTATTAATTTGGAGTTCAAAAGGCATAGGAGTGTATTTCACTCACAATGACCATATGCCGACAAAACACAAGATATCACGTAGAGCAACAGCCAACATAAACGTAGAACAGCATGGGTCCCCTAACTTATGGCCCTGGCACTGCCATGACAAACCCTAATGGCAGCAAAGAATGAATCGAAGCTTTATATTTACGGGCTACTTAAAGGCTGTCAGGCAAGTCGAGCACATAGAAAGTAGCAAAGAAATATCATTAGGCGGTGATGAGTCGAAACCGCGAGCGAGACACATAATCACAGATAGACGATGCCGTAAAAGAAAAGACAAAATGAAACTGAAATAAACAAACATTGTAACAAACGCGTTGCGAGATGACAAATGAAAGCGAGCGATCGTGGTGCTACTTCAGCAGACTCTTAGTGAATTATTAATGATGATCATCTGTAGCCGGAGAGGGAACAAGCTCCTATTCATGTCAAAGAGAAACATTCTGGATAGTAACCGGCGCGACAAATGAATATTCTGTATCAATCACGCGGCTCAATAATGAAGCAATTTATGGAGCGTATCTGGCGCTATAAGTAATTCCGAAAATGAGGGAAACATATTGACTTGTTATCCTGTCTGGTCTTTGTAATCTGCAGCTTTTAGTGCTCAGCCAGCTGTCGGCGAGGTCTCGTGCACGCTCGGCTGATCACTGACGCAAAGCGAGCGATAAACTCACAAAAGTACAAACTAACGAGCGAGCGGTCGGAAAAATATACCGCCAGGTCGTCAGACTCGGCTAATTGCTGCATGTAAACGCCTCAATTAACGCCGAGCTTTTCATTCTTTTGATACGGTGTGGGCCGGAAGAGGTTGTTGAAGGTTCGGATCTGCACGTGTTTGACGGTCTGTGACCAGCCGCGGGGCTCCATAAAGGGGGCGACGTCTGGGTAACGAGGGGTGACAGATTACAAATTCTATCGGTCTTGAAATGTCTCGGAGGGGCTTTCTTTTATGGAAATGAAGTTTTAATCATCGGATAACGAATACTCAATGTCTGGAACGCAACTTGGAATTAATGGCGCGAAATGCGTTATATAATAAATAAATACTTCTGCACTTTTCTAAAATACTTGGGGTTTCAACTCCCCTTCGTTTTGAAGATCTGTTTACTGTTTCCATTTGTATCCAGCGTCGAGAAAATTCTGAGCTCCGGTTGAGATTTGTGCAGCTGCCGAAGTGTTTAGCTCACAGAGCGTTGTACGTAGTGGATATGTGCCGCCCCCACGTCAGAAGCAGCCGGGCTGCACGGATCCGGACCCGCAGTGTGGCTCGAGGGATTCCCCAGACCCAGGGGTCACGCGGACACTCCGACTAAAAGGGGGACGTATTTGTACGGGATTTGCCGTAGTCAGTCTGTGACGCCACCCACGGTGTGTGGTGAAATGTGGCACCACCGCTGC
Organism: Anomaloglossus baeobatrachus; assembly: GCF_048569485.1. Lineage (NCBI taxonomy): Eukaryota > Metazoa > Chordata > Amphibia > Anura > Aromobatidae > Anomaloglossus > Anomaloglossus baeobatrachus. The sequence goes on along the minus strand of NC_134360.1, from coordinate 49,324,816 downwards.
TGCTGTGGGACACCCGGGACGATGGGATGGCAGCTGGTTGTAGGGATGGTTGCCCTGGGACCCGGTGACTTGGTGCAGGGGCCGGCGCGCCTGGTCAGACCAGGGAGTCTCAGCTTACTCATGGTTAAAGACATCAGACAAGTCAATTGATTAACCAAGGTGCTGGTGGCCGGCCGCCGCGGCCGGGTGTATGCTGGTCCCCCACCCGGGCTGGTGGTCTGTGTCACTTTCCTCTGCACTGTGTTGTGATGTGGTAGACATCCCGGTGTGGAACGTGGGAGCCCACTCCTGGTACTATTGTTGGGAACTGTGCACGGTGACGCTGACCCGTGGCATCTACCGGGCCCTGGCGGATGCCCTATCCCTCTCTGTGGCTATTTGTCTGTTTTTGGGACTTTGGTTGGGACAGGACCTATAATCCTGCCCTCAATTGGTTAATTAGCTAGGCTGTTGGTTCCGGTCCTGGCTTCAGGGTCCAAGTACCCCTCTCTGTGCACGGTTTCCGGGTCGGTTCTTTGGTGTTGGTACCGGCGGGCTCCAACCCTGCCCCGGTCCACCTCGGATCTCCGGCTGCCGTCTTCCCATCTCCTGTTAGACACGGACCACCGTCTGCCACCTAGCCAATGCACCAGGGCTTCAACCCCGGCGCCTCTGCTCTCGAGCTTCACCTCCTCACGCCACTCAACTTGAGCTCTCAACTTTTACTGACTCTTTTCCCACCCCGGGCTCTCCAAACCCCTAGGTCAGCGTTCTCCATCCGCCTGGTCCCGCCCACTGGTGTGCCTGTCCTTCCCTGGGGGAGGTGACTAGGGTTTCAGGTCGGCTGTGTGTAACCCTGTGAGGGACGGTGTTATGCGGGGGCCTATGTGTGACTACCTGGTTTTGCCAGGGCGTCAGATACAATTGTGTCTACCAAGTGTAATGCAAGCCGCTAGTTACGGGTAGCAGGGCTGCCACTAGGAATTTCAGGGCCCCTGACTGGCATAATTTTGGGGCCCCCTTGAGACTCCATCCCCTGGTTTGTAAGCCAATAAATGAAGCGTGAAGGGGCCCCCCTTCTGTTTGTCCCCCCCTGGTGGCGGCCCAGGGTAGTACAGATGGAGGAGTAGTCAGGAAAGATGGGGTCTGGTAACAGGAGGACACGTGTGGACACAGGGAGAATTCAGGTGTAGTCAGGTCACGATCCGGGGTCAGTATTGCAGGAAGACACGTAATGGATTCAGGGAGTAAACTGAGACGTGGTCAGGTAACGGTCCGGGGTCAAAAGCCAAGAAGTCATGACAGGAACAAGACAAGACACTATTTGTTGTTGTTGCGGCAGCTGAAAAACTGCAATTCTGAGGTTTTGATATTTTTAATTGTTTCGATGTTTACCAATCGGATACATTTATTATATATTTTGCTAGATCAGATGTTTCTTTACGTAACGATACCAAATATATGTATTTTTTATTTTCTTAATTGGTTTATATTCCATGCGGCAAAAAAGGGGTGATTTGAATTTTTTTTTAATGATTATTTTTTTCATATTTTTAAACTTTTTTTATACTTTTTATTAGGTTTTTGTGTTTTTATGTATTTTTTTTTTTTACATATAATATTTTTTTTAGGAAATGTACATTAGTAGCAAAAACGACCTCTGGCCTTATCTATTGAACTCAAACATCTAATGAGCGTGTACAAAGGACATTATGAAGGGAGGGAGAGCAAGTGAGCTGTTCTGGTTGATAGCACCTCTATACACAACTGATAACAGAATTCACAGTTATTGTGCAGGGAGAGGAGGAGGTGAGCTGTAATGTCACCTATTGTAAGTGGTGGATTCTGTATTATCTACTGTATATAGAGGTGTTGTTAGTCATTGTACAGGAGGAAGAGGTGGGCTGTGATATCACCTATTCTGATCAATAGCACCTCTATACACAACTCATAACAGACAAAACACCAGTCATTTTACAGGATTAGTGGAGCTGTGACATCAACTATTGCGAATGGTTAATCCTGTGTTATGTACTGTACATAGAGGTGTTATCAGTCATTGAACAGGAGGAGGAGGTGAGCTGTGACACCAACTATTGTGAATGGCAGATCCTGTGTTATCAGCTGTACATAGAGGTGTTATCATTGTACAGAAGGAGGAGGTGAGCTGTGACATCAACGATTGTGAATGGTGGATCCTGTGTTGTCAGCTGTACATATAGGTGTTATCACTCATTGTACAGGAGGAGGTGAGCTGTGATATCACCTATTGTGAATAGTGGATCCTGTGTTTTCTACTGTATATAGAGATATTATCAGCCATGCACAAGTGGAGGAGGAAGTGAGCTGTGACACCACCTATTCTGAATGGTGGATCCTGTGTTATCTCCTGTAAATAGAAGTTTTATTAGTCATTGTACAGGAGGAGGAGGTGAGCTGTGACATCATCTATTGTATCTACTGTACATAAAGGTGTTATCAGTCATTGTACAGGAGGAGGAGGAGGTGAGCTGTGACATCACCTATTGTGAATGGTGGATCCTGTGTTATCTCCTCTCTATAGAGATTTTATTAGTCACTGTACAGGAGGAGGAGGTGAGCTGTGACATCACCTAATGTGAATGGTAGATCCTGTGTTATCTCTTCTATATAGAGATTTTATTAGTCACTGTACAGGAGGAGGAGGTGAGCTGTGACATCACCTAATGTGAATGATAGGTCCTGTGTTATCTCTTCTATATAGAGATTTTATTAGTCACTGTACAGGAGGAGGAGGTGAGCTGTGACATCACCTAATGTGAATGATAGATCCTGTGTTATCTCTTCTATATAGAGATTTTATTAGTCACTGTACAGGAGGAGGAGGTGAGCTGTGACATCACCTAATGTGAATGATAGATCCTGTGTTATCTCTTCTATATAGAGATTTTATTAGTCACTGTACAGGAGGAGGAGGTGAGCTGTGACATCACCTAATGTGAATGATAGATTCTGTGTTATCTACTGTATATAAAAGTGTTACCCGGCCTTGTAATGCAGCCTTAAATGATAAGGAGCTTGCTGAAAACTCATCCAGAAAAGACAGGAAGCATTAGTCTAAAGAAGCCCCAGTGGCCAGTTTGAGAATTGCAAGATCACTATTTTTATTTCGTTTTTTTTCAATTTCCAAAATATGTAAAAAATAAATAAATAAATAAATAGGTAACAAAAACCTAAATAGAACAATGGCTCATTCTCTGACCATCGCTTCGCTTTAGGTTTTAGCTACATAATGATGGAAGCTGTTTTATAGTTTGGGTCTCAGCATTTATCAGGTTGGGGCTGCTGTGATGCAGGTAGAGGAGGTGAAGATGGGGAGGGGGGAGCGTATGGGGCACCGAATACTCATTTTGCTGTATTTAGCTGTAGGGTTAGTGCATTACATCAGACCTATTATTACATGTGTCTTCACTCCGCCATTACTTAGGCTTTAGCAGCTTTACCTGGGATATTGGGAAAAGCTGCACATTTGCGCCTCTCCTGATACCATAATACCCGGCATTAATCAGGACCGCTCTGGCAGAAAGTGAGGGGGATAAAATGAGTGTCTGGGTTTGAGGCCGGGAATTTAGGAAATGTCAGGGCTGGTATCTCCTCTGGTGGGAGGCTGCAGGAATCCTGAGCACAAAGCGTCTGTGTCACCCCAGATACGTCTGCAGGAGGCGCCGTGGGGCATCATCAGACCTGCAGTCTCCATAATGGAAAGTCATTGCTGCCAGGAAATATATGAGACCCACCATACACCGGGCAGACATAGGCCGCCACCCCAACAACTGCATTATTGCAACAGCACATTGTGTGTGCACCATATGGCAGCATCATTCAATAACTGTTGATATTATATCTTCTCTGAATTATTGCATTATTTGATTACTGAATGGCATTATATAGTGATGTTATTTGAGCACTATATAGCGGTATTATTTATGCACTCTGTGGCGATTTTATTTAGGCACTACCTGGTTGTATTATTTCCGCACTCTATAATGGTAGCAGTTGAGTACTTTGTGGTGGTATTATTAATTCACTATACCAAAGTATTATTTATGTATTATATAATGGTATTATTTTTGCACTATATGGAGGTATTATTTGTGGTCTGTTTAGCGGTATTCTATGAGCCTTTTCTAGGGGTATTTTTAATGCACCATATTGTGGTATTATTTGAACAGTTTGTAATGGTATTTTATATGCACTGTACAGTATCATTTTTGAATGTATTGTTTGGTGGTATTAATGTCACATTAGGTACGAGGAAGTATTACATGTACGGAAACAGGTAAAGGAAACTGTGTCTAGGGAAGGGGGAGATGGTGACCGTTAATCAATCTTACCGCTGGTCCCTGGAGTCCCTAACCACCCTAGATAAGCTCCGCACCTATGTGCCGAGCAGGATACCTGACCCTAACTGACCCTAGAACTGGGCCCTAGATAGGGAGCGGATGGGATGAGCGCTTAGTCAACCCCAGTAAGCTCTAAATAAAACACAGGGAGCAAAAACAGGGGGAAGTGAACAAATAACTTATCTCCAAAATGACTCGGGGAGAAAAACGGCAACAAACAACAACGTTTCATCAGATGGATACAAGCAGACTGCTTGCACTCAAGGCCTGTAGAGGCTTTTAACTCTATCACCAGCAAAGACCAATTGGAAGTGTGGGTATTTATGGACACCAAGGGAAGTGCTGATGATTAACAGCTGAAATGTGAGGACATCCGCAGGATCCTAAAAGGAAAGGGATAAACCCCAAGCAGAGATGACTAGAATGTTAGGGAGCAGTTTGTGCAGCCAAATGCTACGACCTTCTACAGCTGGACACCACAGGACTGTCTGTCAAGCATGACACACCCATTACAATTATTTAAGAACTACAAAAAGCTAAGATGAGAGTATTGTAAGATTATCACAAAACCTGGAGGCCTCGCTGCCTCCATGGAGTTTGCTCTCTTCTTATTAACTGATCACAAAGATCAGCTCGAAAGTAATCATTTATCATTTTTTGTTGTTTTATTTATTAATATCATTGCATTAATTACAGTGGAACCTTGGTTTAAGAGTAACTTGGTTTGAGAGAGTTTTGCAAGACAAGCAAAGATTTTTACAAATTTGTAACTTGGTTTAAGAGCAATGCTTTGCAAGAAGAGCAAATTCCCACCGTGTATACTACCAGTTCTGTCCTTTCACCGCGCTCTGACCCGCTCTGGAGGTAAATTTCTGTCCATATGTACTGTGGAGACACGGGGCTCGGTGGGTGCTCTCGTCCGCTAAAACCTGCCGCCTTTAGAAAGACAGCGTGGCTCAGGGCTCATCCCAACTGAACGCCGGCCTCCTTAACCGTGGGCGTAACACTACTCAGACAACACAGGGTGAGGGAACCACAATAATTAGACTTTATTGGATCCCCAAACAATTAACGGCACATAATACATAACCAGCAAAACACAAATGTAACAGGCAACAGAGTCTCACCCTTCCGCTGGCTCACCAGGGATTTAGAATGTCCTTGCCTCAGAGGTCCCAGGGCTATTTACTCCAATCCAGCAGCACCCCGCGTTTGGCGGGCACCCACCGAGAATGGAATAACGCCAGATTTAGGAAGCTGTCTGAGGTCTGCAAAGTCTGTAGCAGGTGACTGAACTGTCCCAACCTGAGTGTTCTCCTTAGGTAGTCCTGGTATGATGATACAATCCTGGCAGCCGGAGTCGAAATCCCTAGACTGTGGATATGGTCTCCAACTGGAACCGGAGTCCCTAGATTGAAGCCATAAGGTATCCTGATCCTCTAGTCAGCTCCTAAGAGCTTAGACTGGATCCATTAGCATCCATCAACAACCACCTGGTGGCTTAAAGAAATCCCTTTTATAGCCACAGCCTTCCACTTGGATACACTGCGTCCTCATCGATTGGTTGGACAAGATCGCCTCTTCCATTGGATGAATATCAAGCTGCATGGACAATGTTCATCCAAATGATGTCTACAGAAAGCCTGAGGGTATACATGTAGTCTGGAATGCACAGACTAGACAATGACTACTAAGGTAATTACATTAGCAATACACAACTACAATACAATGATTACTGGAAGGGTCTGGAGAAACAATAGCTAAGCAAACATGACTTAGCACACATAAGAACAATACGTCTGGCTGAATGTTAAAAAACTTTAACCCATGAGAGGCATTGGGTGTCCATGTCGTCACAATGAGAGGCATTGGGTGTCCATGTCGTCACATGTACTGTATACAGTATACCATTGTACAGTACAGTATATACTATATAGCATGTCTATTAATTTGCAATTGTGGATATAATATTGTACTTTCGGCTAACCAGTGCAGCACATTGCTTATACTGTACCTCCCGCACACCATCAATTCTATTGTAAGCTAATGTGTAGTTTAATTTGTTTTATATGTTTTTTACTGTACAGTATTTTGTATCAGTGTACTGTATTAATTGTATATAAATACAGTGCATTATTTTGTATTAATGTAATAAGTTTGTATAAATATAGTAAATATTTTTGGGTTGTGGAATGAATTGTCTGCATTTCAATTATTTCTATGGGAAAATTTGCTTTGATATAAGAGTAACTTGGTTTAAGAGCACACTCCCGAAACTAATTATTCTCGTAATCCAAGGTTCCACTGTATTTTGATTTCCCAATAACTATGTATGTCAGCATTTCATGATGGAAATGGATTTATAGATTTGCACTTGACAGGCTTGTAGTTCATGAATACAAGGCTAGAATAACGGTGAAGACTGACACTGATGATGAGAGTGAGCGAGAAGAAGAGGGAGGGAGATAATCATCCCCCCATAGCCGTGCACTATGGGGTCTGTGGACAGCTGTGTAGCAGTCCGTATGAGATCTTATATAGTGGTCATTAATATGTGCCTCCACTTTCCAGGTGACTTCTCAGGAATCCTCATGACATCTTATATTAAAAAAAAATTTGCATCTCATTGTAGGAAATGGTGTGGGCTGTGCCAGTGCCCCCGAGAAGAGCACGCTGTACCCACAGAAGCAGAACAAGACCATAGGATCGGCCAGCTGCTCTCCGACACCCGGTACTCAGGACTGACCGCACGGGTAAAGGGCAGCGAAGGAGCGCGGGTCTACAAGAGGAATCGCATGATCATCACCAACCCCATTACCTCCCGAAAAGATCCGACCTTCCTCACTGTCACCTACGAGTGGGCACCTCCGGGGCTCAACCAAAAACTGGTACGTTCAGCATACTAAATGTTCAATACTAAGTCTATTCTATGGAGCTTTACAAGCCCCACAAGGAGTTACTCTGGTACTGAGAAGTAGGTCAAGTAGTATCCATGGTATATTATGGGGCACGGTATTGCGGAGCATGGTATATTATGGGACACGGTATATTATGGGGCACGGTATTGCAAAGCACAGTATATTATGGGACAAGGTATTGCGGAGCATGGTATATTATGGGGCACGGTATTGCGGAGCATGTTATATTATGGGGCACGGTATATTATGGGGCACGGTATTGCAAAGCACAGTATATTATGGGACAAGGTATTGCGGAGCATGGTATATTATGGGGCACGGTATTGCGGAGCACGGTATATTATGGGGCACGGTATTGCGGAGCACGGTATATTATGGGGCACGGTATTGCGGAGCATGGTATATTATGTGGCACAGTATTGTGGAACACTGTATATTATGGGGTACGGTATTGCAGAGCACTGTATATTATGGAGCATGGTATTGCAGAGCACTGTATATTATGGGGCACAGTATTGCACAGCACAGTATATTATGGGACAAGGTATTGCGGAGCATGGTATATTATGGGGCACGGTATTGCGGAGCACGGTATATTATGGGGCACGGTATTGCGGAGCATGGTATATTATGTGGCACAGTATTGTGGAACACTGTATATTATGGGGTACGGTATTGCAGAGCACTGTATATTATGGAGCATGGTATTGCAGAGCACTGTATATTATGGAGCATGGTATATTATGGGGCACGGTATTGCGGAGCACGGTATATTATGGGGCACGGTATTGCGGAGCACGGTATATTATGGGGCACGGTATTGCGGAGCATTGTATATTATGGAGCATGGTATATTATGGGGCACGGTATTGCGGAGCAATGTATATTATCGGGCACGGTATATTATGGAAAACGGTATTGTGGAGCTAGGTACAGTACAGACCAAAAATTTGGACACACCTTCTCATTCAAAGAGTTTTCTTTATTTTCATGACTCTAAAAATTGTAGCTTCACATTGAAGACATCAAAACTATGAATGAAAATATGTGGGATTACATAATTAAAAAAGTGTGAAACAACTGAAAATATGTGTTATATTCTAGGGTCTTCAAAGTAGCCCCCTTTTGCTTTGATTACTGCTTTGCACACTCTTGGCATTCTCTTGATGAGCTTCAAGAGGTAGTCACTGGAAATGCTCTTCCAACAGTCTTGAAGGAGTTCCCAGAGATGCTTAGCACTTGTTGGCCCTTTTGCCTTCACTCTGCGGTCCAGCTCACCCCAAACCATCTCGATTGGGTTCAGGTCTGGTGACTGTGGAGGCCAGGTCATCTGGCGTAGCACCCCATCACTCTTCTTAGTCAGATAGCCCTTACACAGCCTGGAGGTGTGTTTGGGGTCATTGTCCTGTTGAAAAATAAATGATGGTCCAACTAAACGCAAACCGGATGGAATAGCATGCCGCTGCAAGATGCTGTGGTAGCCATGCTGGTTCTGTATGCCTTCAATTTTGAATAAATCCTCAACAGTGTCACCAACAAAGCCCCCCCATACCATCACACCTCCTCCTCCATGCTTCACGGTGGGAACCAGGCATGTAGAGTCCATCCGTTCACCTTTTCTACAAAGACACGGTGGTTGGAGCCAAAGATCTCAAATTTGGACTCATCAGACCAAAGCACAGATTTCCACTGGTCTAATGTCCATTCCTTGTGTTCTTTAGCCCAAACAAGTCTCTTCTGCTTGTTGCCTGTCCTTAGCAGTGGTTTCCCAGCAGCTATTTTACCATGAAGGCTGCTGCACAACGTCTCCTCTTAATAGTTGTTCTAGAGATGAGAAGGTGTGTCCAAACTTTTGGTCTCTACTGTATATTAATGTAGCATGGTATTGCACAGTATGGTATATTATGGGACACGGTATTGCAGAGCATGGTATGTTATGATGCACGGTATTGCGGAACACTGTATATTATGGGGCACAGTATTGCGGAGCACGGTATATTATCATGCACGGTATTGCGGAACACTGTATATTATGGGGCACGGTATATTATGATGCATGGTATTGCGGAGCACGGTATATTATGAGGCACAGTATATTATGGGGCACGGTATTGCACAGTATGGTATATTGTGAGGCACGGTATATTATGGGGACAGGTACTGCGGTGCATGGTATATCATGAGGTACAGTATACAGTGGGGCACATTATACAGTGGAGCACTATGCCAGCTGTACTTGGTGACACTTTAGACATATTAGGATCACTTTGCGGTCACTAACAAAATGGTTCTGCACTGTGATCCTAAATTTCATCCTCCCTTATCTTTTTGTAAACACCCAGATTGGGAGGGGGAGCTGTGACATCACACGCAGGAGAGCAGATTCTGCCCACTTTTACTGCAGCTGTAATGGGAGCTACTTCTACAGTAGTTCTACAGTAGGATTTCAGCAGCTGCTCCCCCTAGTGTTTAAAAGTGGAACATAACAAACTTTATAAATGATTTTTTTCATATTTTGCTACATTAAAAACAATAATATTTAAACAAGATATTAAAACATTAATCATTTATATTTTTCAGTTATTAAAAAATATATTTTTTGATGGTACTTTCCCTTTAAAGGAGGGAAAGGAGGGGGATGCAGCTGCAGTTTTCATTCTTCAATGTGTAGGAGACTTCATGCTGTGAGAGGGAGGAGGGTGTGGCAGAAGCAAGGCATCTGATTGGTTCAGGTCACACAGCTCAGGTCTGATATCACCACTCGTCCTGTCTGCAGAGAAAATGGACAAAAACCGGAACCAGAGGGAACGTAAAAAATCTGCAAGATCCGCAAAACCATTCTTGTGTATTGCGGTTTTTATTTGCTAATGGTTAGACGTGTTTATAAGTCTATGTAAATTATATAACATCTGTATAATCGTTATTTCTCCAGGCCATGCGTTATATGGAACTAATCCCGAAGAAGCTGCAGCCCATAGCCGGCACAGAAGGGGCGCATCATCGACGCCTGCAGCTGGTAAAGCAGTTACCCGCCCATGACTTCGACCCAAAGTATTGCAAGGGGCTGAGCGAGGGTGAAAAGCCTGTAATGGAGGCATTTGTGGACCAACTCAAGGAGAATGTGATGGGGGTGGCAGAGGTGGCATTACCATGCAGCGCCAAGCAAGATGAAAAGGAGCCCAATGCTGCAAACATGACAGGCAGCACCGCAGAGGAGCCGACTGACAGGAAGGATTATGTGAGTACTGTGGCCACCAAGCTTTCCCAGACACCTGAATGGCAAATCTTCTCATACAGTGATGATCTCACACTTCTGTATGTCTACATATTTGGGAAAATTGGCTGCTGAGAGCTGTGATCATGGCACCTAATGTTAAAGCATTTTTGATTTTGTCCTCTAGTTGTGCGAGTTTTGCCAGCAGCTAATGCCCGCTGATGCTCCAGCCGTCTATGCCGAGCGGACCGGATACAAGAAGCAATGGCACCCGGCCTGCTTTGTGTGCTGCCAGTGCAGAGAACCCCTGGTGAACCTCATCTATTTCTGGAAAAGCCACCGGCTGTGGTGTGGGAGACATTACTGTGAAAGTGACAGGCCACGGTGCAGCGGATGTGATGAGGTGACAATAATGAACCCATATGTACAAGAATATAGCTACTATAATACTGCCCCTGTATACAAGAATATAATTACTATAATACCGTCCCTATGTACAAGAATATAACTACTATAATACTGCCCCTATGTACAAGAATATAACTACTATAATACTGCCCCTATGTACAAGAATATAACTACTATAATACTGCCCCTGTATACAAGAATATAACTACTATAATACTGCCTCCTATGTATAAGAATATAACTACTATATTACTGCTCCTATATACAAGAATATAACTACTATAATAGTGCCCCTGTATACAATAATATAATTACTATAATACTGCCTCCTGTGTACAAGAATATAACTACTATAATTCTGCCCCTTTGTACAAGAATATAACTACTATAATACTGCTCCTATGTACAAGAATATAACTACTATAATACTGCCCCCTATGTACAAGAATATAGCTACTATAATACTGCCCCTATGTACAAGAATATAACTACTATAATACTGCTCCTGTGTACAAGAATATAGCTACTATAATACTGCCCTATGTACAAGAATATAACTACTATAATACTGCTCCTATGTACAAGAATATAACTACTATAATACTGCCCCCTATGTACAAGAATATAGCTACTATAATACTGCCCCCTATATACAAGAATATAACTACTATAATACTGCCCCTATGTACAAGAATATAGCTACTATAATACTGCCCCCTATATACAAGAATATAGCTACTATAATACTGCCCCCCATATATAAGAATACAACTACTATAATACTGCCCCTATTTACAAGAATATAACTACTATAATTCGGCCCCCCTATGTAAAAGAATATAACTACTATAATACTGCCTCCTATGTACAAAAATATAACTACTATAATACTGCCCCTATATACAAGAAATTAACTACTATAATACTGCCCCGTATGTACAAGAATATAACTACTATAATACTGCCCCCTATGTACAAGAATATAGCTACTATAATACTGCCCCCTATGTGCAACAATATAACTACTATAATACTGTCCACTATGTGCAATAATATAATACTGATCCCTATAAAGAGGAGAATGTATAATATTCATACTTTGTACTATTCCTCCTGTAGATGATATTCTCGGAGCACTTTCAGCAGCATGATGGGAAGTCATGGCACACAGAGCATTTTTCCTGTGACCGCTGCGAGCAGTCGCTGATTGATGGGCCCTATGTTCTGGACAAAGCTCTTCTGCTCTGCTCCGCCTGCAGCGATAACAGATCTGCTCATTAATGGGGGATTCCGGTGGATTCCTTCTTCTGCCTGGTGTAGATCCAATCCCTGCTCCGTCATCTCTGGACTTTCCAGCATAGACACAATGTAGAGATGTCCACCCTGGAGCGGCCACCGGTGGGACTGACGATCGTGCTCCTCGCAGATCCTGAGCGGATGTTTCAATGCCGAATACTGGAATACTAACAGATGTTCTATTTATTTTTCTATGTTTATTGTTGTATTTGTGTCTAGTGAGCTGTGAAGTGTCGGCTCCAGAAATCCATCTCGAGTCCAAAACTAAGAACCAGGGGACAGGTAGACATCACAACACCAAGTCCACAATGGGGGAACGGGCATTGGTCAAAAAACGAGAAACTATCACATAGAATGTTGCAATTTTATTAACACCCCTTAAGATTTTTCAGTCCTTTTAAAAGATATTAATACATGTCAGAAAATGTACACAGCTCCTACGCAGAACTATGTGCCTCCATTTTTGCAGCAGTTTGATCCTGCAGTCATCCCTTATTTCCATCTATCCATCGAGGCCGGAAGAGATGAGCGATACATGACTACACGAGGGATATTTGTAGTCTGTTACCATGGAGACAAAATAGAATGTTCTGATTTAAAAAAAATGAATCAACTTTAAAAATAGATTCTTTTTAGTTGCGCTGGATCAGAAAAAAAAAATTGCAAAAGTATACACACCCCTTTATAGTAGGAAATAACATATGGACGACTGATGAATTTGGGAGAAACAAACAATGTCCAGAAGAATCAGATGAAGTTTGTGTCCAGCCTTCATTTACGAGATGTTTCTTAATCCATTGTATTATATATATTAATTATTAGAATATTTATTTTGTAAGCCAATAATCATGAACAGGATAAAGATTCCTCGATCTACAGATATAGAGGATCATCCATAAATTCACCACTAGGGGGAGCACCGTGAGGACACAGTAAAGGGGTTCTCCATCATTGGGGACTTTTTTTTAACAAAAGGGCAGGTGTTTGGGGCTAAAAATATCTTTTATATTCGGGATTCCTTTATAATTCTAGCACCCCCAGCTCGGAAGCGCTTGAAAAAAAAGATAAAAGAGTTACAAATTCTGCAGAAATGGCTCGCTGACATATTCTCGGTTGACTCACCGGTGCATAGTGCAGAACTGTTAATGAAACCCAGTAGCAAAAATGGATTTTAGCACTAAGTATATACATTATTACATATATGTTCCCAAATCTGGACAGCCCCTTTCTATTCAATATTATAATGGTCATCAATGTTAAAGGGGTTACCCACTACTTGGACAACCCCTACTCATTCTCCTTGCTTGCCCTGAAAAAGTAAATAAGCCTATACTCACCTCCGGTGCGGTCACGGTTCCAGCGATGTCTGAAGCTGCATTCTAGGGGTCCACATAACATTGTTATGACACACGAGCCCCATAACCAATCAGTGCTTCCTTCACCCTGCCTTCAGACATTTGAGCAGGAAGTCAGCGCTGCACTCACATCCTGCGCAAATGTCCTAAAGCAGGGAGACACCAAGTGCTGATTGGTCACGGGGCTCATGTGTCTCAACAATGTCACATGGGCCTGGGAATGTGGCTTCAGACATCGCTGGAGCCACGGCCACATCAGAGGTGAGTATAGGCTTATATATTTTTTTCCGGGGGCAAAAAAGGGGAATGAGTCGGGGTTGCCCAATTAGTGGACATCCCCTTTAAGACAGACATCAACTTCTGATAGTGTCACTGTTAAAGAGGGGTAACTAGTATTTGTAAAGAAGCCTGAAAGAAATGGAGAGTCAACTGAAGACAAGTTATCACCTATCTGCAGGATTGGTAACTTACTGGCTGGTTGGTTCCGACCACTGGGACCAAATCTGTAGAATGGGTCACTTTGATCTCCGTTTTGCAGGAGTTTCACTGCACATGCTCGTCCATCACTCCATTCATTCTCTATCAAACAGCTGAAAACGGCAATCATCGTTTTCCAGCATGCCCATAGTGGATAGATGGAGCAGCTGTTGGGCACCTCACCAGTAGCTTCATCCTAGAACAAGGGTATAAGTTCCCTGTCTGGAAAACGTTTTCTTCTATTCATATCTTTGAGTATTGAGCCTGTGGGGCGGGACTGGTGGAAGGGTCTTCAGCTCTTTTCCGCCCCTTCCGCTACCTCTGGGTGTCTTTTCTACATAGTTACTTAAGTATTGTGCTGGTGTCTTCCTAGATGCAAGCGGCACTTACGCAGATTAGTTCCATAGTGGCCTTTAGTAAAAATGGGTCTGGTAGCACTGAGCAATCTGAGCATGCGCAGCTGTCGGCACCATTTTCCTGAAGACTGCAAGGAGATCAATCTGCGCAAGCAATCCCCATCCTTATTTCAATTTCACACTGGCAGGCTGTGCTTGCGCAGATTGATCTTCAGTAAAACAGTGTCGGTAGCACTGAGCAATCTGCGCATTCGCAGCTGTTGGCACCATTTTCCTGAAGTCTGCTAGGAGATCAATCTGCGCAAGCAATCCCCATCCTTATTTAAATTTTCCACTGGCGTCTGGTGCTTGCGCTGATTGATCTTCAGTAAAATGGTGCTGATAGGACTGAGCAATCTGCGCATGCACAGCTGTTGGCACCATTTTCCTGAAAACTGCGAGAAGATCAATCTTCGTTGGCGTCGCCTGCATCTAGGACAGCGCCAGCGCGAGATTTAAATAAGGATGGGCATTGCTTGCACAGATTGATCTCCTGGCAGTCTTCAGGAAAATGGCATCAGTGGCTGCACATGCGCAGATTGCTCAGAGCCGCTGGTGCCATTTAGCTGAAGTCCACTTTGGGATCAATCTGCGCAAGTGCCGCTCGCGGCTGGGATGGTACAAGTGTGAAATTTAAATAAGGAAGAAGAAGAGACCCCCAGAGGCAGTGGATGGGCTGGGACAGAGCTGAAGACCCTTCCACCAGCTCCACCTCAATTCACGAAGATATGTATAGATAAAAACTTCAAGCACAGATTAAAAAAAAATATACAGTATGACAGAGCCTAATGGCCTTGTACTTTACATAGTAAAATGCTGCTGATAGGTGATAACTTGTTTTCAATGGACATCCCCTTTAATCATTGCTGCAACTTTATAATATAATACTTTGATTTTGTTTCCATACATCTCCATTTTTAAGATCTGTGCTTGCATTGCATGAATGGAAAATATTCTTGTTTACATCTAAAAGCAGCAATCATATACACTGTGAATCCTGCTAGAGTCTAAGAAATGGCAACAATTGTATCCAGTCCAAACAATACTCTGTGAGTGATACATAACAGCAGATGTACAAATCTCTATGGTAGATTGCAGTAATGTCCGCAGTCTGGGCTGCTGAGCTCACAGAGTATTGTTTACCTAGATATTGTATCAGTCTGCAGTCGTGGGCTGCTGAGCTCACAGAGCATTGTCTACACAAGATAATGTATCAGTCTGTAGTCTGTGCTACTGAGCTCACAGACTGTTGTGTACACTGGATAATGTATCAGTCTGCAATTTGTGCTGCTGAGCTCACAAAACATTGTCTACACTACATAATGAATCAGTCTGTAGTCTGTGCTGCTGAGCTCACAGAGCATTGTCTACACTGGATAATGTATCAGCCTGCAATTTGTGCTGCTGAGCTCACAAAGCATTGTCTACACTGGATAATGTATCAGCCTGCTGAGCTCACAGAGCGTTGTTTACACTGGATGTATCAGTCAGCATTCCAGGCTGCTAAGCTCACAGAACACTGTCTACACTGTGTAATGTGTCAGTCTGGAGTCTGGACTGCTGAGCTCACAGAGCATTGTCTACTCTGGATAATGTATCAGTCTGCAGTTCAAAATGCTGAGCTCACAGAGTATTGTCTACACTGTGTAATGTGTCAGTCTGGAGTCTGGACTGCTGAGCTCACAGAGCATTGTCTACACTGTGTAATGTGTCAGACTGCAGTTCGGGCTGCTGAGCTCACAGAGCATTGTTTACACTGTGTAATGTGTCAGTCTGCAGTCCGGGCTGCTGAGCTCACAGAGTATTGTCTACATTGGATAATGTATCAGTTCGGGCTGCTGAGCTCACAGAGTATTGTCTACACTGTGTAATGTGTCAGACTGCAGTTCAAGCTGCTGAGCTCACAGAGCATTGTCTACACTGTGTAATGTGTCAGTCTGCAGTTCGGGCTGCTGAGCTCACAGAGCATTGTCTACACTGTGTAATGTGTCAGTCTGCAGTTCGGGCTGCTGAGCTCACAGAGCATTGTCTACACTGTGTAATGTGTAAGTCTGCAGTTCGAGCTGCTGAGCTCACAGAGCATTGTCTACACTGTGTAATGTGTCAGTCTGCAGTTCGGGCTGCTGAGCTCACAGAGCATTGTCTACACTGTGTAATGTGTCAGTCTGCAGTTCGGGCTGCTGAGCTCACAGAGCATTGTCTACACTGTGTAATGTGTCAGTCTGCAGTTCGGGCTGCTGAGCTCACAGAGCATTGTTTACACTGTGTAATGTGTCAGTCTGCAGTCCGGGCTGCTGAGCTCACAGAGCATTGTCTACACTGTGTAATGTGTCAGTCTGCAGTTCGGGCTGCTGAGCTCACAGAGCATTGTCTACACTGTGTAATGTGTCAGTCTGCAGTTCGGGCTGCTGAGCTCACAGAGCATTGTTTACACTGTGTAATGTGTCAGTCTGCAGTCCGGGCTGCTGAGCTCACAGAGCATTGTCTACACTGTGTAATGTGTAAGTCTGCAGTTCGAGCTGCTGAGCTCACAGAGTATTGTCTACACTGTGTAATGTGTCAGACTGCAGTTCGAGCTGCTGAGCTCACAGAGCATTGTCTACACTGTGTAATGTGTCAGTCTGCAGTTCGGGCTGCTGAGCTCACAGAGCATTGTCTACACTGTGTAATGTGTCAGACTGCAGTTCAGGCTGCTGAGCTCACAGAGCATTGTCTACACTGTGTAATGTGTCAGTCTGCAGTTCGGGCTGCTGAGCTCACAGAGCATTGTCTACACTGTGTAATGTGTCAGTCTGCAGTTCGGGCTGCTGAGCTCACAGAGCATTCTCTACACTGTGTAATGTGTCAGTCTGCAGTTCGGGCTGCTGAGCTCACAGAGCATTGTCTACACTGTGTAATGTGTCAGTCTGCAGTGCGGGCTGCTGAGCTCACAGAGTATTGTCTACATTGGGTAATGTATCAGTCTGGGCTGCTGAGCTCACAGAGCGTTGTCTACACTGGATACAACCTTTCTCGGCTCACTGCAGGACTATGTATCAGGTTGTAGTCTGTGAATGTAATCAGGAGTGTCTTCATTCACTGACTGTAAGCACGGACCTTGAAAATAATGTGGAACTGAAACAAAGTCACTTACAAAATTTACACAAACTGTTTTGAGTGATCGGGGGTTTACGTCTTTTTTTTTTACTTTGCTATTAACATTGGTTTTGTGTTTTCTGACAAGGCATTGGCTGACATGATGCTTCTTGGCATAAAACCTGTTCGGATGATGGGAGTTTTACTCTTCAAGTATGCTTTTTCTAATAAACTGGACGCAAAGCTCCTGCACCATTATAGGCGGCCTCCACTCCAGGCTGATTGTTTGTTACAATGTACCAGGGCAGTAGAGATGTTTCTGCTGCTAATGAGACCCTCAGCAGTGAGAAGTATAGGGAATCCATCACTAGGCTCATACTGCGTTGTCTGGGGTCCTGACTCCAGGGGGCACTTACTTTTATCTTGCACGATTTTGCAAGGAGTCTTGTTCTGTCACCTCCTCCATGAACTGTATACAGGAAAAAGCTGTCAATCAGTGGACAATAAGGAGTAGAGCGCTCATATACAGTATAAGATATGTTACAGTATCACACATGATGGGATTAGATACAGCAGCTAAGCAGATAAAATCACACATTGAAGAATTGGATACAATTCTCAGCAGACAGTATGATGCATAATAGGAATAGATACGCAGCTCAGCAGACAGTATCACACCTAATAGGCTTAGATACTGTGGCTGATAATTCAACATCACCCATTAATGGCTTAGATATGGTCAAACCTCACAACATTCGCAGAACAGAATGACGTTGTCACACAGTGTTCTTCTCTAAACTCGCCGAGTGTCATGGCGGCATCAGACACTGTTCTCACTGCAGAACCTGACACTCCTCACTATACTTTTTTTTGGTGCTTCTGAGTTGCACAGACAGGCTTGGGCATCAGCCAGCTGTGTGCTCATTAGTGATCGGACTAGCAGGAGGTAATTTCTGCTAGCCTGCTAGTTACCTTTTTGATCACATGTTGCGGGCGACCAATGACAAGCACTCTTCCCCTTTTTAAGATGGAGGAATATGTCTTCCTATGCCGACTATAGCTCTTTGCTAAGTTAGTCTGTGTGCTGTTGTTTTCCAGTCTGGTGATTTACTGCATGTTGCTTGATGTGCTGTCGAAAAAATTCCTTCTGTTGTCTTTGTTTTCCTCCTTATCATTTGTTGTCTGATTACTCTGTGTGAGAGTGCTGTGTGATAGAGTTTTAGTTTTCCCCTGTTTGTCTATCAATGTTGGTGTTTACATGCTCCTGTCCAGCCTCCAACCCCGGTGCTAGATCAGGGCAGAGCAGGGCTAGGAAGGCGGCCCAGACATTGCCACCATTAAACGTATCTGTGAGGGCCAGGAGGACTGGTAGGCCCAGGAGGTGGATCCACTGGACCGAGCACCCTACCGGAAGGCAGGGTACACGGTAGCCGGAGCACTAGCGTGGCAGGGACGGGTAGAACCAGGTCACCAGGGTCTCGGGGTTCCTTAGACAGTACAGGATACAGGCACAGGTACCAGGTAGCAAGGACAAGCAGTAAAACAGGACAGGGCACAAGGGGGCCTGAGCACCTAGCTCAAAAGACAGGGCTTTAGGACACGTCCTTCCAAGACACTACTTTACAAGATCAGGCCCCGCCCACATGGAAAGGCCAGTCTTATATACCCAACACAGCCCCATGCAATATCCTGCTACAGGTGTGCTGGGCCTATAAGACCAGGAAAGTGGGCGTGGCCCGGTCCTATACAGAAACATGTGTCTAAGACTCAGAGTCAGACTCCTGAGACCAGGAACAGGACGCAGGGGAGCATGAGCGGGAGCGGCAGCCATTACCGGCGGACACGTGGACTGGATCAGTGAGCAAGGAGCGGTGGGACGATGGCGAGACCGGATCAATGGGTAAGGAGCGGTACCTGGATGGTGAGACCGGCTCAGTGGGTAAGGAGCGGTGCTGAGGAATCGGGAGCGTGACAGTATCTCTGGGATAAGGGACAGGTAGGTCCCCCCTAGCCTGAGGGCAAGTTTTGGAGCCCTAGTTCCCTGTTATCTCCTGCA
Organism: Anomaloglossus baeobatrachus; assembly: GCF_048569485.1. Classification (NCBI taxonomy): domain Eukaryota; kingdom Metazoa; phylum Chordata; class Amphibia; order Anura; family Aromobatidae; genus Anomaloglossus; species Anomaloglossus baeobatrachus. Next base: position 49,305,261 of record NC_134360.1, on the reverse strand, counting down.
AACCTGTGGCAGATGGACAATCCATGCGGCATGCTATGCTCCTGGTGACAAATTTTGTCCATGCTCCTAGTCACACCCAAATCACACCAATTTACAATTTCTTTCTACAAAAAAACCTCTAAAAATTGTACATGTTTTTTCCATCTCTACATAGAAACCTCTAAAAGTGGGGCACAAAACCACAAAGTTCAGCAGAGTCTTTAGATGCATAGTGGGCGCAGCTTAAATTAAATCACATCCATTTTCCTTAGACAGTTAAACAGAGCAGAATTTATGTGCAAAAAAGGAGCAGAAAAAACCCCTACAGCATTTACGCTAATGTGAACACGGCCAAAATGTCCAAGCAAAGTGGATGTGCTTTCATGAAATCTCTGCCCTCAGTGCATCTGTACATTTTTAAGTTGTGAATCAAAGCTTTTCTCTACTATTAATAAGCATTTGTGATAGTTATTTTTTAAAAAGCATTAAAAATGACATTATTGTAAATATATTTCTTCATTTTTTAGTAATTTTATAGAAAGCCAGAAAAAAATCTTATTGTTATTTTCCCTCTAGAAAACAGGATCATAAAAATAAACACTGCTATATACAATGTATCTCTATGTACCAGTATAATCTGCCTATTGAAAACCGAGTCTACACTGCAGCTTCACGTCTACAAAAACCTCCCAGTGAAGTCAGTGGTGGCCGTGGCTTTTAGCTTTAGCTGCTGCCTGCAATAACACCCGTTGTGAGTTCGAATCCCGGGGAGACCATATTTTAAGAGAAGTGAATTATATTAATTTAATTGTGAACAGAGTGATGCGGCCCGCCCCCCCAGGAGGAGGAAATATGGTGCAAAGAATGGAGTATGCTGAGAGGAGACATAACATGGAGACAGAAAGTGAGTATTCCCTGAGGTAGCATGACTGCCACCTTGAATTGGGACAGCTGAATCTAGGATGGTTGGGAGCTATGGATACACCGCTGCAGCTAAACAGATTCACACATGATAGAAATAGATGTACGGCTTAGCAGACAGAACGGCTCAATGCTGCGCTCAGGGAGACCTGGTGGCTCTGATGAGACTTGTCTCACTTCTCGGCGTCAGTGAATAGTTGTGCTTTATTGCTATTCACAGTTGCCGGAGCTGCTACGATGGAGGAACGTTGTTGGAACATTTTTGATAATCAATTGATAAACGAGAGATGTGTAATGCTCACCACCAGGGATGGTGGGGGGTGGACCCACTGGACTACAAGGGGAACCTAGGCTAACCCTTTTGTGGGATGGGCTTAACTAAGCGCCTGCCACAAGGCAGATGCCAAGTGCCACTTCCAGGGAAGAGACCAGGACTGTGGTAGCTGAGCGGAGCAGGGTGACAGCAGGACTAGGGAGAAGTGACGGACAGGACAGGAACACAGTCTGGACGGGGAACAGACAGAACGGGCACAGGCAGATGTAGAACTTACGGCATGGGTCATCAGGCTCAGGTCACCAGGCGTGGGACATTAGGCACAGGTGCAGCCTGGACAGTTCATTTGGTGAAATTCCGGTCATCAGGGTCCAGGTTATCAGGTACGGATCACCAGGCATGGGACAACAGGCACAGAACAACATGCACAGGTGCAGCCAGGGTGGCTGACGCAGGCAGGACGACAGGTGCAGACAGGTACGGACTCAGGTGCAGGATACAGGCTGGCATGGACACAAATAACAGGCAGGTACAAACATGGGTACAGGATATAGGCAGGTACGGACACAGGTACAGGGTACAGGGTTCAGGCTGGTACCTGGAATCAGACAGGCACAGACAGGACAGGTCCTGGAACACAGACAAGACAGGCACAGCGGAGCATAACTGGTAGCATGCAGGAAAGGTGCTGGAGGCAGGGAGACCACAGCAGATAGGCAGGACCAACACTCAGGCTAGGATCTGATCCTAATGCATTGCTCTGGCCCCTCTCATCGGGGGAGGTGGTGGGGGAGGAGCCTTAAGTACCTGGTGCCTCCCAGTGATAGGCTGGGGAGACACCTTAGCAAGGTGCGCATGCTTCCTCATAAAAGGACAGGAAGCATGCGCACACGCCCTCTAGGCTGACGGCCAGGAAACCCCACACAACATGTGCAAGACCTGGAACCTAGGCAGGAGCTGAAGGCCACAAACAAGTTAGTCATCCGTGGGGGGACTAGCCGGGGACTGCACTACATGTGGATGGCAATGAAGAGATGGGTTCAGGACAATGCGAGAGGTGAGTGGCCACAATGGGGACGAGCCAAGGACCACGCAACACAAGGATAGCCGTGCAGGAGCGTAGAGGACCACACAACACATTGACGGCCCATCAGTTAAGAAGAGAACCATGCGGCACGAGGATGGCCGTGCAGGAAAGAGGAGGAAGCAGAGACATAGCGCTAGGACGCTGCAGAGCCCCGGTGCTACAGATAGTTGAGGAGCCTTTATTCAATAAACTATTTTTTTTCCTGTGTGTGTTTTTTTGGGATTACTGTGTTAGTAATAGGGGTGTTATTCATTACTAACCCTTGGGCTTCATGCCAGCTGTCAATTCACAGGTAACATCAACCCCCAAAAACAGCGTCGGACTGGGTTGTCTGGGGCCCCCAGGGGAATTGCCTCCACCAGGGCCCACCCTACAGCGACATGCAGATACCTGTTAGCCGTTATCCCCGTTATAGTGGAGCGCTGACTGTAAAGCACAGCCGGCTCCTGCACATCTCCTGTGCATACAATAACTGATGTACAGTTACAGTAGTTTGCAGTAAGGGGGATCTTTGGTGAAGTGATCACCGATCCACAGGTTAGGGAGGTGATCACCTATTGAATGAATGGATCCGGGGACGAGTCGGACATCAGCTCCACTTTAATAAGGATAAAAGTCGCAGGATCGGTGCTGGTCCCAGCAATCGGTCCCCACAGATGAATAAGTGATCACTTATCCTTAGGCCACGTTCACACGTTCAGTATTTGGTCAGTTTGTTACATCAGTATTTCTAAGCCAAAACTAGGAGTGGGTTAAAAATGCAGAGGTGTTTCTATTAGACTTTTCCTCTGATTTTACTACTGTTGGATTTGGCTACAAACACTGATGTAACACCTTACCAAATATTCAACATGGGCACATGGCCTTAGAATAGGCGATTACTTAGCATATTTGCTACAGTGTAATAGTCACAGGACAGGGAGGGGTTAAACGTTCACGTATTTAATCACTACTGGAAATAATCTTCCCTTTATTGATAGAGAGAAAAAGTGACCTCCAAACACAATCCACTATACCAAGACCAATAATACCACATACAAGGGAGAAATACCGCCACGCTGTGACCAATAACATATCACCACCACATAGTAACCGAATACAACCACATAGAAGAGAGAAATACCGTCACACCATAATCAGAGCACATAGGGATCGAATATTAACACATACAAGGGAGAAATACTGCGACACTATGACCAGACCACATAAATTACCAAATAATGCCACATACAACAGAGAAATATCCCCATACTGTGACCAGACTACATATTACCACCACACAGTGCCCAAATAATACTACAATAATGATCATGAATAAAACCCCCAATACTAATAACGCTAATATTACCATCAGTGCCATTATACACAGGAGCTCTGTATATAGTGTCAGTGTACAGTTAATGCAGTGATCACCGGTGACTTTATAGACAGAAGATAATGCACAGGTAATACAGTGATCACCAGTGACATGAATTAGTGACATTATACACAGGAGCTCTGTATATAGTGTACAGTGTGCACATGTAATACACTGACTTACCAGTGACCTCTTTAGCTGAAGTTATTCACCTTCATTTTCCTCTTCATCTGGCGTTGACCGCCATCACTTCTTCCTGCCATGACACGACTCTACAGAAAATAACACAGTCACCTATAGCCGATCACTCCCAGAGCACATTCCTCACTTTTCCCTCAATTTCTACACTACGTCAGACTCTTTTTTTTTCCCCTCCATGGAAGACAGTATCCTCAAAATTAAATTATATTACAGCGGTAATAATGTCCCCTAATTTGCCCCTACAGTAATTATGTCCAACATTTGCCACCATAACCCAATAATGTACTGCATGTTCCTCACTTTGGCCCCATATAGTAATAATATCTCCCATCCTGAGCCCCTTTATTTAATAAAGTCTCCTGGACCCCTATGTTCCCCCAAATGATTGTTCTGTGACGCCCTGGGCAAGCCAGGGGTCACAGGTAATGACATCACCACACCCTACACCCCGGTTAGGTACACCTAAGCTAGACCTGAAATCCTTGTTGCCTTCCTCCAGGGGTTGATGTCCACACCAGGGGGTGGGCCAGGCGGTTGGCTCCACCCACAGAGGAGTTCACAGTCCTGGAGGCGGGAAAACCAGGCAGATGAGTTTTGAAGTTGGAGTTGAGTGGTAGAGGAGCAAGTGAGAGGAGTGGGAGTGAAGCTAGGAAAGTAGTAACAGAGCAGCCTGAAGTTGGTCCGGGTGTGTGCCCCGGACAGAAACAGCAAGGTTAGCAGACGGTGGTGACCGTCTGCAGGAGTGGCCTATCGGAGGTGCCGTAAGGACCGTGGACGAGTGGTGGCCCGGTGGTACCGGACCGGTACACAAGGAGAAGCCAGCACCATTGGCAGGGGCCTTTCGGATCCCGGCAAGGCTAGGAGTCGCCGTGAATTTGCCAAATCCGTCAGTGAAGGGGACCTCCGGGTCTCCAAACAACCAAGTCCCGATTGAAGGCAACCGTCCAACCGTATGAGAGAGACACCGCCACCGCCAAGGCACCAGTTTCTCAGGGCCAGCGCCTGCGGGCAAAGAGGGGCTCCTCCGGCCCATATCCAAGTCAGGGAGCGGGTTACTGGTGGGAACCCATCGCTACCAACATTTCACAAGGTGCAGGGAAAGAGACAGTCACCATTAACTACCAGGGAAAAGCAACAGCAGCCGTCCGTGGGAACCGTCTTTCCAGCCGTGTTTTACCGAGAACTGTGTCATCGTCTCAGGCTGAGTGAGTACCACCGTGCCGTGAGGCACAGCGCTGCCCCCCGCTACCCTGCACCTCACCAGGCCCCACACCTGGCCTGCCATTCCTCATCCTCCACCCCATCACTGGTCCCTGGGACAACCAACCCCTACCCACGGAGGGGAGAATTAACAACTCTGCTGCCCCCTGTCACCGCTCCCGGGATCCCCATACAGAGCAGCGGTGGTGTCCACACAATCACCACAACCGTGGGTGGCGTCACGGACAATAAATCCCCAAAACCAAACCCCTTTTCACTCACGGGCGAGGAGCGCCGCTCGAGTCCCCGGGATCCGGCCCATCGCTCGAGCCACCGAGCAGCAGCGGCCGCAGCAGCCGCGGCAGCCGGACCCGAGCAGTGGGAGAGCGCAGCGTCCCCTCCTCCGCCCGCGACAGTTCATTCCTAAGGTGAGGAGACAGAAGCTGGCAGTGATTGGACGTAGGGTGCCCGTGATATCACAATGTAACGTAAGCCATAAATCGCAATTATTGACAGTGCTGGAATGGTGCCAGCCCCAGAGGTGAGTAAAGGGTCTTTTATTTTAGCTGGGGGAAACATGGGAAATCAGAAGGGTTGTTAATTGCTTCCTGCACAAAATAATCCCACACACACTGCTCCTCTCCAAAAGTGCCCCATAATGACCTCCCAAAACTTGCCTTTCTATAATATCTCCCCCATACTACATCTCTGCATAAAGTCCCCCCACTCCTCATTATACTATGCCACCTTTCACAATCTCCTTCCTAATTAACTCATTATGTCCCTTATTGCCCCATAATGTCCCACTTTACTTCATAATGTTCCACATTGCTCTATTATATCCCCCATAATGTCCCCATTCCCCCATCATGTCCCACATTACCCCATCATGTTCCACATAATGCCCCCCATTGCCCCATAATGTTCCATATTACCCTATCATGTCCCGCATTGCCCTACCATGCCACACATTGCCCAATAATGTCCCACATTGCCCAATAATGTCCCTGATAATGTCCTCATAATGTCCTGAGGAGCTCTTCTGCCTCACTCCTGGCGCCGCACTGTTCTGTATGTGCGCCTGAAAGACACGCGTACATTTGAATATGAGAGGCAAAGTCTGCAGGTCCTGCGCACCTCATATTGTGCAGGCCTGGACTCCCGAAGTGCAGGACCTTTGGTGAATCACATGACTGTGATGACACCACAGGTCATTCTGCAACCGCAGAAACTGCAGAGATCATACAGAATTTGTGCAATCATTGCAGTTTATGATGAAAAGGGTGGGGGTCCCTCAGAGCGTGGGGGCCCAGTCTGCCCGCTTTAACGCAAGGCCTGAGAAACACCCCTGCCCAGCCCGCAGTAACAAGCCCGCGGTACCCCGCACAATATAACGCACGCGGGTCCACTGGGGACCCGGGGAATTGCCTGGTGCCCTGGTGGACCAGTCCGACCCTGCCCAAAAATATTACCCAGGGCAATCGGGAAGAGTCGGGCAAAGCGCCAGAGTTAGCACATCTAATGGATGCTCCATTTCTAGGGCGACTGCGGTACAGTATTTTTAGACTGCGAAGGGCCAAATAACCATTGGCCTTTCCACCATGATAATACCAGCCTCCAGCTGTCTCCTTTATCTTGGCTGGTTATCAAAAATATCAAGACTACCACATTACTGTTTCTGGCAGGCAATCCCAACAGGTTGATTCACTGCATAACAGCTGCAAAACATGTGGGCCGGGGACTCAAGCATGGCGCTGGATCACCAATGATACTCGATGATTACTAATTATTATGTAAGGGGTAGTCGGACCCCTGGTAGTGAAGGAGCGGTTTTTCCCCCCTGAAAACGCCACAGTAGTATGGTGGCAAATTGTAAATGTTGATGGTAAAATGTTACCTGTCATAAACTGTTTCTCCACTAGGTGCCAGTGTAGAGCAGTGGTTCCCCTGGTAACAGTGGCAGGGAATGAAGGGGCAGGGCAGCCTAGGTGGGGAAGGAAGGGTTCTGAATGCAGAGTCCAGTGTGCAGTGAGATGTGAGAGGCGAGCAAGCTCGGTCTGAGGTGACGGGGCAGAGTGTGGGAGTGAGATGAGGCAGTCAGCCTGAGTGAGTACTCTTGGCTAGAAAGCAGAGGAAACCCATGAGAAACGGTGGAAGAGTTGGGACTAGTCCGGAGCCGGTGGTGTGTACTAGAGTGGAGTGCAGCTATCAGGGGGATAACAAGTGGCCCCTGCAGGCGAAGGTTAGTGTCCTGACAAAGAAGTGGAGAGGTGAGAACTTATCCAGAGCCGGTAGTGTGTGCTGGATCTGCCCTACAGTAAATCCGGGTTAGAGCGCAGCTTCTAGGGGGTTAACGTATGTCCCCTGCAGGCAAAGGAAAGTGCCCGTAGAGAAAAGGAAACCGTTTTTGTAGAAAAGGACCTGTAACTTGTAACATACTAAAGTAAACCTGCTGCAAACAAAAAGATGGAAGCTTTGTTTAATAAAACGGTGTTTGGTTTACCCGCTGCCTGCAATTGTCTCTTTCCTGAAAGTGAAGAAGGAGCTGGAGAGCACAGAAAGAACGCTGTCATGAATGGGCCCCATGCATCCACACTCTGCCCCAACAACACACCTGTTTTGCAAGTGACGGCCGGGCCGGGGTTCAGCCTGCGGCCCACAAGGCGAGGGGACCCGACTACACCCCCTGAGGCGCCCCCTGCCCCCGTTACATTTTGGCGTAGTCGGCAGGATCAAGCCCGCAGAAGAGAAACCCTGAGCAGAGACCAAGTGGTGCCTGATGTACTGAACAGGCCACAAGATGGCGGCAAGATGGCGGCCGTCCTCATGGATTTAGTGAAGGCGCGAAAAGTGGGCGCCAAACGAAAAGCGCTGGGCTGGCCTGTAAGGAAGAAGCCCGGAGTGCACCGCCCAAAGAGGGGAGGTGCTTGCCCCGAGATACTGCAGAGGTCTAGAGACGTGGGCGGCGCCGCAAGAAATAAGAGGCATCGCAAACGCTGTGCCGACCTGGTGGGTGAGGCCGGGGGCGGAGTATGGGCAGAAGCGGGAAAAGAAGAACCGCCTCCACCTTCTCCGGCGCGATTGCAACCCCGGCAGTGGAAGAAGAAGCAAACTCCAATACCTGGACCAAGCAGAATGGAGAACAGAGCGTGGCGCGCTCAGCATAAGCAAGCGCTCGCTGAAGCCTGTGGGCTGAAGAGTACCCCGATGGTCGCGCCAAAAGCGGCCGCCGAACCTACGGCTGGAGACAAGCCAAGAGAAGCATCGGCATTACTGGTGATACATCAGAGTATGGTGTCGCACCCGGTAAGTGTTGTCGGCAGCCCACTGCGGTCCCGTCCAGCTACCCCCTCACCCCCGCAGGAGGCTGAAGGGCCTGAACCGGAGAAGGAAGTACCAGAGCCACCGGGTTATGAGCCGTTTCGTAGGCTACCCCGCTTACCTGGACAGTCCCTCTCCGACCATGTGAGGGCCCAGCGGGCCGAATGGCTGCGTGCATACCACCCAGCGTGAAGAGGTGGTCATCCGGAAGAGATGTCTGTTTGCTGTTAGGAGCCAGCGAATGTTACAGCTCAAGCAACGTTAAAAGTACTGAACCCGGGAGGAGCTTAATGCAGAACTGTGCGTGGACTCCTTCCGTGACTGTTAAGAAGGAATCTTGTTGTCCTGTTGTTTTCTGCCCACCCAAAGACCGGGAGCGCTTGGAAATAGCCTCCGGGCAGAAGGTCAGCTAAGACCGGGAGCGCCTGAGGAGGGCCTCCGGGCAGATGTGCGACTAAGACCGGGAGCTTCCCTGGAGGGACTCCGGGGACCAAACTTGTGTGCCAGTCTGTGTGTTTTAAGTATTGTGTTTTCCTACATGTGTTGTTTTGCACGTACGAACCTCGCCAGGAGGCTGAGGTTAAAGAGGGGAGGAATGTAAAGGGTAGTCGGACCCCTGGTAGTGAAGGAGCGGTTTTTCCCCCCTGAAAACGCCACAGTAGTATGGTGGCAAATTGTAAATGTTGATGGTAAAATATTACCTGTCATAAACTGTTTCCCCACTAGGTGCCAGTGTAGAGCAGTGGTTCCCCTGGTAACAGTGGCAGGGAAGGAAGGGGCAGGGCAGCCTAGGTGGGGAAGGAAGGGTTCTGAATGCAGAGTCCAGTGTGCAGTGAGATGTGAGAGGCGAGCAAGCTCGGTCTGAGGTGACGGGGCAGAGTGTGGGAGTGAGATGAGGTAGTCAGCCTGAGTGAGTACTCTTGGCTAGAAAGCAGAGGAAACCCATGAGAAACGGTGGAAGAGTTGGGACTAGTCCGGAGCCGGTGGTGTGTACTAGAGTGGAGTGCAGCTATCAGGGGGATAACAAGTGGCCCCTGCAGGCGAAGGTTAGTGCCCTGACAAAGAAGTGGAGAGGTGAGAACTTATCCAGAGCCGGTAGTGTGTGCTGGATCTGCCCTACAGTAAATCCGGGTTAGAGCGCAGCTACTAGGGGGTTAACGTATGTCCCCTGCAGGCAAAGGAAAGTGCCCGTAGAGAAAAGGAAACCGTTTTTGTAGAAAAGGACCTGTAACTTGTAACATACTAAAGTAAACCTGCTGCAAACAAAAAGATGGAAGCTTTGTTTAATAAATCGGTGTTTGGTTTACCCGCTGCCTGCAATTGTCTCTTTCCTGAAAGTGAAAAAGGAGCTGGAGAGCCGAGAAAGAACGCTGTCATGAATGGGCCCCATGCATCCACACTCTGCCCCAACAAGACACCTGTTTTGCAAGTGACGGCCGGGCCAGGGTTCAGCCTGCGGCCCACAAGGCGAGGGGACCCGACTACACCCCCTGAGGCGCCCCCTGCCCCCGTTACAATTACACGCAACTTAATTTATGGACATCTATGGTTTGATTTCTTTGTCTGTCTGGACTGGATGAATTGTTAACGACATCTGGTGAGAAATTAATGTCAAAAGGACATTTAGAAATATATTTACTTAAAATATTGGTGACGTGTTCAATACTTATTTCACCAGCTTTACACGCTCATGAGTTCAGTATCACACATGATGGGCTTAGTTGCACACATATCAGTTCAGAGCTGTGATCATCCAGTATCACTGAGGTTTAGATGCAGTGACTCATCAGACAGTATCACACGATAGGATTAGATACACAGCTCAGCAGACAGTATCACACGATAGGATTAGATATGTGGCGCCCTGGACAAGCCAGGTCGTCACAAGCACAGCACCAACACACCCCACACTCCCGGTCAGGCACACCGAAGTCAGACAAAAACCCTTGTTGCCTTCCTCCAGGGGCTGATGTTCACACCAGGGTGTGGGCCAGGCGGTTGGCCCCGCCCACCGAGGAGTTCACAGTCCTGGAGGCGGGAGAAAGAGTCAGTTTCAATTTGGAAGTGAAAGTGAGAGGAAGGAAAGTGGCAGTAGAGCAGACTGAAGTTGGTCCGGGTGTGTGGCCCGGACGGATCAGCAAGGTTGGCAGACGGTGGTGACCGTCTGCAGGAGTGGCCTATTGGAGCTTGCCGTAAGGACCGTGGACGGGCGGTGGCCCGGCAGTACCGGACCGGTACGCAAAGAGAAGCCAGCACCATCCGGCAGGGGCTTACGGACCCCGGCAAGGCTAGGAGTCGCCGTGAATTTGCCAAATCCGCCACAGCGCTGCCCCCGCGACCCTGCACCTCACCAGGCCCCGTAACCCTCCTGCCATTCACCCCTACCCCCATCACCGGGCCCCGGGACAACCAACCCCCTACCCACGGAGGGGAGAACTAACATCCAGGCTGTCCCTGTCATCGCTTCCGGGATCCCCATCTAGAGCAGCGGTGGTGTCACCAATATCACCACAACCGTGGGTGGCGTCACGGACAATATCCAATCCCCACAATCAATCCCCACCGTTTTCACTCACGGGCGAGGAGCGCCGCTCGAGTCCCCGGGATCCGGCCCACCACTCGAGCCACCACCGAGCAGCAGCAGCTGGACCCGAGCAGTGGGAGAGCGCAGCGTCCCCTCCTCCGCCCGCGACAACTTGGAGTCACGAACAGGATCTTACCGCTCTGCCGTCTGGTAGAGGTGTGCCTTGTTACCACCGGAGGTGTCCGGCCGAAAAATTGGAGAAGCCGCCATCTTGGGCGCGAAAAATTCCCGCTCGAGCGTCTCCTCGAGCAGTCGAGGCGCGAAGGCCAAAACCCCGCCCCTGTAAAGGAGGAGCCGGAAAGAGACTAAGGGGGATGGAAGATGTCGGCTCCCGAGTTTGATGCTAGCCCCGAACCGCCTGATGGAGCGTCGGCGCCCGCGGGGGCAGAGGATGGTGAGATGGCTGCAGCCCCTGCTCCGGTCGCAGGAGCTGCGGGCCCCAAGAATGCGGTAGTAATTCCCCGCGCGGCAGCTGACAGCGGCCCGCCTGCCGCGGGGAGGACGTCTGCCCCGGCAACCCGCCCGACCGTGACCGGAATGGCAGGCGGCACAGAAGGCCCAGGTGAAGCCAGCTCGGGACAGGAAACGACAGATGGAAGTAGCTCAGGGGAAGATACGGAGTCCCTGTCGGGAGATGAGGCCCCGCTCGTCATTCGCGCCTTCGGAGACACATGGATGGCGCGCTGCAGGTACTGTCGGCAGTGGGGGCATTTTGCAGGTCAGTGCCCTGCAAATGGCCGGCCTTAAAGTAAGAAAAGTTAAAGCATGGTAGCGGCCCCCGGTTACCTTGCTGTCGGTCCCCATTGGGACTCTACTGACGTTCCAGACGGCCCTCAAGGCTAAGGAGTCTGGTTGGAGGAGCAGTCGTACCCGCATCATCGGCAGCTGAAAATGGAGTCCTGTGGGACAGTGTCACCCCTGTGTGTGGGTGGCGTTGGGGGCTCGTGCTGTTCGGTGGTGGACTGTGGGAAAGCTGTGGAGAAAGTTGTACCGGAGCCAAGTATTGTGGAAGGCCCCTGGGACCCAGCTGATAGTCCCCGTTGGGACCCTACGGCAAGTCTCCGTTGGGACCCTACAGTTTTGTTTGTGGTAGCCCGTTGGCTACGAAGCACTGTTGTCCCCGTGGGGACTGTTTAAAACTCAAAGCGTAGGAACTACTACGGACAAGCCCGAGAACTGGCAGGGCAACCACAAACTTAGTGGCATATAAATAAATATGTTTTTATGGCTTGAAACCGTGACCGCCTCCAGAGAGGCTGATTTGGAGAATGGGCCTGGAGGGAAGTGATGGCCCAGACCCGCCACTACCGCAACCGGTGGCAATCCTCTGGGAGTTTCAGGGGTTCTCCATGGACGTGGGTCCCCTGAAAAGGACAGAACCCGCTCGGGTAACTTGTGCTGGACTGGGGTCAAGGGGTGCTGCCTGTTTGTTTAGGGGCAGCATCAGGGCCAGGTTACTTGGGTGGGAGAGAGCGGAAGCCGTTACCGTTTTGCAACGTTTAAGCACCATGCCTCCCGATGTGGTAAGATGTTATTATAATTGTAATCTCTGTTTACCGTTTATCTTTTTTAATTTGTGAAAATAAAACCGGTGATGGACGGGCAGCCCGCGGACGGTCTGCATTTTACTAAGGGGGAATGTGGCGCCCTGGACAAGCCAGGACGTCACAAGCACAGCACCAACACACCCCACACTCCCGGTCAGGCACACCGAAGTCAGACAAAAACCCTTGTTGCCTTCCTCCAGGGGCTGATGTTCACACGAGGGGGTGGGCCAGGCGGTTGGCCCCGCCTACCGAGGAGTTCACAGTCCTGGAGGCGGGAGAAGGAGTCAGTTTCAGTCTGGAAGTGAAAGTGAGAGGAAGGAAAGTGGTAGAGGAGCAGACTGAAGTTGGTCCAGGTGTGTGGCCCGGACGGATCAGCAAGGTTGGAAGACGGTGGTAACCGTCTGCAGGAGTGGCCTATTGGAGCTTGCCGTAAGGACCGTGGACGGGCGGTGGCCCGGTGGTACCGGACCGGTACGCAAAGAGAAGCCAGCACCATCCGGCAGGGGCTTATGGACCCCGGCAAGGCTAGGAGTCGCCGTGAATTTGCCAAATCCGTTAACGAAGGGAGCCTCCTGGGTTTCCCAGTAGCCAAGTCCCGTCAGAAGGCAACCGTCCAACCGAGAGAGGGAAACACAGTCACCGCCAAGGCTAAAGTTCCCAGGGCCAGAGCCTGCGGGCAAAAGGGACTCCTTCAGCACCTATCCAAGCTGGGGAGCGGGTTACCGGTGGGAACCCATTGGAACCGTACACGTTACACAGATGCAGGGAAAGGCAGTAACCATCAACCTGCTGGGAGGAGAAACACCGCAGCCGTCTGTGGGACCCGTCCATCCAGCCGTGTGTTTTACCGAGAACTGTGTCCTCATCATTGGCTGAGTGAGTACCACGGTGCCGTGCGGCACAGCGCTGCCCCCGCGACCCTGCACCTCACCAGGCCCCGTAACCAGCTTGTCATTCACCCCTACCCCCATCACCGGTCCCCGGGACAACCAACCCCCTACCCACGAAGGGGAGAACTAACATCCAGGCTGCTCCCTGTCATCGCTCCCGGGATCCCCGTCCAGAGCAGCGGTGGTGTCACCAATCTCACCACAACCGTGGGTGGCGTCACGGACAATATCCAATCCCCACAATCAATCCCCACCCTTTTCACTCACGGGCGAGGAGCGCCGCTTGAGCCACCACCGAGCAGCAGCAGCCGGACCCGAGCAGTGGGAGAGCGCAGCGTCCCCTCCTCCGCCCGCGACAGATACACAGCTCAGCAGCCAGTATCACACAGGATAGGATTAGATATACAGCTCAGCAGACGGTATCACACGGTAGGATTAGATACACAGCTCAGCAGCCAGTATCACACATGGCAGGATTAGATACACAGCTCAGCAGCCAGTATCATATATGGTAGGATTAGATACACATCTGGGAAGACAGTATCACACATGATCGGATTAGATACACAGCTGAGTAGACAGTATCACACATGATCGGATTAGATATACAGCTCAGCAGCCAGTATCACACATGGCAGGATTAGATACACAGCTCAGCAGCCAGTATTATATATGGTAGGATTAGATACACACCTGGGCAAACAGTATCACACATGATCGGATTAGATACACAGCTGACCAGACAGTATCACACATGATAGCATTAGATACACATCTCAGCAGATAGTATCACATGGTAGGATTAGATACAAGGCTGAATAGACAGTACTGTATTACACATGATAGGATTAGATACACACCTCAGAAGACAGTATCACACAGGATAGGATTAGATACACAGTTCAGCAGACAGTATCACACAGGATAGGATTAGATACACATCTCAGAAGACAGTATCACACATTATAGGATTAGATACACACATCTCAGAAGACAGTATCACACATGATTGGATTAGATACACAGCTGAGCAGACAGTATCACATGGTAGGATTAGATACACGGCTGAACAGACAGTATCACACATGACAGGATCAGATACACATCTCAGAAGACAGTATCACACATGATGGGCTTGGGTACACACATCACTTCATATCTGGATATTATTTTATAATGAGGTCACTTCTGACTGCGCTGTTACCAGTAGCAGATGATTAACCCTGTGTGTGCCGCTTTGCTCTGGAGCAGGGTCTGCGGAGGACCCTCCTTGCCGTGTTATGTTCTTGCCTCTGAGTCAGGACGACACATGGCGCCGGGGGTTTTGTAGTTAGTAGACATTTTTCTCATCTCTCCTGCTCCGCTCGCTTCCGGAGCCGCACCGCGTTCTCTGCAGTCCCGGCCCCCGGAGAATACATGTTTGTACACAATGTTACCAGAGTAAATCATTTCTGCTACTAAGTAGGACAAGTTCTCTTAATTTAAGGCCACTGTTTAAAAAAAAAACAAGCCGAGCGCGAGCGAATTAAAAATAAAAACCGCATTCTGCCGTTTATTTACTGCGCAATTCTATAACGGCTTCAATTACTGACGATTTCCTGCAGAATTTGTGAGCGGAGACGATGGGAAAACATGAAACACCTCTGAGAGGATATAAACCAAGAAATTATCACCTTCCACTTTACAGTTTGCAGAGAAGGGGTCGGTGATGATCACCTAAACCATTCCATGGTATGCAATCTACTGCTCTCTGTTATCAGCCAATTCACATGTAAAAAGACATCATAGATGTGAGCGGTGGAAACATGGGCGTACCCAGGATCAAAACTAGAGGGGGCAAGCCATGGTCGTTCCGGTTGTAAAATATTAGAACGGAAAAGGTGAATGAAACGAAAATTTTAAGAGAATTAAATGTAATTATAGCTCGATTAATGACTCTGCGCCCCTCTCCACACACACACACACACACACACTATAATGCACCCCCATTACCCTAACACACACACAATACAATGCATGCTCCATTACCCCCCCACACACACACAAATACTATGCACCCCCCATCAATCCCTACACACACACACACACACACATACACACACACACACACATACACACACACATACACACACACACACACACACACACACACACAATGCACCCCCCCATCACTCCCTACACACACACACACACACACGATAATGCACCCCCATTACCCTAACACACACACAATACAATGCATGCTCCATTACCCCCCCACACACACACAAATACTATGCACCCCCCATCAATCCCTACACACACACACACACACACACATACACACACACACACACATACACACACACACACACACACACATACACACACACACACACACACACACACAATGCACCCCCCATCACTCCCTACACACACACACACACACACGATAATGCACCCCCATTACCCTAACACACACACAATACAATGCACGCTCCATTACCCCCCCACACACACACAAATACTATGCACCCCCCATCAATCCCTACACACACACACACACACACACATACACACACACACACATACACACACACACACACACACATACACACACACACACACACACACAATGCACCCCCCATCACTCCCTACACACACACACACACACACGATAATGCACCCCCATTACCCTAACACACACACAATACAATGCACGCTCCATTACCCCCCCACACACACACACACAAATACTATGCACCCCCCATCACTCCCTACACACACACACACACACACACACACACACATACACACACACACACACACACACACACAATGCACCCCCCATCACTCCCTACACACACACACACACACACGATAATGCACCCCCATTACCCTAACACACACACAATACAATGCATGCTCCATTACCCCCCCCACACACACAAATACTATGCACCCCCCATCAATCCCTACACACACACACACACACACACATACACACACACACACATACACACACACACACACACACACACACAATGCACCCCCCATCACTCCCTACACACACACACACACACGATAATGCACCCCCATTACCCTAACACACACACAATACAATGCACGCTCCATTACCCCCCCACACACACACACACAAATACTATGCACCCCCCATCACTCCCTACACACACACACACACACACACAGTGCACCCCCCATCACTCCCTACACACACACACACTATAATGCACCCCCATTACCCTAACACACACACAATACAATGCACGCTCCATTACCCCCCCACACACACACACAAATACTATGCACCCCCCATCACTCCCTACACACACACACACACACACACACAATGCACCCCCCATCACTCCCTACACACACACACAATGCACCCCCCATCACTCCCTACACACACACACAATGCACCCCCCATCACTCCCTACACACACACACAATGCACCCCCCATCACTCCCTACACACACACACACACACACACACACACAATGCACCCCCCATCACTCCCTACACACACACACACACACACACACACACACAATGCACCCCCCATCATCCCCTACACACACACACACAATACAATGCACCCACCATCACCCCCTACACACACACTACAATGCACCCCCATTACCCTCACACACACACAATACAATGCACGCTCCATTACCCCCCCACACACACACAATACATCCCCCCATCACCCACTACACACACACAAATACAATGCACCCCCATCACCCCTACAAACACACCCACAATTCAATGCACCCCCCATTACTCCCTACTCCCTACACACACACACACAATGCACCTCCGTTACTCCCTACACACACACACACACACAATGCACCCCCCCATCTCCCCCTACACACACACAAATAGGAAGGAGGAAGCTGCAGCCACCGGAACGCTCCTCTGCACTGTGTGCATGCCGGGCACACAGCACAGCACACAGCAGGGCCGGCACAGCACAGCGCGCTGCCTCCTGCTGCAGCTAGTGTGCCCGGCATGCACACACTCCTGAGGGGCGCACCGGTGGTTGCAGATACAGCGGCCCGCTACAGGCACCGGCCCACTACACCGTACCCCTGCTTCTAGGGGGGGGAAGCTGCCCCCCCCCCGCCCCTTGCTGGGTAAGCCCATGGGTGGAAATAATCCCATATATGAAATAATGGCTCAAGGCTGAGGGTTCACAGAGACGATGGTCTGATCTCCGATTCACCAGATGGATCATTTCCGGTCTTATCAGGAGGAGGCCGACATTCTGCTGACAATTTTCTTCATTTGTTTGTCTGTTTCTTATTTCCTAGACAGAAAACTCGAAAGTGAGAAAAAAAACATGAAACAGTCCAAAATCAAGCCAAAGTCATCCAATAAAGAGCAGAAGTTAGAAAAAAGGCCTCTATAACAACATAAGAAAAATCACTTCTGTTATCACATAGGGGCAGTATTATAGCAGTTATATTCTTGTACATAGGGGCAGTATTATAGCAGTTATATTCTTGTACATAGGAGCAGTATTATAGTAGTTATATTCTTGTACATAGGGGCAGTATTATAGTAGTTATATTCTTGTACATAGGGGCAGTATTATAGTAGTTATATTCTTGTACATAGGAGCAGTATTATAGTAGTTATATTCTTGTACATAGGGGCAGTATTATAGTAGTTATATTCTTGTACATAGGGGGCAGTATTATAGTAGTTATATTCTTGTGCACACTGATGCTTGAGTAGTACGATTGTGTGGTGTCCTTCCTTGCAGCACTTCTTGCACTATGCAGGTGGGACCCCTGCATGACTGTTTTTATTAATTGAACATTCCAGCTTTGGGATCCCCTATATGAGGTATGCAGATACTCTCTTAGGGACATACGCTCACACTGCTGTATTGTGGTTAGGTGGATGCTATTTATGCCCCCCTATATACCTATTGAGCAGCAATGTTCGCATCTTTTTGGCAGTGCGTGCAATATGTTTATTGAGTCTTCTGCATAATCCTCACTGGGGAAACTGTTAAATTATTTTGTGTGATGTGGCGCAATAATTCACGTAGGAACACGTGGTTATTTTTATGTGACATACTCTTGTATTCATGTGATATTGTTATTGATGAGTACTATCTTTCTGAGTCTGGCAGGATTAATCTGTGCCTTTTTTAAAACACCTTTCCTCTCGGCCAACCAATTGCTGTAATCTCTTTATATATTGCTATATGTATTTTGTATTTTTCCATAAATATTACTAAAAATAAGTACATGAAATATAAAAAATAAGTAATAAAAATTACATATATTTTTTGAAGCAAAGTTACTCGTTTCCTCCTGTTTTGTATTGCTATCTGAGTAGCTCTGCACAGTGTGTGATACCCCTTGGGACCCACACATCTGTGCTTTTTGTCATTGTTGGATCTTATGTATTTAATCTTGTGCATAGGAGCAGTATTATAGTAGTTATATTCTTGTACATAGGGGGCAGTATTATAGTAGTTATATTCCTGTACATAGGAGGCAGCATTATAGTAGTTATATTCTTGTACATAGGGGGCAGTATTATAGGAGTTATATTCTTGTACATAGGGGCAGTATTATAGTAGTTATATTCTTTTACATAGGGGACAGTATTATAGTAGTTATATTCTTGTATATAGGGGACAGTATTATAGTAGTTATATTCTTGTATATAGGGGGCAGTATTATAGTAGTTATATTCTTGTATATAGGGGGCAGTATTATAGTAGTTATATTCTTGTACATAGGGGACAGTATTATAGTAGTTATATTCTTGTACATAGGGGGCAGTATTATAGTAGTTATATTCTTGTACATAGGGGCAGTATTATAGTAGTTATATTTAGTTAAACTCTTGTATATAGGGGACAGTATTATAGTAGTTATATTCTTGTATATAGGGGGCAACATTATAGTAGTTATATTCTTGTACATAGGGGCAGTATTATAGTAGTTATATTTAGTTATATTCTTGTATGTTCTTCCTTCTCTTTCTTTTCCTTCTAAACTGTGATTATTCAGTCAACATGTAAATACAATTTGCCAGGAAATCTTTTAGACCTGGAGAAAGAAAATCTTCCAAGTAAGTTAGTCCATCGCTCCAAGCAGGATTAATGTTTGCCAAGTTGTGTCCTATGGGAAATAGGAGTTGAAAGAGGGACACATTTTGGAAAGATCTGAAGTACAGTTCATCAAGGATAAGATATCAGGTGTGATCCTGAATGTTTTGCCACAAACGTCGACTCCTCCTTGTCTCACTTTTTTGGTCCGAGTCTTCTTGGTGTCCACAGCTGTTTTCTTGTGTTTAATACCGCAATACAACATTTCATACATTTAAAAATGCGAAGAATTCAACAAATTTGGTTTCTTTCAGTCTGGTATTGTTATGTCCGTGCTGCTTCCCTTCAAAGCTGATCTTAAGGAATGATACTGTTTTTTAGTGGCTCTTTCTGATTCTGTATTGGGGATATATATAATTTATATAATATATATATATATAATAATAATAATAAATATATAATATATATATTTAATATAAAATTAATATTTAATATATTTATATATAATATAATATATTAATTAATTAATTAATTAATTAATATTTAATATATTTATATATAATATAATATATTAATATTTAATATAATATATATATTTAATATAAAAATAAATAAATAAATATAATAATATATATATAATATAATTGGGAATTGATAAACACTGGGGAAGCTTTGGCTGCCATTGATTTATTATGGCATTAATTATTGGGAAAGTTTTCTTACAGTGTTGTTTTATTTTTCTTGCTGACACTGTCTATAGAGGATAGCTAGCTGCCATTGTGCTACAGATAACACTGGCTGACAAATAATGGAGAGAGCTATAATTTTTATTGTAGGTAACTTCAACTGTGACAGACAGAATAAAAATAAATCTAGAAAATCACATTGTATGATTTTTAAATAATTAATTTGCATGAAATAAGTATTTGATCACCGACCAACCAGCAGGAATTCTGGCTCTCACAGACCTGTTATTTTTTCTTTAAGAAGCTCCTACTCTGCCCTCATTACCTGTATTAATTGCACCTGTTTGGACTCATTACCTGTATAAAAGACACCTGTCCACATACTCAATCAATCACACTCCAACCTCTCCACCATGGACAAAACCAAAGAGCTGTCTAATGACACCAGGGACAAAATTGTAGACTTGCACAAGGCTGTGATGGGCTACAGGACAATAGGCAAGCAGCTTGGTGAGAAGGCAACAACTGTTGGGGTAATTATTAGAAAATGGAAGAAACACAAGATGACTGTCAATCTTACTCAGTCTGGGGTTCCATGCCAGATCTCGCCTTCTAGGGTGAGGAGGATTCTGAGAAGATCAGGAATCAGCCCAGAACTACACGGGAGGACCTGGTCAATGACCTGAAGAGATCTGTGACCACAGTCTTAAAGGTTACAGTTAGTAACACACTACACCGTCATGGATTAAAATCCTGCAGGGCACGTAATAGCCCTCTTGTCACACCAGCAGATGTCCAGGTCTGTTTGAAGTTCGCCAGTGACCATCTGGATGATCCAGAAGAGGCATGAAAGAAAGTCATCAGCCCAAAATAGAACTTTTTGGTATCAACTCCAGTCGCCATATTTGCAGGAAGAAGGATGAGTACAACCCCAAGAACACCGTCCCAACCGTGAAGCATGGGAATGGAAACATGATACTTTGAGGGTGCTTTTCCGTTAAGAGGACAGGATGACTGCACTGTATTGAAGGGAGGATGGATGGGGTCATGTATCGTGAGATTTTAGCCAACAACCTCCCTCCCTCAGTAATAGCATTGGCGATGGGTCCTGGCTGGGTCTTCCAGCATGACAATGACCAGAAATACACAGCCAGGGCAACTAAGGAGTGGCTCCGTAAGAAACATTTCAAGGTCCTGGAGTGGCCTAGCCAGTCTCCAGACCTGAACCCAAGAGAAAATCTTTGGAGGAGCTGAAACTCAATGTTGCCCAGTGACAGCCTCGAAACCTGAAAGATCTGAAGAAGATCTGTATGGAAGAGTCGCCACAATCCCTGCTGCAGTGTGTGCAAACCTGGCCAAGAACGACTGAAAACGACCAACCTGTGTAACGGGAAACAAAGGTTTCTACCAAATATTAAGCTCTATTTTTCTATTGCATCAAATACTTATTCCATGTAATAAAATGCAAATTAATTATTTAAGAATAATATAATGAGATTTTCTGGATTTTTTTTATTCTGCCTGTCACAGATGAAGTTACCTATGATAAAGTATTACAGACCTCTCCATTCTTTGTAGGGGGAAAACTTGGAAAATCGGCAGCGGATCAAATACTTATTTTCCCCACTGTATGGGGTAGTATTGTCCATTATAGAGACATTTCATGGGATAACATTACCAGTTACATATCACATATAAATAGTGATAGCTTCTCATGCCAGTGACATAATAATAGTGCAGATATCCCCCATAAACAGTGTCAAGGCTTCCAATACATTGTATGGCACTGTATATAGATGTTACCATATTTATGATGATGCATAATGGTTGTTATGATGACACTATTAGGGGCAAGTCTAACCTGTACTATTTATTGAGCAATTTTAACATTGGTTATGACTTATAGGTATAATATATATATCTGAACCCGCCCTTGCAACCTCTGCATCTGTCGCCCGGCGGTATCGCACTTTCCTTGCAATCAATGTGGGGTGACACAATTCTGTTAAATGATTTATGGGTCTGTCCAGACAGGTAACTTGTGCATTAATACCTTAACATTGTTCATCTGCTTAACCCTTGCTGTGATCATTGGGTGGGACCACACTCAATTGAAACCTCCTGCAGCTCGCCAGTGTTGCCAATTATGCGCTGAACTTACCCTGGTCTACTGCTTGGCTTTATTCCAGCCTCTTTCTACTTCTCGATTTAGTTCCTGACCTTGGCTTGTAATTTGACATCTTGACTGTTTCAGACTTTGTCCCTTACTTTTTGATCTACTGGCTATGACCTGGCTAGATGACCCTCCTTCCTGCCAGCTCTACCAGCAATCATCAGCCACTCCATGGACGTAACCAGTAATGTACCTAGAGTCTGATGGGCCCCTGTGCAGAGTTTAAGCCTGGCCACCCCACCTGTTCGTCAGATCTATGGGCTATTGTAGTATTTTAAATCCTTTAAAAGACATACAAGTTGCCCCCCTCCCACTTCATTGCGTACTAATGTCCCCCATCCTGGTATATAGCCCCCTCATCATGGTATATACCTCCCCCATCCTGGTATACAGCCCCCCATCCTGGTGTATAGCCCCCATCCTCATATATAGCCCCCTCATCCTCGTATATAGCCCCCATCCTGATATATAGCCCCCCCCCATATTGGTATATAGCCCACCACCATGCCACACACAGTAAAAAAATAATAATAAACTATTGTACTCACCTACCCTGCGCTCCCCCTGGCATTCTCCTGCCATACTGGCATGCGTGTAAGCGGCGCAGCGCCTAATGTCAGTTTCATGCACGGCCACTTACAGCAACGGCAACTGTCAGCATATTCTCCCCATGCCCAGGATTGTGTGCGTGGGGAGCAATGAATATTCATGGACTTCATTGGTGGCCAGCACATTGCAGAGCAGGGATCCAATGGGTCTCTGTGCTGCGATGTATTTCACCTAGATGTGTGACTTCGGGCACAAATCCATCTGAATCAGGGGCTAGGGTATGTGGGCCCCCTGCACCCCCGGGCCTGTTCACAGTTGTGATCTGCACGACCGCGATTGTTACACCCCTGGATGTAACCCACGGGGTCATGTGCAAGTCCAAATCCCTGGACAGGGATTAGAGCGTGAAGCCCAAGTTTATTGTGCAAAGCCTTTCTGTAGAAGCCTATTAGGAACTTATAGACTTCCGGTTATGCTGTATGCACTCAATTTAACAAGTCCAAGGGGAATCCTGTCATACACCCTTTAACTCATAAACATGGATCTGGAGTTATACAGGCTCCTTGGGTTATGTCCATGAACTGGCTGCTGGCCAGTGGAGCGAGTTGACAGAAAGAGGTGTCATCTAGTTGAGTAGTGTCAAGGAGATCAAAGTGATGGACAAATTCAGAAACAGTGTGGTGGTTAAAATACAAAAGAAGGTCAGGAACTTAAAACAGGAAGAACAAAATGGTACATTCTCTAAATGGGCTATAGTCAGCAGTGGGGGGCCGCAGGGATCTGTGCTAGGACCGATTCTTTTTACTCTCTTTATTAATGACCTTATGAATGGGATTGATAGTAAAGTGTCAGTCTTGGCTGATGACACCAAACTATGTAGGATATCAAAAACTGACCTTGATAGTACAATATTACAAAAAGATCTGGATAAGATGTCAGAATGGGCAGATACTTGGCAAATGAGGTTTAATGTTAATAAATGTAAAGTAATGCACCTAGGACGGAGTAATCCTATAACTGCGTATACATTAAATGGAAGTAAACTCAGGACTACAGAACAGGAGAAGGACTTGGGTATTCTCATTACAAATAAGCTGAGCAGCAGCACTCAATGACAAGCAGCAGCTGCAAAAGCAAACAAGATTTTAGGGTGTATAAAAAGAGAGATTAGATCCCGTGATCCCAATGTATTGTTACCCCTCTATAAATCACTTATCTGGAATATGGGATCCAGTTTTGGGCTCCACATTTTAAAAAGGACATTCAGAAGTTAAGGCTGCTTTACACGTTTCAATTAATCGTGCGATCACATTTGCGATCGCACCCGCCCCCATCGTTTGTGCAGCACGGGCAATTTGTTGCCTGTGTCGCACAAAGTCGGTCACCCCTGTCACACGTACTTACCTCCCGAGCGATGTGTGCTGCCTCGGGAACGACGAACAACCGACGCGCAGAAGGACGTTCGATATTTTGAAAATGAGCGACGTGTCACGAGCAACGATAAGGTGAGTATTTTTGCTCGTTCACACTCGCTCGTAGCGGTCACACGGTACGATATGTCATATGATGCCGGATGTGCTTCACTTACGACGTGACCCCGACGACATATCGTAAGATATATTGTAGTGTGTAAAGCCCGCTTTAGAGTCAGTTCAAAGGCAGAAACTAGATTATTGCGAGGAATGGAGGCCGCCCGTATGATGAGAGGTTGGAAAAGTTAGATATGTTTAGCTTAGAAAAAAAGATGTCTCATTGAAGATCTCATTTATATGTATAAATACATGTGTGGTCAATATAAAGGACTGGCACATGACTTATTTCTTCCAAAGACAATACTAAGGACCAGGGGGCACTCACTGCGAGTGGAAGAAAAGCGATTCCGGCAGCTAAATAGGAAAGGGTTCTTTACAGTTAGAGCAGTCAGACTGTGGAATGCCGACCACAAGACGTAGTGATGGCAAATACTATAACAGCTTTTCAAAAATAACTGGATGATTTCCTCAGTACACACAACATTGTGGGTTATAAGTGACTTAGGGACAAAATGTAGAATTGGTGGAGGAATTTTGGACTAGATGGACCAGGGGCTTTTTTCAACCTATGTAACTATGTAAAAAGAGACAGGAGAAAAACCAAGCATTAAACCAGGGTAGGTTCACCTTATAACTGGCAACAGTGGCAGTCAACAGGAGGTTTAAATTGAGTGTGGCCCCACCCTAGGTTCACAGCATGGTGCTAACAGATTAACAATGTTACGGTAATAACTCACAAGCTCCTTGCCTGGATGGGACTTCACTTATCAGAATTGCTCTTGTGTTGTCCGCAATGACAGAGTGGCGACAGGTGCAGAGCAATTAGGAGCAGGTTCATACATAAGGTTAAGCGGGCTTTACACGCTGCGACATCGCTAATGCGGAGTCGTTGGGGTCACGGATTTTGTGACGCACATCCGGCCGCATTAGCGATGTCGTTGCGTGTGACACCGATAAGCGATTTTGCATCGTTGCAAAAACGTGCAAAATCGCTAATCGGCGACATGGGGGTCCATTCTTAAAAATCGTTACTGCAGCAGTAACGAAGTTGTTCCTCGTTCCTGCGGCAGCACACATCGCTCCGTGGGACACCGCAGGAACGAGGAAGCTCTCCTACCTGCCTCCCGGCTGCTATGCGGAAGGAAAGAGGTGGGCGGGATGTTACGTCCTGCTCATCTCCGCCCCTCCGCTGCTATTGGGCGGCGGTTCAGTGACGCTTCAGTGATGCCGCACGGACCGCCCCCTTAGAAAGGAGGCGGTTCGCCCGTCACAGCGACGTCGCCGGACAGGTAAGTATGTGTGACGGCTGTTGTGCGACACGGGCAGCGATTTGCCCGTGTCGCGCAACAGATGGGGGCGGGTACCCACACTAGCGATATCGGGACCGATATCGCAGTGTGTAAAGCAGCCTTTAGTGCCGCCTGGTGCAGTAGTTTTGTGATTGTGGTCGTGGAATTAATTGATGGACTAAAGGCCCCGTCACACACAGAGATAAATCTTTGGCAGATCTGTGGTTGCAGTGAAATCATAGACATATTGTTCCATTTGTACACAGCCACAAACCTGGCACTGATTGTCCACAATTTCACTGCAACCACAGATCTGCCACAGATCTACCACAGATCTGCCACAGATCTACCACAGATTTACCACAGATTTACCACAGATTTACCACAGATTTACCACAGATTTATCTGTATGTGTGACAGGGCCTTTAGACGTGAATATTTGTTTTTTTCCCACTTTATTAGTCGTCCAAGAATCTGCAGTCGGCAATGAGCGATTGTCTGCTGAGGTGTCTTGAAGGTGCTGACATATTTCTCTGCGCTGTAAGTGACCCCAGAGAGCTTTGTCTGAACGTCTCAGACCACTTGGCTTCACTTAAAAGGTTCCTGGAGAGATTTCTTGGGGTAACATAATAAAACTCAATGTTCTTCTGGAAAACAATAACTTGTGAAATGATAACAACTCTCCTCGGCTGATTTTAGCGTTCAGTCAAGACAAAAAAACAAAAACCTTTCATGACAAGGAGCGCAGCGGGATTCGTGCAGAGCAGGGCACGGATGAGTGAGAGCACAATACACACAGGCGCAGCACGCACTGCGTACACAAAGCGAAGCCACCGATCCCTGCAGAGCAAAGCACGAGGAGGCCAAAGAAAATATCACAGCAGCTCCACATGGAGTAATAGAAAATCCCCAGGACATATCAGACCTCACATCCATCGGGATGTATGTGCATATGGAGAACCGGGGTCACTACTCATATGGAAGCTCTTACCCAGCACTTCTCATCTCCTGAACAGCAAATCTTCCATCACCCCTCATTAAAATCCCAGTAATATCCATATAGTGCACATGGAAGGAACTAATGCCGCACCAACCCATCAGAGTCCTACAAAGACCTTGCCCCCTGTTCTCCTTCCCACTGGTGCAGTTTGCTGACCCCATGCAGTTGGGGCTGCCTCCCCTCAGTCTAGGTCACTTGCCGTTCACCGTGAGATGGGGGCATGCTTCTACTGTGGTCTTAAGAGTCATTACATTGGGGTTTGTCCTTCAATACCCAAACATGAAACACCATCCAAAAAGCCGTGCCCCCCAGGTCGTGTGGAGGAAGGTGACCTGGGTATGTACATTTGCTCTGTTTTTCCCTCTTTTCCGGCTAACAAAGAGTGTATACTCTACCCACTCTTCAGGTCGATACTAGGCCTCGGGGTCCCCCCAGGAGAGGTGATCGAGGAAGGGGGATCGTCCCTACTGAGTGTCCTTTTCCTAAATGTAAAGTTGAGAAGTCGTTTTTTCCTGTATACCCCAACATGTTCCTCCATCTGAACCCCACCACCCAGGTTATGTGGAGGAAGGCAACCTAGGTATGTACATTTCCTCCATATTATCCTCCTTTCCGGCCAAGGTTCTACCATAGAGAAGTGGCTCAATTTCACCCTCATTACAAGTTCAGTCTAGATCTTAGAATCTCCCCGGGAGTGGTGGTGGAGGTAGGGGATGGTCATTCCCATTGAGTACCCTATTTTTGTGGGCATGAGTTGCAAGTTCCAGGGTGACGCTCCAGTTATCGGTTCTTTAAGGGGATTGCCGCCTTCTAAAAAATGCATGAACAGTAATAAACAATCAGGTCCGGACCTGTGTGTGAATGATTACATATGGGAGTCCACAAAAAAACATCAAGTGGATGAGTGCATCTGGGGCTCTGGACTCTAGATTTGTTGGTCCTTATTGAGTAGAGGACATTATTAACCGTTCGGCGGGAGCTACCCACAGTACTTAATATCCATTACGTTTTTCACAGTTCGTGGCTCAGGAGTCTCAACTTTTTGTGTCTCAAAACCAAAGTTTTTTCCACTGTCATCGGTTTGCGTAATTGGTAACCTTGAAGGTCAGCTGACATAGCAAGTAGGATGGAGCGTCCCTTCTGTATGTGTTATCCGGACAAGTTCGGTCTTGAGGCTCTTGAGACCCCTCGTAGAAAGGGGGGACTGTCACAAATGTTTCCCATCATTAGGAGACTAGTGACAGGTCTGCGTCCAGAGTCTCACTTAAGCGGGCTTTACACTCTACCATATCGTTAATGATTTATCGTCGGGGTCACGGTGTTTGTGACGCACATCCGGCGTCATTAACGATATCGCAGCGTGTGACACTTATAAGTGACCTTAAACGATCGCAAAAGCGGACAAAATCGTTTGCCGCGGAGAGGTCGTTCTGAAACAAAAAATCGTTTTCTGTTTATTAATGATGTTGTTCCTCGTTCCTGCGGCAGCATACATCGCTGTGTGTGACACCGCAGGAGCGAGGAACATCCCCTTACCTGCCTCCACCGCCAATGTAGAAGGAAATAGGTGGGCGGGATGTTACATCCCGCTCATCTCCACCCCTCCGCTTCTATTGGACGCCTGCCGTGTGACGTTGCTGTGACGCCGCACAAACCGCCCCCTTATAAATGATGTGGTTCACCGGCCAGAGCGACATCGCAGAGCAGTTATGTGCGTGTGACGCTGCCGTAGTGATAATGTTCGCTACGTCAGCAATTACACAATATCGCACGTTCGACGGAGGCGGGTGCTATCGCGTTCGACATCGCTAGCCGATGCTAGCGATGTTGCAGCGTGTAAAGCCCGCTTAAGTCTTGTGATACTCTAGATATTAAATGTGTTTTCCTTTCATTTGGTGCTCCAAGGGTTAATGTCAGTTTTCCTTGCTAGCAGCTCCTGATTACCTCTTCTCATATGCATCCGGCTGTGACCACACCGATCATTTTTAAATAGTCACATGAACCACCAGAAGGCGCCGGTTATAGAGAATCTACACTTTGATACTTGCCATTGAGGCGGAAGGTTGCTGCTGCTGAAGCCCTTGCTTTTTGTAGTCCTGCTTGTGGAAGCGGTCCTGGCTGCAACCTTAGTGTCTGGCTGCAGCAGTGAGTTTGGTGTTGTATCCTATTCTTGATTTTCCTGTTTGTTGTCCTTTCCTTATGTTGTATTAGTGCAGTGGTGGGACTAGTGTTTCTCGTCGGCCATCTCACTAGTGAGGGTGAGTACAAGGCTAGTGAGGGATTGGGTATTCTGCTCGGCGACGCGGTGAAAGAACCCATATATGGAAGCTAGTGAGCTCAGGAAACAGCTTCAAGAGAGTTCAGGAGGTGCCCCCTCACCCCTCTCCCTAATAGCAGGGCCCACCAATATTACAGTGTCTCTGGTGTACCCTGTGGGTGGTGGCACTTGACGGGGGTTTTTTGGTGTTGGGTGGAACCTCAATAATCACATTGTGTCATATAGGGACATTATGTGTGGCACTTTTATAGAGACATTATGGCAAGTACTGTTAGAAAAGCTGTGGCTGTAACTGACAGGTCTAGGTCCATAGTCTCACTTACTGTAGCCTTGTGAGACTCTAGATATTAAATGTGTTTTCCTTTCTTTTGGTGCTCCAAGGGTAGATGTCAGTTTTCCTTGCTAGCAGCCTCTGAGTACCTCTCCTCTTATGCATCTGGTTGTCACCACATTCATGAACTTTAAATAGTCACATGAACCACCAGATGGCGCCGGTAATAAAAAAAAAAATCCACTCTCTGATACTTGCCATTGAGGAGGAAGGTTGCTGATGCTGAAGCCCTTGTGGAAGCGGTCCTGGCTGAGGCCTTGGTGTCTGGCTGCAGCAGTGAGTTTGGTGTTGTATCCTTTTGTTGATTCCCGTTTGTCTTCCTTTCCTTATGTTGTATTAGTGCAGCAGTGGGACTAGTGTTTTTCGCCTTCCGTCTCACTAGTGAGGGTGAATACATGGCTAGCAAGGGATTAGGTATCCTGCTCGATGACAAGGTGAAAAAAAAACATATAGGGAAGTTAGGGAGCTCAGGAAATAGCTTCAAGTCAGTTCAGAAGGTGTCAGCTTACCCCTCTCCCTAATAGCAGGGCCCACCATTGTTAAAGGGTCTCTGATGTACCCTGTATTTGGTGGCGCTCGATGGAGGTTCCTTGGTGTTGGGTGTAACCCCAATAGTCACAGCAAGACATATAGGGACATTATGGCAAGCACTGTCAGAAGAGCTGTGGCTGTGACTGACAGGTCTAGGTACAGAGTCTCATTTAGTCTTGTGAGACTCTAGATATTAAATGTGTTTTCCTTGGTGTCTGGCTGCAGCAGTGAGTTTGGTGTTGTATCATTTTGTTGATTCATCTGTTTGTCTTCCTTTCCTCCTGTTGTATTAGTGCAGCGTTGGGACTAATGTTTCTCGCCTTCCATCTCACTAGTGAGGGTGAATACATGGCTAGCAAGGGATTAGGTGCTTGGCGACAAGGTGAAAAAAAAAAACTATAGGGAAGTTAGGGAGCTCAGGAAATAGCTTTAAGTCAGTTCAGAAGGTGTCCGCTTACCCCTCTCCCTAATAGCAGGGCCCACCGTTGTTAAAAGGTTTCCTGTGTACCCTGTGTTTGGTGGCGCTCCATGGGGGTTCCTTGGTGTTGGGTGGAATCTCGATAGTCACAGTGGGACATATAGAGATATTTTGTCTGGAACTGTTAGAAGAGCTGTGGCTGTGGCTGATAATCTCATAGGGAGTCTGTGTCTCTGATATCTTGATGCCCCTTTCTGTTCCTCCATGGAGTGTCCAAAACTGCATGTAAATTTGCATTTTATGTAATCTGCATAGGCTTTGGGCCCTGTTACCTCTTATATATACCAGGTTAATTCCATATGAACTCCGATACAACACCCCAGACCCCCATTTCCAGGTCAGACCCCCCCACACACACATCTTGCAGGCAGGGAGAGGGCTGAACGTGCCTATGTGTCAGCACATGTGTGGAGGGCGAGCGGCGTTCCTGTAGGCCGGGACGCCTGGCACACGTACAGCTGCTTGCAGGGTGATGTCATTAACATTTGGTGAAGTAAAAACAACAACAAGCGACTCGCTCCGACCCTTTTATGGAGATTTCTATCCTAAAATGAATCTTTTCTGCAGATGTTTGATGGATGAGTCCCCCAGACCAGATACTAGAGAGGGGGGCTGGCACCGGCCGCACTTCCATTCTCTCCATTCACCTTGTGGAGGGAACAGCTGGCAGAAAAATGGAAACGTTGTGCAACATTGTATTCAGATACAATGGATACATCTGGGTGACAACTAATAAATCTGCCTGGAGAATAGAGACGCCTGGAAAAGCTGGTGCAAAATTGCTGTTCATCCTGGGCCTCCTGATTCATGAATGCAAAGTCAAGCAGATCATTAGGATGGTGCACACTTAAAGGAATTTTCTACTTTTATTAAATGCTCTAAAATACCTACAGCCGGTACTCGCCCTCTTTCCTGATGTTTTGGGTGCAGCAGTGACATCACCTCATATCACCACTGCAGGGATCAGTGATTGGCTGCAGCGGTTTTGTGCGCTGTTGACCGCTGCAGCCAAAACACCGAGAACAAAGCAGCGGCAGGGAGCCAGTGCTGGACCTGAGGAGGGTGAATACCTGCTGCTTGTTAGAGTGTTTGCGGTCCAATCTCCTAAAAGTAGATACCCCCTTTAAGTATATGTCATTCAGGATCCATAAAAAGCTGAGTGGTCCCACGTTACCCCCCCCCCCCTCCTGATGACCATTTGTCCAGCTTCCCTAGTATCCCATCAGATGGGAGACATATCCTTGTCTTCCGGCGCCAAATAGGAGCCGCCGTGGAATAAATGTTTATTGGTAGTCCGAGCCTCGTACACAAAACGCGTGGCGCCTATGGCTGAGCGATGGTCGAGGGCCGGGAGGGCTGCGGACTACTCATCTATCACCGCAGACTACATCACATGTAAAGTGAATGTGCCATTAATAATAATCCGGAGAGAGGGCGAATGAGGTAACATCCGAGCGGCGTCCCGAGGAGTCGCACCTCTCTGCCTCGCGCACAGTATTAACTATTGCAGCTAAACAGGAATAATGCAAAACAGAGAACAGAGGACTTAATGGCTATTATACAGCGCTGACGTTCTACAGCTAACAAGTCAATATTAAAGGGAACCTGTCACCAGATTTTGGCCTCTACTATAACTAGCACCTAAAGCAGCGCCTGTGTTGCATTCTATAAAGGAGCACGTTACCCCCTGACCCCCCTTGTAGACCCCACAAATACCTTTATAAAATCTACCGCTCTGTATGTAAATTGTTCTGTCTGATGGGTTCCTAATCTGCACCTCCAGTCCCTCCTACTGTGCTGATTGACGTGGATGACGCCTCTGATGCCATTCACATAGGTGGGCAAAATCTCCATATTCCCGGCTCGCGCAGGCGCACTTCTCTCTGCTCTATTGCAGCCAGAGACGAAAATATAGGTGCGCCTGCACGAACTGTCGAGTTTTCTGGGCAGGCGCGAGATTTTACCCGGTGATGTGGATGACATCACCCACTTCATCTACATCGGCAGGCAAAATCTCGCGCCTGTGCAGAGAACTCACCAGTTCGCGCAGGCGCACCTATATTTTTGGCTGTGCCCGCAACAGGGCAGAGGGAAGTGCGCCTGCGCGAGCTGGGAATATGGAGATTTTGCCCGCCTACGTGGATGGCATCCGAGGCGTCATCCATGTCATTCAGCACAGGAGGAGGGTGAAAGGACGGACAGGAGGCGCAGATTAGGACACTCATGAAACTGGACAATTTACAATCACGGCGGGAGATTTTATATAGTTATTTTTCGGGTCTACAGGGGGAGTTAGGGGGTAACGTGCTTCTTTATAGAATGCAGCACAGGCACTGCTTAAGGTGCCAGTTTTAGTTTAGAAGGCCAAAATCTGGTGACAGGATCCCTTTAAATTGGAACAGCCCTCCCTGTTGATGGTTTCCAGGTAGAGTTTGATGAACAATGTATCAGTAGATGCCCTGTTGAGCAAGTATTTGGCCAATATTTGGGAATTAGTGAACAAGCAATTCCCTAAGGTAATTTTGAAAGTGGATTTAAGGTGTAGTTTCACTTTAATTGGGTTCCATGATTTTTAACACACAATTAATACAGTGTATTTAGCATTTTTTTTTCCTATTTTTGGTGATTTTGTCATCCCATATAACTAATGGTAGCCAGTTATTTCTCGGATTCTTGGAAGTATCCGTCACTGGTGTATAGTGGACGGGTCCCCGGGGAGAGAAATGACGCAGGTCCAGAAAAATAGGACACAAATGTATAAATGTATCCCTGATGGAACAAACAGCGGCGAAGGTCCAAATCCTGATGGAAGAGGAGTCACCAAGTTCAGCTGACCTTGACTATGACCTCTTAAAGGGAAAGTGTACTTTTTGAAGAGACGCCTTGGGTCAATGACAGAGCTGTTAGTATTAGCTCATCACCGGTCATGGAGTTGGAAAAGCCCTGAGATCTTGTAACGCTACACATTTTATATACAGGGGCGGACATATCATTGGTGCAGCCGCACAGGGGCCCAAAAGGTAAGGGGACCATTTCTACCCCCAAAACTGATGGAATAGTGCATTATGATGCCTCTTGGGCTGGAAAAGGCCCATATATTCTTCTTGCACAGGGGCCCTTTACTGTCTGTGTCCACCAGTGCTATATGGTGGATCTGATTGCATAAAATGACAGTGTCGCTTTAAATGCTCTATGTAGGATATCCTGCTTTCTTCTCCATTCACTTCCAAAGAAAATATTTTTAAAAACGTGTCTGCTACTTGGAATAATTCCAATCAGAGGTGTTACCAAAAAGCTGAACTGTGTAAAAGCGATAGGAGCTCGCACAATGTAGTGCTCTATGCGAAGAGAAAACTAGTAGAATTGTGTATGCAGCTTTGGATGTGACCAAAGTGTAAGTCAGGCTGTAACTGAAGATCACTAAGATACAGGCATGGGTGGAACGATTCTAGTCGCAGGGATCACTATGGCGACCAAGGGTGCAGGGGACCCGATGGCCCCAACCCATGCTTCAGCTTGATGTGCATCCGAGGCCATACACCCAGCTGAAATGCATTACGGTGCAGAAACCCATTGGGGCCATGCACTACGATAGATGCTGCAGGCCAAACAGAAGTTGGCAGCTTACAGCAGTGTCCCGTGACTTCAGCCAGCGCATGACAATGATGTCATGCATTGCCATAGCACAGACGCTGATGAAAGCTGCCAGCCACTGCGCATTGGCTATAGAGAAGGACACCACGCAACGTGCAAGCTGGAGAGGGTGAGCATAATATATACCAGGAGGAGCCCAGGAGAGTAACATATATACCAGGATGGGGACAGTATATATCAGGAGAGAGACAGACTATACCAGGAAGGAACAGTATATACCTGGAGGGGGACAGTATATACCAGTAGGAGAACAGTATATACCAAGAGGGGCCCAGGAAAGGAACATATATACCAGGAGGGGGACAGTAAATACCAGGAGAGGGACAGAATATACCAGGAGGTGGACAGTATAGACCAGGAGGAGCCAAGGAGAAGAACATATATACTAGGAGGGGGACAGTATATACCAGGAGGGGCCCAGAAGAGGAACATATATACCAGGAGGGGGACAGTATATACCAGGAGGGGCCCAGGAGAGGAACATATATACCAGGAGGGGGACAGTGTATACCAGAAGGGGGTCCAGGAGAGGAACATATTTACCTGGAGCTGGACAGTATATACCAGGAGAGGGACAAAATATACCAGGAGGGGGACAGTTTAAACCAGGAGAGGAACATATTTACCAGGAGGGGGACAGTATATACCAGGAGAGGGCCAAAATATACCAGGTGGGAGACAGTACATATCAGGAGAGGAACATATTTACCAGGAGGGGGACAGTATATAACAGGAGAGGAACAGAATATGCCAGGATGGGGACAATATACACTAGGATGGGGGGCATATATGCCAGGAAGTGGCTCAGGATGGGGGACATTTACCAGGATGGGGGACATATTTACCAGGAAGGAGCCCAGGATGAGGGACATTGGAACAATATGGGGGACATTACTACGTAATGGGGGGAGGGCAACTCATATGTCTTTATTGGATGTAGAACACTAAATGTATACATACATATACATACATCTGACTAACATGCAGGGATGGGGGGGCCAGGTCCAAATTTTGCACCGGGGTCCATCGAACTCTAGTGACGCCACTGGATACAGGAAATAAAGAGAAGCATTTGTAAGTACTTAACAATGAAATAATGTAACATTAATCGGTTATCACTTTCTGTCTGACATCATAGGAAATATCCTGAGATTATTAATCAGCGGCGTCAGTAACGAGGAGGTGAGCTACTGACAATTATCAATAAGATGATGTCAGGTTATAGGTGAGAACAGGTGAGGTGATGGGTCCAGAAATAAGATACTGTGTAGTATGACCTCAGCCTCATTGTAATGTCATATATATCTCTTAAAGGGGAACGCCACACACATGATCCCTCTAAGAGTTGGGGGCCCTGTTGATTTGCTTAATAAAGTGACTCTTTAAGGAGCACATTGCAGATTTCAATATCTGAATAATTTTAATAAAGCTTGAGACAGTGGAAGGTTTGAGCTCCTGGATGCACCATTACCTCAGGAGAGGGGGGGGTGTGTCAACTTTTAAAGTTTATTTTTGCTTAAAAGTTTCCATCCTGGTCATGACTTGCTAGTGTCATGGCATGGACTTGGGGAAGGTCCAGCGGGAGCCAAAGCACACAACAACAAGGGGTATACTGGAGACACTTTAACAATGGCGATCCCTAGGACTAGTGAGAAGGAGATGGACACCTCCTCCACTTACCTGCCGCTGTACCCTGTACTCCTAACCAGTCCCTATACTGGTTCCTCACCTGTAGCCGAGCAGAAACCTGAAGCCCTGAGTAACCCTACAGTAGTCCTGGCTAGTGGGTGGGCAGGTAAGGGATGCTAGCCCCACTGCTGCACTAAAACAACACACCAGGGAAGGAAGACAGACGGGGGTAACACAACAGACTGCTGCAGTCAGCACCAAGCCTGCAGCCACCACAGCAACTTCAAGAGAGCATTTCAGCAGCTCCTTTCACCTCCAGGCCCAGCATCCAAATGGCAAAGAGAAAAATCAGCACCCTCTGCTGGTAGCAAAGGGTATATAAAGGGACAGTGAATCTGTCACTCATATAATACAGAGAGGCGTGACAGCTAGACTCCGCTCATTACAACGGCGAACATGGATACACTGTCCCACTCCTCCAATGGTCAGAACAAATTTACAGCTCTTGTGATGCTAGACGGAAGGGTAGTCAGAAAAGCCGGGGTCAAGAAACTGGAGGACACAACATGACCACCTCATTTGCTGCGTGGAACTGTGAGGAGCGGCGGTGTATTCTGCAGCTCCTGTCACCTCCATGTAGCAGAGCTGGAAGCGACGCTGGAACTCCGTGAATTACGCCGGACATGGAGGGCTTTATCGGGCTGAATAAAGTGGTGAATGAGGGTATGTGTTAGTGTTTTTTATTGCAAATAAAGGATTTCTTCAGGTGTGTGTGTGTGTGTATTTATTTACTGTAACTTACAGATTAATCATGGAAGGTAAGATGCTCTGCACAAAGGGAACATGTCACTACCAGCTCTGTAGGTCAGGAATGCACGGCAGACCATCACCTGTGTGCAAGATGCTCTGCACAGAGGAATCGTGACACCTCTGTATAGAAACAGTTACAGCATGGTTAATAGCGTTTTTTTCAGGTGATAGGTTCCCTTTAAAGTACTTTTAGCACAAAAATAATCTGTTTCCATCGTCTTCCCAGAGATTGGAGGGGATATAAGGGAGGAGATAGGGGTCATCGGCATCACCCCAACTAATGGATCCCGGCTTAAAAACCTCCAACCACAAACTTCAAAGGAAGGAATTTTGTTTTCAATGGTTTCCTCCTTGAAAATTGACTTTTCTTCATTCCTTGTGTCTCCGGCTCCTCCAAACTGTGGCATGAAGCGGAATGTGCTTAAATCTAATTACAGAAAATGGGAGTATTCTTGGGGCGAGCGCCTGACTGGTGACCTGTGGCCCTCGAAGGCGCAAAATATTGTGTGTGATTTTACATGGAATCCTAAGAATCCATGGAATCATGTAGATGAATGCTGCGAGATCCGGCACAGGGAATATTTATATAGTGGTTATCATGGGCGGCACGGTGGCTCAGTGGTTAGCACTGCAGTCTTGCAGAGCTGGGGTCCTGGGTTTGATTCCCACCAAGGACACCTTCTGCAAGGAGTTTTATTGTTCTCCCCGTGTTTGTGTGGGTTTCCTCCGGGTTCTCCGGTTTCCTCCCACACTCCAAAGACATACAGATAGGGACTTTAGATTGTGAGCCCCAATGGGGACAGTGTTCTTGATGTACAGTGCCTACAAGTAGTCTTCAACCCCCTGCAGATTTAGCAGGTTTGATAAGATGCAAATAAGTTAGAGCCTGAAAACTTCAAACAAGAGCAGGATTTATTAACAGATGCATAAATCTTACAAACCAACAAGTTATGTTGCTCAATTAAATTTTCAACATAAAAGTGTGGGTCAATTATTATTCAACCCCTAGGTTTAGTATTTTGTGGAATAACCCTTGTTTGCAATTACAGCTAATAATCGTCTTTTATAAGACCTGATCAGGCCGGCACAGGTCTCTGGAGTTATCTTGGCCCACTCCTCCATGCAGATCTTCTCCAAGTTATCTAGGTTCTTTGGGTGTCTCATGTGGACTTTAATCTTGAGATCCTTCCACAAGTTTTCAATTGGGTTAAGGTCAGGAGACTG
Source organism: Anomaloglossus baeobatrachus (assembly GCF_048569485.1). Lineage (NCBI taxonomy): Eukaryota > Metazoa > Chordata > Amphibia > Anura > Aromobatidae > Anomaloglossus > Anomaloglossus baeobatrachus. Next base: position 49,267,653 of record NC_134360.1, on the reverse strand, counting down.
ACTAGGCCACTGCAACACCTTGATTTTTTCCCTCTTGAACCAGGCCTTGGTTTTCTTGGCTGTGTGCTTTGGGTCGTTGTCTTGTTGGAAGATGAAATGACGACCCATCTTAAGATCCTTGATGGAGGAGCGGAGGTTCTTGGCCAAAATCTCCAGGTAGGCCGTAATATACATCTTCCCATGGATGCGGACCAGATGGCCAGGCCCCTTGGCTGAGAAACAGCCCCACAGCATGATGCTGCCACCACCATGCTTGACTGTAGGGATGGTATTCTTGGGGTCGTATGCAGTGCCATCCAGTCTCCAAACGTCACGTGTGTGGTTGGCACCAAAGATCTCGATCTTGGTCTCATCAGACCAGAGAACCTTGAACCAGTCTGTCTCAGAGTCCTCCAAGTGATCATGAGCAAACTGTAGACGAGCCTTGACATGACGCTTTGAAAGTAAAGGTACCTTACGGGCTCGTCTGGAACGGAGACCAGTACGTTACTTATGGTATTGACTGAAACCAATGTCCCCACTGCCATGAGATCTTCCCGGAGCTCCTTCCTTGTTGTCCTTGGGTTAGCCTTGACTCTTCGGACAAGCCTGGCCTCGGCACGGGAGGAAACTTTCAAAGGCTGTCCAGGCCGTGGAAGGCGAACAGTAGTTCCATAAGCCTTCCACTTCCGGATGATGCTCCCAACAGTGGAGACAGGTAGGCCCAACTCCTTGGAAAGGGTTTTGTACCCCTTGCCAGCCTTGTGACCCTCCACGATCTTGTCTCTGATGGCCTTGGAATGCTCCTTTGTCTTTCCCATGTTGACCAAGTTTGAGTGCTGTTCACATGTTTGGGGAGGGTCTTAATTAGTCAGAAAAGGCTGGAAAAAGAGATAATTAATCCAAACATGTGAAGCTCATTGTTCTTTGTGCCTGAAATACTTCTTAATACTTTAGGGGAACCAAACAGAATTCTTGTGGTTTGAGGGGTTGAATAATAAATGACCCTCTGAATTAACTTTTCACAATTTAAAAAAAAAAAAAAAAAGAAATAACATTCTTTTTTGCTGCAGTGCATTTCACACTTCCAGGCTGATCTACAGTCCAAATGTCACAATGCCAAGTTAATTCCAAATGTGTAAACCTGCTAAATCTGCAGGGGGTTGAATACTACTTGTAGGCACTGTATATAAAGCGCTGCGGAATATGTTAGCGCTATATAAAAAAATAAAGATTTGTAAGGATCTGTGCAATGTCCGGACAGCCGGCCACGGAGGGGCCACAGGTTTCCCTTTTATATTCATGTCTCTGTTATATAGTTTTAGGATTTTTCATCTAATTTGGGTTTGAAATCTTATTTTTCAAGATTTCTGCTTTTTGTAAGTGAATATGAAGATAGTTGTTTCCATCCTGAGACTGTACAGACCAAAACTTCTCACAGCTGAGTGTTTGCTACAATTATATCCAGTCTAATTAATCTATAAACTTAACTGCTCCTTGACTGACGGTTTCACCTGCACTGATACATTATAGCAAACTACAGACAAGCTTTCAGAATGATTAGTTTTTACCCTCTGTGAATGGGATAGACATAATGCCCACCGAGAATCTGCTGCCGAAGAATGGAATTTTACACTTGAGAGCTTTGATTTCCGGAAGACGAGATCTGCAATTCTGGATAAGAACAATTTACATTCTTTCTGGGCTCAGGAAGCAGAAAAATAAAACGGCAAAGAAAAAACAAATAACAAGCAGGACACGGCAAACATCAGCTACTATATTAAAGAATCTAGTTATATTACATGTCAATATTTTACAGATAAAATAAACATAAACAGCATGTACTATGCTCCAGAGCTGCACTCACTATTCTGCTGGTGCAGTAACTGTGTACATACAGTGGGTACGGAAAGTATTCAGACCCCTTTACATTTTTCACTCTTTGTTGCCATTTAATAAATTCAAAATAGTTCATTTTTTTTCTCATTAATGTACACTCTGCTCCCCATCCCCCATCTTGTCAGAAAAAAACAGAAATGTAGAAATTTTTGGAAATGTATTAAATATGAAAAACTGAAATATCACATGGTCATACGTATTCAGATCCTTTGCTCAGTATTGAGTAGTAGCCTCCTTTTGAGCTAGTACAGCCATGAGTCTTCTTGGGATCCTGGATTTGGGGATCCTCGGCCATTCTTCCTTGCAGTTCCTCTCCAGTTCCGTCAGGTTGGATGGTGGACGTTGGTGGACAGCCATTTTCAGGTCTCTCCAGAGATGCTCAATTGGGTTTAGGTCAGGGCTCTGGCTGGGCCGGTCAAGAATGGTCACAGAGTTGTTCTGAAGCCACTCCTTTGTTATTTTAGCTGTGTGCTTAGGGTCATTGTCTTGTTGGAAAGTGAACCTTTGGCCAAGTCTGAGGTCCAGAGCACTCTAGAAGAGGTTTTCTTCCAGGATATCTCCGTACTTGGCTGCATTCATCTCTCCTTCAATTGCAACCAGTTGTCCTGTCCCTGCAGCTGAAAAACACCCCCATAGCATGATGCTGCCACCACCATGTTTCACTGTGGGGATTGTATTGGGCAGGTGATGAGCAGTGCCTGGTTTTTTGCTGATAATTCTAAGCTGTATCTTCATCTCATCAGACCAGAGAATCTTATTTCTCATAGTCTGGGAGTCTATCATGTGTTTTTTTGTAAACTCTATGTGGGCTTTCATATTTCTTGCACTGAGGAGAGGCCTCCGTCGGGCCACTCTGCCATAAATAGCCGACTGGTCGAGGGCTGCAGTGATAGGAGAAAGTTGCACAAAGTCACCTATCTCCCTACTGCATCTCTGGAGCTCAGCCACAGTGATCTTGGGGTTCTTCTTTACCCCTCTCACCAAGGCTCTTCTCCCACGATTGCTCATTTTTCCTGGACGGCCACGTCTAGGAAGAGTTCTGGTAATCCCAAACTTCTTCCATGTAAGGATTATGGAGGCCATTGTGCTGTTAGGAACCTTGAGTACTGCAGAAATTCATTCGTAACCTTGGCCAGATCTGTGCTTGCCACAATTCTGTCTCTGAGCTCCTTGGTCAGTTCCTTTGACCTCATGATTCTCATTTGGTGTGACCTGCACTGTGAGCTGTGAGGTCTTATATAGACAGGTGTGCGCCTTTCCAAATCAAGTCCTATCAGTTTAATTAAACACAGCTGGACTCCAATGAAGGAGTAGAACCATCTCAAGGAGGATCACAAGGAAATGCACAGCATGGGACTTATATATGAGTATCTGAGCAAAGGGCCTGAATACTTATGACCATGCGATAGTTCAGTTTTTCTTATTTAATAAATCTACAAAATTTTCTACATTTCTGTTTTTTTTCTGTCAAGATGGGGGATGGGGTGCATTAATGAGGAAAGAAAATTAACTTTTTTTGAATTTACTTAATGCCTGCAATGAAACAAAGAGTGACATATTTAAAGGGGTCTGAATACTTTTTGTTTCACTGTATATTAAATGACTTATCCTCTACTGACCCTGAGTTACATCCTGTATTATACTCCAGAGCTGCACTCACTATTCTGCTGGTGCAGTCACTGTGTATATACATTACATTACTTCTCCTATACTGACCCGGAGTTACACACTGTATTATAATCCAGAGCTGCACTCATTATTCTGCTGGTGCAGTCACTGTGTACATACATTACATTACTTCTCCTGTACTGATCCTGAGTTACATCCTGTATTATACTCCAGAGCTGCACTCACTATTCTGCTGGTGTAGTCACTGTGTACATACATTACATTACTTATCCTGTACTGATCCTGAGTTACATCCGGTATTATACTCCAAAGCTGAACTCACTATTCTGCTGGTGGAGTCACTCTGTACATACATTACATTACTTATCCTGTATTGGTTCTGCGTTTGATCTTGTATTAGGCTATGTGCCCACGCTGCGGATTTCGCGCGGATTTTGCGCGGATTTTGCCGCGGATTTCCCGAAAATCTGCAGCAGCGGCACTTCCAAGCCATTTCAATGGCATTTTGGAAATGCTGTGTCCATGCTGTGGATTTTTCCGCTGCGGATTTGCCGCGGATTTTGATCCGGAAAAATCTGCAGCATGTCAATTGTTTGGTGCAGATTTGGTGCGGATTTTTCATTTTGAATGGGGAAAAAAAAAAAAAAAAATCTGCATCAAAATCCGCGGCAAATCCGCGGGTGCGGATTTGCCGCGAAAGTCGCGGATTTTCAGGCAAAAAAATCCGCAGGTACATTCTACCGTGGACACATAGCCTAATACTCCAGAGCTGCACTCACTATTCTGCTGGTGCAGTCACTGTGTACATACATTACATTACTTATCCTGTATTGGTTCTGCGTTTGATCTTGCATTATACCCCAGGGCTGCACTCACTGTTCTACTGACTGACTTGCTGACTGTTTCCAATATTTGTGTGCAGACACATGTGTGCTGCTGCTTTTCCGCCTTAGGTCAGTTTCGCACATGGAGCAGATTTCGGGTCCTGGCTGCCGGTTCTCCTGACATGAGCTGATTGTGTGATCTTTGCCTCTGAGCCGCTCTCTGGGGTCAGGATGCCGGTGGTCGCTCCCGGTATTTCGTTGCATGATTCGCACACTTGTTATATTTCGCTAGCCCCCGATGTCCCGGAGTCGGCCCGTGGCCTGCAGATCCCGTAATCACCCGGCTGACGGATACCAGAAGGTGGAAGCTCAGAACTCAATCAGGAGATTTTCAGATTTCAATTATAGGCTCCTCGGCCGGCGCGCGCGGCCCCTGAAGATTTTCATGCTCCATTATGTTTATTTAGTATGTAAAGAGATAAATCTGGAATTAGTGAGCATCAGTGGTGGCAGCTGGACCTTAGAGGTGCAGGAGCAGCGGCTGCTGGTGTGGGGTGCGATGACTCTGCTCTGCCTGTGAGGGCGCTACAGGTAAAGTAATAGTCTGATAAATACTTCATTGCCAAATTAGACGCAAGGAATAATGTAAAGGACCACTACACCTATAATCAGTGGCATCCACCAATGGCGGCAGACCACATAGCAGATATGTGGCACCCCCACGCCCAGGATCGTACTTTCAACTGTTACAGCAACGCGGATGACGTCACTATTACACACCCGCTGTGCCAAGATGTACTGCACAACAACAACACACGCCACTGCACAGACTGGAGCAACGAGGGAAAGAGAAGAGGAGAGTATTTTAAATTGAGTACATTGGTGGAGGACTATGGGGAGTGCATTATACTATATCGAGGACTATGGGGGCTACATTATACCATATGGAGGACTATGGGGGGGTAAATTATACCATATGGAGGACTATGGGGGGGTACATTATACCATATGGAGGACTATGGGGGGGTACATTATACCATATGGAGGGGTACATTATACCATATGGAGGACTATGGGGGGGTACATTATACCATATGGAGGGGTACATTATACCATATGGAGGACTATGGGGGGGTACATTATACCATATGGAGGACTATGGGGGGGTACATTATACCATATGGAGGACTATGGGGGGGTACATTATACCATATGGAGGACTATGGGGGGGTACATTATACCATATGGAGGACTATGGGGGGGTACATTATACCATATGGAGGACTATGGGGGCTACATTATACCATATGGAGGACTATGGGGGGGTACATTATACCATATGGAGGACTATGGGGGGTACATTATACCATATGGAGGCCTATGGGGGGTACATTATACCATATGGAGGACTATGGGGCGGTACATTATACCATATGGAGGACTATGGGGGGGGGGTACATTGTACCATATGGAGGACTATGGAAGGGAGCATTATACTATATGGAGGACTATGGGGGGTACACTATACTATATGGAGGACTATGGGGGGAGCATTATACCATATGGAGGACTATGGGGGGAGCATTATACTATATGGAGAACTATGGGGGAGCCTTATACTATATGGAGGACTATGGGGGTGCATTTTAATATATGCAGGATTGTTAGGGGTGCAATATAATGTATATATCGGACTATGCGGGTTCATAATATATGGAGGACTATGGAGTGTGCATTATACTATATGGAGGACTATGGAGGTTCATTATAATATATGGAGGACTATGGGAAGTGCATTTTAATATATGCAGGACTGTGGGGGTGTACAATATAATATATAGAGGACTATGGGAGGGGCATTATATTATATGGAGGACTATAGGGGTGCATTATACTAAATGGAGGACTATAGAGGGTGCCTTATCCTATAAGGAAGGCAATGTGGGGCCATGATAATATTTGGAGGGTTATGAGACAGTCTTTATACTTTGTGGAGGTCTATTTGAGGGCTGTGTTGGGGGCCATTATACTGCATGGAGGACTGTGTGGGGGTCACAGTTAGGGATTATACTGTGTTGGGGTCACCATACTTTGCTGGTGTAGTTAAGGGGGGGTTCAGTAGGGTTATCATTCTGTACATGTGGAGGAAGTCACTGTAAAGGGATTCCTTGTGGGGATCATACAGTAATTGTGGGGTATGTTTGTTGGGATCATACTTTATGGTTGCAATGAAAGGGGAATCTAGGGGCTTCAATATGAGGAGGATTACTTTCTAAGGTCTGTAAAAGTGTGAGATATGTTCTTATTTGACTCAGCAGAATAATATTTTTTTAGTGAGAAGAGTGTCCCAAATAGAACTTCTGCTATGGGGACCATGATTTCTATGTATGCGCCAGCCTATAATAGTCAGCAGATTATAGTGCTCTAAATATGCAAGATAAGAGGGGAAATGTATTATAATAATAACAATAATAATAATTTTATTCATTTATATAGCGCTATTAATTCCGCAGCGCTTTACATACATTGGCAACACTGTCCCCATTGGGGCTCAGAATCTAGAGTCCCTATCTGTATGTCTTTGTAGTGTGGAAGGAAACCGGAGAACACCCACGCAAACACGGGAAGAACATACAAACTCCTTGCAGATGGTGTCCTTGGTGGGATTTGAACCCAGGACCCCAGCGCTGCAAGACTGCAGTGCTAACCACTGAGCCACCACAAGATTGCAGTGCTAACCACTGAGCAACCACAAGACTGCAGTGCTAACCACTGAGCCACCACAAGACTGCAGTGCTAACCACTGAGCCACCGCAAGACTGCAGTGCTAACCACTGAGGCACCGTGCCGTATAAGACATGTTGATGTGAATGCTGGCGGCCGGATCTGATGGGGAGACTGTGGAGCAGGTGCAGTATAAGACCCCCATACAGGCAGCCATATTAAAAAGCCAAATCAGGGCATAGCCATGGGGAGCGCAGAGGTAGCAGACACCAGAACTAACCGTACCATAGAGGCTATAATATAATGGTCTGATTGTGACCCAACACTACAGACGTGATGAATGATCTCCTGTTGAGGCTGCGACTTGGAGAGATATTTTATTTCACATTAAACAAAATCTAAAACAGGAGAAATCACAAGGACCGAAGATGACAGCGATGACATCATAAGGTGAACACAATGACATCACAATGACAAAGTGATGACACTACAGACTGGAAAGCTGACATCACATTGTATAAAGAGATGACATCACAATAACGAAGCAATGACATCACAACTTATAAAGAAATGACATAACAGTGACTGAAGCAATTATATCACAGACTGAAGAGAGTACATCACACGGTATAAAGTGATGACATCACAATGAATAAGCGATGACATCACAGACTGTATATATGATATCACAATGATGAAGGAACAACATCACAAAGACAGAAAAGAGGGCATTACAAGGCATAAAGTAATGACTTCATAAAGATTGAATGGTTACATCATATGGTATAAAATAATGACATCACTAGGTATAAAGCAAAAGTTTCACCAAAGTAGAAATTGATACGGCACTCACTGATTTAGGCGATATAATCTTTATTTTATAATTATTAAAATACAGGCAGCCGAACAAAAGCGCATTCCCAGCCCAGCACAATGGCGATCACATATCAAGTGCTTCTTCTTCTAGGTGCTCCAGGTATAAAGTGATGACATCGTAAAGACTGAAATTGTGATATAATTGCATCAGAATCATGAAACAGATTTGCCCGATGATGCGACCAACACCAAATGCAACAGTACAGAATTTATTTTTGGGGGGAGGATATGGAAGACTTCGGCCGCACTGCACTGTCCCCTTTATCTGTGCTCCCATAGGTCCCTATAAAAAGCAGCAGCAGATTGTTACTGCACTGGCGCCACCTGCTGGACAAGAGTGCAGTTACAGATAGAGGCTAAATTCATTTGTGTTTGTTTTAAGTCTCTCTTTCTTTCTTGTAATATTTCTTGGATTTTTTTTATGCAAAATTAGGAAAAGCAAAAGAAAGAAAAAAAATCTTTAACTGCTGAAAAATCAGACAGATTTTGGCCTTCAAACATATGTGTCCCACATAGAAAAATTCATTTACTTACATATATATATATATATATATATATATATATATATATATATATATATACATACACACATACATTATATATATATATATACACATACATATATATATACATACACACGTACATACATATATATACATTATATATATATATATATATATATACACATACATACATACATAATATATATATATATATATATATATATATACACATACATACATATATATACATTCACATACACATTATATATACACACACACACATATATTATATATATACACACACATACACACACATATATATATGCACACACACACACGTATATGTGAATATTATAATATATATATATATATATATATATATATATATATATATATATATATATATATATATATATATATATATATATATATACATATACATACACACATATTTATGGATATTGCATTGCAGCCATTTGGTAAATTCAAAAAAGTTCATTTTTTTCTCATTAATGTACACTCTGCCCCCATCCCCCATCTTGACAGAAGAAAACAGAAATGTAGAAGTTTTTGCACATTTTTTTAAACAAGAAAAGCTGAAATATCGCATGGTCATAAGTATTCCGACCCTTTGCTCAGACACTCATATGTAAGTCCCATGCTGTCCATTTCCTTGTGATCCTCCTTGAGATGGTTCGCCTCCTTCATTGGAGTCCAGCTGTGTTTAATTAAACTGATAGGACTTTATTTGGAAAGGCGCACACCTGTCTATATAAGACCTCACAGCTCACAGTGCAGGTCAGACTAAATGAGAATCATGAGGTCAAAGGAACTGACCAAGGAGTTCAGAGCAGAATTGTGGCAAGCACAGATCTGCCCAAGGTTACAAAAGAATTTGTACAGTACCTGCCAACAAGACAATGACCCTAAGCACTCAGCTAAAATAACAAAGGAGTGGCTTCAGAACACCTCTGTAACCATTCTTGACCGGCCCAGCCAGAGCCCTGACCTAAACCCAATTGAGCATCTCTGGAGAGAACTGAAAATGGCGTCCACCAACGTTCACCATCCAACCTGACGGCACTGGAGAGGATCTGCAAGGAAGGATGGCAGAGGATCCCCAAATCTAGGGGTGAAAAACTTGTTGGATCATTCCTACAAAGACTCATGGTTGTACCAGCTTAAAAGGCTTCTACTCAATATTGAGCAAAGGGTCTGAATACTTCTAACCATGTGATATTTCAGTTTTTCTTGTTTAATAAATTTGCAAAAATTTCTACATTTCTGTCAAGATGGGGTGCAGAGTGTACATTGAGAAAAAAATTGAACTTTTTTGAATTTACCAAATGGCTGCAATGAAACAAAGAGTGAAAAATTTAAAGGGGTCTGAATACTTTCCATACCGTGTGTGTGTATGTGTGTGCGTATGTGTGCATGTATGTGTGTGTATATATATATATATATATATATATATATATATATATACATATATATATTATATATACACACACATATCTATACATATATACACACACACACACACACACACACACACACACACACATATATATATATAGTTAGGTCCAGAAATATTTGGGCAGTGACACAATTTTGGCGAGTTGGGCTCTGCATGCCACCACATTGGATTTGAAATGAAATCTCTACAACAGAATTCAAGTGCAGATTGTAACGTTTAATTTGAAGGTTTGAACAAAAATATCTGATAGAAATTGTAGGAATTGTACACATTTCTTTACAAACACTCCACATTTTAGGAGGTCAAAAGTAATTGGACAAATAAACCAAACCCAAACAAAATATTTTTATTTTCAATATTTTGTTGCGAATCCTTTGGAGGCAATCACTGCCTTAAGTCTGGAACCCATGGACATCACCAAACGCTGGGTTTCCTCCTTCTTAATGCTTTGCCAGGCCTTTACAGCCGCAGCCTTCAGGTCTTGCTTGTTTGTGGGTCTTTCCGTCTTAAGTCTGGATTTGAGCAAGTGAAATGCATGCTCAATTGGGTTAAGATCTGGTGATTGACTTGGCCATTGCAGAATGTTCCACTTTTTTGCACTCATGAACTCCTGGGTAGCTTTGGCTGTATGCTTGGGGTCATTGTCCATCTGTACTATGAAGCGCCGTCCGATCAACTTTGCGGCATTTGGCTGAATCTGGGCTGAAAGTATATCCCGGTACACTTCAGAATTCATCCGGCTACTCTTGTCTGCTGTTATGTCATCAATAAACACAAGTGACCCAGTGCCATTGAAAGCCATGCATGCCCATGCCATCACGTTGCCTCCACCATGTTTTACAGAGGATGTGGTGTGCCTTGGATCATGTGCCGTTCCCTTTCTTCTCCAAACTTTTTTCTTCCCATCATTCTGGTGCAGGTTGATCTTGGTCTCATCTGTCCATAGAATACTTTTCCAGAACTGAGCTGGCTTCATGAGGTGTTTTTCAGCAAATTTAACTCTGGCCTGTCTATTTTTGGAATTGATGAATGGTTTGCATCTAGATGTGAACCCTTTGTATTTACTTTCATGGAGTCTTGTCTTTACTGTTGACTTAGAGACAGATACACCTACTTCACTGAGAGTGTTCTGGACTTCAGTTGATGTTGTGAACGGGTTCTTCTTCACCAAAGAAAGTATGCGGCGATCATCCACCACTGTTGTCATCCGTGGACGCCCAGGCCTTTTTGAGTTCCCAAGCTCACCAGTCAATTCCTTTTTTCTCAGAATGTACCCGACTGTTGATTTTGCTACTCCAAGCATGTCTGCTATCTCTCTGATGGATTTTTTCTTTTTTTTCAGCCTCAGGATGTTCTGCTTCACCTCAATTGAGAGTTCCTTAGACCGCATGTTGTCTGGTCACAGCAACAGCTTCCAAATGCAAAACCACACACCTGTAATCAACCCCAGACCTTTTAAGTACTTCATTGATTACAGGTTAACGAGGGAGACGCCTTCAGAGTTAATTGCAGCCCTTAGAGTCCCTTGTCCAATTACTTTTGGTCCCTTGAAAAAGAGGAGGCTATGCATTACAGAGCTATGATTTATAAACCCTTTCTCCGATTTGGATGTGAAAACTCTCATATTGCAGCTGGGAGTGTGCACTTTCAGCCCATATTATATATATAAAATTGTATTTCTGAACATGTTTTTGTAAACAGCTAAAATAACAAAACTTGTGTCACTGTCCAAATATTTCTGGACCTAACTGTATATATGTGTATGTATGTATGTATATATGTATATATGTGTATATATGTATATGTGCATGTGTGTATGTGTGTGTGTGTATGTATGTATGTATGTATGTATGTATGTATGTATGTATGTATGTATGTATGTATGTGTGTATATGTGTGTGTATGTGTATATATATATATATATATATATATATATATATATATATATTCCATTTATCACTCCCCGGTGGCTCTCCCATAAGTGCCACTATGAGGATGATTGCTTATGCTGTATTGTTTGCTTACTTGCTGCCCTATGATGCATTTTACTCCTTAACTGCTGCTTGCGGGGTAGCAGAGCGTTCACACTTTACTGCAATCTGCCGGCAGGTAAATCTGTAGAACATTAAAGCTTTGTCTTTGAGCGAGTGCAGCCTCATAGGCGAAGCTATTTATTGGTTTCATGCGAGGCAATGGCTTCCGTAAAACATGAATATCCAAATCTCACATAATCGAGCAAGCGAGATTATGGAGACGCCGCGGAGCGAAAACTCTGCGCTCCAGGCCGTATACATGGCATGCCAGGTTCTTCCCTCTGTATCCATACTGGACGTGTGCTACTGGGATCATCTCCACCGTCTGACGCTGGGGAAATAACATTAAAAAAAAAAAAGAAATTCTTTTATTTCTCATAGGAATAATGCAGCTAATTGTAAGAGGTTCTGTACAATGGTAATAATGGGATTAAAATGGATCAGGCGCAGCTCAGGGTGGAAACTGGCGACATCTTGTGGCCACTCTTAGGTAATGCAGCTGGTAAAAAAATATAGATCGCTAAAGTAGTTCAGCAGAGAGTATCACACATTACAGGCTTAGATGCAGCCGGTCAACAGACAGTTTACACATCAGAGACAGATCTTGGCTGTTCAGCACCTGGGGGAAGAATTCTGTTTGGCGCACCCCTCAGTCAGTTTGAGCATTCGTCATGTAACCGCTCATTCATATGCAATTTGCACACTTAGTCACGTGCTGATGAGCTGCTCTTTATAATTCTCTCACTGTTCAGTTGTTCAGTGGAAAACTACAGCCCCTGTCTCATTGAGAGGAAGAAAAGCTGACCCAGTCTGATAATACCAGCCCCCAGCTGTCTGCTTTACTTTTGCTGGTGATCAAAAATAGCGGGGACCCCACGCCATTTTTTTAAATTATCTAAACAATTAAAAAAAAAAAAAAAAAATATTGCATGAGTGGAGTGGCCATGCTGAAATAAAAAAGTAAATCTGAATCCTTACAGTGAGTATATTACACACTGTTAGGATTGGGCTACAGTTCTTACATTTCTTAATTAAAGGGTATGTCCAGGTTTGTGATGAACATCTGCAGTTATTCTAAGTGACTGCAGAATTCTGAATTCTCACAGAATGTGCACCGCACACTTTTCGGATTATCCCATGGCAATTGCAAGAGTGGACGGCCATGTGAGCACAAGAATTTGCATACTTTTGCACACATTCTGACTAGACGTGTTCAACCTCACTCAGTTCAAATGTATTGAGCAAGGCCAGTCATGTGGCCATATGTATACAAGTCACCTAGGTGCAGTTTCAGGACCTCTCACTCTCACCGCCAGCACCAGAGAATCTTAAGGCTGTGTTCACACACTGCGTTTTTTACCTGCGTTTTTGGTGTGTTTTTGCTGCAGAAATTTCTTGAGAAATTCTTGTAACCTTTCTGCAGACATTCCCCAGCCAAACCTATCGCAAAAAAAATTAGCTGTGCGCACACTGCGTTTTTTTCTTAAGAAAATTCTTTCAGTAGATTTTCTTAAGAAAAAGAATGAGCATGTCACTTCTTTTCTGCAGCTAACTGCGTTAGTTACCATAGATAATGGCACAATAACGCAGGGAGCAACCAGCGGTAAAAACGCACCAAATCACGGTAAAAACGCAGGTGCACTAATCCTTCACTCAAGAAATTTTCTCAAGAAATTTCTTAAAGGGGTTGTCCAACATAACAAAAATTTTTGAGTTTAAGCTAATCTGTGCTGTATTGTCATATTAATCACCCCTACATTGTTATTTTTTGTTTTCTAACTTTTGTTCCTCTTGAATTATCCCTTTATTCTCTGCAGCTCGTTGTTTACATTCAGCTCCAGCAAACTGACCACTTCCTGTGCTGAACCTCCCAGTCACAGCTGGCACCGCCAGGCCTCAGTGTCCAGCCCCCACCCCTGCCAGCCCCTCCCCCTGCCCGCCCCATGCACACACATTCCCTGTCAGTATATTCTGCCCCAGCACCTGACCTGTTATCACTACAGCATTGCAAATGATAGCCCCACATCGGGCTCTGCACCGCACACACACACATCGGGCTCTGCAGCGCACACACACACATCGGGCTCTGCACCGCACACACACACACACATCGGGCTCTGCACCGCACACACACACACACACATCGGGCTCTGCACCGCACACACACACACACACACACATCGGGCTCTGCACCGCACACACACACACACACACATCGGGCTCTGCACCGCACACACACACACACACACACACACACACATCGGGCTCTGCACCGCACACACACACACATCGGGCTCTGCACCGCACACACACACACATCGGGCTCTGCACCGCACACACACACACATCGGGCTCTGCACCGCACACACACACACACACACACACACACACACATCGGGCTCTGCACCGCACACACACACACACACACACACACACACACATCGGGCTCTGCACCACACACACACACACACATCGGGCTCTGCACCGCACACACACACACACACACACACACACACACACACATCGGGCTCTGCACCGCACACACACACACACACACATCGGGCTCTGCACCGCGCACACACACACACATCGGGCTCTGCACCGCACACACACACACACATCGGGCTCTGCACAGCACGCACACACACACACACACACACCGGGCTCTGCACAGCACACACACACACACACACCGGGCTCTGCACAGCACACACACACAGGGCTCTGCACAGCGCACACACACACACACACACACACATCGGGCTCTGCACCGCACACACACATCGGGCTCTGCACCGCACACACACATCGGGCTCTGCACCGCACACACACATCGGGCTCTGCACCGCACACACACATCGGGCTCTGCACCACATACACACTTCAGGCTCTGCACCACATACACACATCAGGCTCTGCACCACATACACACATCAGGCTCTGCACCACATACACACATCAGGCTCTGCACCACATACACACATCAGGCTCTGCACCACATACACACATCAGGCTCTGCACCACATACACACATCAGGCTCTGCACCACATACACACATCAGGCTCTGCACCACATACACACATCAGGCTCTGCACCACATACACACATCAGGCTCTGCACCACATACACACATCAGGCTCTGCACCACATACACACATCAGGCTCTGCACCACATACACACATCAGGCTCTGCACTGCACGCACACACGGTGCTCTGCACCGACCCCCCTATAGGGAACACATGTAGGGAGTACATACTCACCCGTCCTCGGCCCCCGCCGCTCCTGCACGTTCGCACGCTGTCCGTGCTCTGCACATATCAGCACAGTAGTGACGTCACCGCTGTGCTGAAGAGAGCACAGACAGCGGGGCAGTGATGAGAAGCTGCGCTCCTTCTCATCAGCGCTTTCAAATGTAGCGGCATCTGTGATCTGTGATGCCGGTACATTTGAATGTGTGATCCTGAGCAGGGGCCCGGCGCTGGCGCTGACTCCACGGCAGCCGCCGCCAGGCCCCGCCCCCAGGTCACAGACCCCACATCAGTGCAGGGGGAGGTTGTGGGGAGAGTACGGGGTGCGGGGAAATGTGTGGGAGGGTGCACGGTAGGGCGCGGGGACTCCACGCACTGTACAGCCCAGCAGGGAGGCGACATGCTGTTTCCAGATTTGCATGTCAACATGGCCCTACCCATGTTGACATGAAATGACCGGAAGCAGCAAAATCGCGGCAGGAGCGGTCACATGACCACTCTGAGCCGGGGGAGTGGGGCTGACAGCAGGGCAGGTAAGTGGTCACTATCTACTTACCTGCCCCAATGTAGCCCAATAGGGAAATAATGAAAAAAACTCAAAATAAGCCGGATAACCCCTTTAAGAAAAATCCTTTTTCTAGTGTGCACATAGCCTAACAGTGTGCAGTGCACATGCTGTGAGAGAATTCAGACGTCTGCCATCGCATAGTTACTGTACTTTCGTCCCAAACTTGGACAACCCTTTTAATGCTCCCAACTACAAAAACATAATAAAAACATAGAAACCTTTAACTTTTCAGATGACACAACACTCTAATAACATAGCCATGAATCATGAAATCTTACCAGTTACAGATTGTTACATGTGTACAAGATCAGAACAAATAACAGCACAAGAATACATAATCATAGCCCCCAGCAGTACAGAAATACGGTACATCACCATAACCCCCAGCAGTAGAAAAATACATCATCAGAACTATCAGAAGTGCAGAAAAACATCACAAGAACCACCAGCAGAACAATACATTACCAGAACCCAGAGCAGCACAGAAGAATTACCAGAAAAGAAATCACAAGCCATTAGATGCGACAATCACAGAACTTTACCCGGCTCTTCCCGATTGCCCTGGTGCAGTGGCAATCAAGGTAGTAAGGGGTTAGTAACAGCTCACAGCTGCCACTAAGCCCAATACTAATCTGTAATTGAAAAGACAGAAAACACAAACACCGAAAAAATCCTTTTTTTTTTTTTTAAATAGGAGTACAAAAAATGAGCCTCTTTCACTAATTTATTAACCCCCAAAACACCCAGGTCTGACGTAATCCACACAGGGTCCCATGATGGTTCCAGCTCTGCTACATCTGAACATACAATAGGATAAAGAGTTGCACACAAGTCACAATGTATAGTGGAATGTTGCTATGGGAATACTAGACTGAAAAATACAATGAACTATCTGAAAAAGTGAAAAAACATGAAAAATGGAATAAGCCTAACTGCTATGAATAATAGGAATATAAGAGATGTTTAGCCATTGTATTGATCACTGCAAAAGAGCCCCAAAGCCAAGGTAATCTCTATTTTTGGGGTCCCTAGCCTATATGTAACCTCACCTGCAGTTAAAAACGTTGCTCTGCAAAGGACCAAGCTATATATGGGAAGTGAAACAAATGGCTGTGGGTAAGGCAGGGTTCTCAGACTGCAATATCTGAAGGCACAGCGCACGGCCATAGAACTTGACCAACCGCTGTGAGCTTCAGGCAGAGACTGAGCAGCGGGATGAGTGGTGACATCACTCCGGTTGTTTGCGGTCACAGCTGGAGGATCCCATGGCCCTCCACCTGTGAGATCGCAGGTAACCTGACCTCAGGTGAGGTCACAGAGTTCACAGACCTATATCTCCTGGCAGAGATTCAGATTTGGTGCTGAAATTTTTACACTATATTCCTGCACCCAATCTACACCTCCTGGCAAAACAAATTGCATCAATACCGCATCATAACGCATTATCTCCTCACATATTTACCCCTTACTCTCCAAACTGTTTCCTCCCTCACATATTCCCCCTGCACCCCAATACTGTGTCCGCATCCATCCCCCTCACTCCCAATACTGTGTATGTATAGTTACCTCTCTGAAATAGTCTCCTCATACATGACTCCCTCAGTTACCATACTGCGTTTGTACCTATCCACCCTCCAGCTCACCATAATGTGTCCACACGCATCCCATCCCCCTCACTCCTCCTACCATGTCCGCACCCATCCTCCCCTCACTCCCCATACTGTGTGTATACCCATCTCTCCTGCTCCCCATACTATGTGTGTACCTATCCCTCTTTCTCCCCATACTGTGTCCACATATATTCCCCCTCACTTTGTTTCCTGGGGTGTGCCACCCCCCGTGCCAGTAGCCGGTGCTGCTCGGGTCCAGGCCTTCTGGGGTGGTGGCGCAAGGGTCTCCGGACCCGGGGGTCTTGCGGACACGCCGAATAAAAAGGGGGGACGTAGATGTATGGGCTAGGCCGTAGTAAGTTCGTGACGCCACCCACGGTGTGTGGTGAAGTGGGACACCACCACTGCTGTTTTAGGGCACACGGGGGAGATGTTGTGGCAGGTAGTTGTTAACCCCTCTGTGGGTAGGGATGGTGGCCCCGGGGCCCGGTGTCTCTGTGCAGAGTATAGCGACCGCAGGGAGTGCTTGTGTACTCACAGTTAATAAACCACACAAGTCTCTGGTAAGCCAAGGTGCTGGGGGCTGGTGCCGTGGCCGGTTGCATTCGGGTCCCCCACCTGGCTGGTGCTCTCTATCCTTTTCTCTGCACTGTTTTGTGTAAGGTGGACTTCCTAGCGTGAAACTCAGGAGTCCGCTCCCGGCTGGATGTGGCCTAAGGAGCTGTGCCCGCAGATGCTGGCCCATGGGATCTATGGCCCCTGGCGGTGACCTCTTATCCCTATCGGTGGGCTGTTGTCTTCTATGAGGGACTTTGGGTGGGACAGGACCTCTAGTCCTAGCCTCAATCAGTGAATTAACCAGTCCGCTTGTTTCCAGTTCTGGCTTCAGGGTCCGACTACCCCCCTTTGTGCTACGGTTTCCGGGTCGGTTCCCCGTGTCTGTACTGGCAGGCTACAACCCTGTCCCGGTCCACCTCGGTTCTTCCGAGCCGTCTTCCCGTCTCCTGCAGACGGAGACCACCGTCTGCCTCCTAGCCAGTGGCACCAGGGCTCCAACCCTTGTACCGTTCAACTTGAACTCCTTCTTGCTGGAGCTACACTTAGCTCCAGCCCACAGTCCTCTCCAAACTCTTACTCCAAACATATCTGACTAGAAATGCTTGTTTTCCCACCCTGGGCTGTCTAGACCCCTGGGTGGGCATGTTCAACCGCCTGATCACGCCCACTGGTGTGTCTATGTTTCCCTAAGGGGGGTGTGACTAGGGTTTCAGGTCGGCTGTGTGTTTCCTAAGTGGGGGATGGTGTTGTGCAGGGGCCTATCTGTGCCTACCTGGTTTTACCAGGATGTCACACGTACATTCTTTTCTCACTCCCCATATTGTGTCTGCACTCATCCCTCTTTGCTCCACATACTGTCTGCACCCATCCCCTTCCTTGCTTATCAAACTGTGTCCTAAAATTTCTCCCCCTATTACTCACAATTCTGTGTCACCACCCATCTTCCCCTCACTTGTTCCCCAATTACAATAAATTGTGTGTGTCTTCAGCCCTTTGGAGCACTTACCACCGATGAGTGACATCAGCAGCATGATCAGATGACCTAATCATGCTGCTGATGTCACCCTGACTCGGAAGTGCCAGCGGTCAGGGCTTGAATTACACAGTTGTCTGAAAAGAGAGAGTGCAAATGCCCCTTTTACAGATGATGAGCTGTGTATCTAATTCTAACAGTGTCATACATCAAAGGCTTAGATACACAACTCAGTATAAAGTATCACACATGGTAGTATTAAATACAGCCGCTCAACAGATGGTATCACACAGGATAGGATTAGATACACAGCTCAGCAGGCAGTATCACACAGGATAGGACTAGATACACAGCTCAGCAGGCAGTATCACACAGGATAGGATTAGATACACAACCCAGTACACAGTACCACACACAACAGGCACACAGTATCACACAAGCTTAGATGCAACAGCAACAGATGGACACATTTTGCCAGTTTCTGGATCTGATTGATAAATGCAGTCTGCGCTCCAATCTCTGGGTAAATAATGAGGACGCAGATAACATTGATCCAATCAACCAATCGTTGAGATTTACCAATTGAATTTCCGTTCTAATCAGCAGCTCAGGCCAGGACGCTGAATCGGGCACTATAACATTACTGTACAGCCCCGGTGATACATTGTTACCACTGCTCTAGAATTGCCATTTTACTGCACAGTTACTATGAGCATATTACTGCTATACCAGTATTAGAGTATTGATACTGTGCTTTTATTACTACAATATTCCGCAATATTAGTGCTGCTGTTCGCCCATATACTGTTGTTGCACAGGTGCCCTTTTCTGCCTGGGTATATTAGTACTACACCATGAATACTACATTGTTACCACTGTCTCTTGTGACATGATCAGGGTCTGTACCTGCTTAAGGATGTGACTCGAAGGGCCACACGTCATCTGGTGTTCTTGGATCAATCTCCCAGAAGCGTCAGAAATCTCCGGGACGTCAGCAAATCCGGCTAAAGGCTGAACCTGCAATAATGAAGAAAGAAAATCCTTTATTCCAGAGATGTACCTCTACTGCTCCTCCTGTCACTGAGCTTCTCCAGACTCCTGCAACAAAGTGAGAGCAGGGGATGGATAAGAAACCCTTGCCAGAAGTGGATATTAGTATCAAACAGCAGAAGTAGGAGTGAGAGCCTCTACGTTGGGGCTGAGGGGCTCTTTGTTTTCTGCCACGACCTGGGCATCTGTGTAACGAGTGGTATCTGTGCTGAACCTGCACCAAGTGTTCATCAATAATCAGAGGGTGATGCTAGTCACTACCTACGGGTAGTACAAACAGAGTAATCAGGAAAACCGGGGTCTGGTAACAGGAGGTCACTTATGGACACGGAGTACACAGAGGCGTAGTCAGGTCACTATCCGAGGATCAGAATTCTGGGAAGGCACGTAATGGATTTAGGGAGTAAACAGACGTGGTCAGGTAACGGTCCAAGGTCAAAAGCCAGGAGGTCACAACAGGAACAAGGGGCAGCTAGACAGGAGTCAAACAACAGTCCGGGGTCAAGAAACAGAGCACAGGAACTCAAACCAACAGCACAACTGCAAAACCAGAAAGTATGACTGGCAAGGTTCTAGGAGATCATGCTCAGTAAAGAAGCAGAACAATTACCAGTAAGGAAGAACACCTGAGCAATCAGCACCTCCCAGAACCAGCATGGAAGCCAGCACTGTCAATCAACCTTCCAGCCAGTAGCCCAGGAAAACACAGCAGAGCATCTCCTAGTGTGCAAGATGCTCTGCACAGAGGAATTGTGATACAGAGCAGATCTGCGGATCAAGAATCTCATCATTTTGTGATATGATGGGAGTTTCCCTCACTTACTGGCAAATGTCGCTCGAATATACGACGCTAAAGCTCCCGCAATTTATAGCTGAAGCCTGAATAACCCCGCAAAAAAATAAAAAAACTCAAGAAAAAACCCCAAAAATAATAAATCAGATTGTGTCAAATCAATGTGTGCGGTACCTGATTTACAGACGAGTATCTAATCAGCAAAGTGAAAGAATACTAAGAAGCAAAGTGGCAAAATAGGGTCTTATCTGGTATAAACGGAGTTAAAGAGAAAGAGGCCCGCTCAACTTTTCAGCTCCTGCAGATACACGAGTGCACAGGATAGTGCGGATGAGGCAAGAAAAAGGACAGAAGACATGTTCACTCCGCGCTGCTGCTGAAGACTTTCCAAGGGAAGATCTAAGACACACCGGAACTCTGGTCAAATCCTGAAGAAGGAGCTTGTAGTGGCTTTCAAAAGCATTGAATGAAAGCCCTCATCTCCACCGGTGTGTCCTGGATCTTTCATTGGAAAATCTTCAGCAGCAGCGCGGAGTGAACACGTCTTCTGTCCTTTTTCTGCACAATCAGCAAAGTGTATCCAATTACGGTAACCACCATGTATCTCACTAAGGGAACGATTTATCAGTAATTATATGCCAGAAACAGTAATTTGTTGTTTGTCCATGGCCGCCAGAAAAGAGCTCTGCAAATCTGCACCGATGCTGGCGCCTCTTCCGATTTATAGTCCCAGAGTGACATCATTGTTATGGAGTGATCCATCCATGACATCACACCGGAGACGCTGGCAGAGTGGCGAATCAGCTACCACCGGCTACTAACGAGACCATTGGACCAGGGTCCTGCAGATCTTTTTGCTCAACTTTACAGGAGGCATCGCAGACACATTCACAGTCATTTATGGCATAAAGGATTCTAGCAGAAATGTATCTAGGGCCACAATCGGACAATATTTTCTAACTTTGGAACGAGAAGTGATCTGAAAAGTTCAGCGAGAGGTGCACAAGTTTTAATGACTTTGGTGCATCTTATTTGTGCCACCAACAAATGGATATGTGATTTCTGGGTGAGTATCTAACCTTCAGATACAATGGTATTTACAAGTATTTACCTAATGTGCTAGAAATAGGTTTCTAGTTGTCATATAGGTTTTGAATTAATGAATGTATCTAACCCACTGGTAAATATTTACATTAATTTATGTAATGTACGGTATTAATCTCATCTGTCTGGAGGCATCTAATTCTTAGTTAAAGCGCATCAATCACCAGGATTTTCCTATATAACCTAAAGCCAGTGCTATACTGGCACTATCAGGCTGATTCCATACATACCTTAAATTTTCAGCTCGGATGTTTAGGTTTTGAAACTCAAGCAAGTTTGTAAAATTAGCATCTTGTTGAGTGACAGCAGCTGAGGATCAGATAATATCTGGTGGGTATTCATAGTTATCCCCTCCCCCTGTTATTTATGTTAATTCTATTATACAATCGTTTTACTAAGTGGCTACAAGGACCTGTACTGATGTCATACCCATGTGACCAGAAGGGGCGTGGCCTCGGCCAACAGAAAATGTTGCTTCCTGGTATAAGCTATGTTGGCTGAGGCCCCGCCCCTTCTGGTCACATGGGTATGATATCACCACAGGTCCTTCTAGCCACTTAGTAAAACACTTGTATAATAGAATAAGCATAAGTAACAGGGGGAGGGGATAATTATGAATACCCACCGCAGCTATCAGCTGATCGGCAGCTGCTGTCACTCAACAAGCTTTACTTGCTTGTGTTCAAAACCTATACATCTTAGATGACCACTAAAGGTATATATAGACTCCGCCTGATAGTACCAGTATAGCACTGGCTTTAGGTTATATAGGAAAATCCTGGAAATTAGTGCACTTTAAGTTATCCAGGAATATGCATTGTATCTAGAGAGTGTTCTCAATCCACAGCAAAGTATCTAACCCATGAGAATGTATCTAATTAACACACAGTTATGCAATTTTTGTTATTTCCAATCTATTTGTATCTAATCTGCATGAATGTATCTAATTCATTGACTGAACCCATTCTATTAATATGTATCTGACACCCAGGTTGCTTGCTCTCAGCTACAGGTCGTTTCTATGAATCTAATACAACATAGTATATATTCCATCATTTACCGTCACATCACCGTCCATCGTTATCACCTCCCCTGTCACCTTCTGCAGGAGGGTAAGCGGCAAACTGAGCTCCTGCTCCAGAGGATCTGAGACTACCTGAGATCGCAGAGTCTTCCTGCCAAGAGAGAAAAGGAAATCCCAAGAAAAGTGATGAAGGCAGAATTCTAAGTTGTGTGTAATAATGAGGAATGAAGCAGGGAAAAATTATTGAACACATGAAGAAAGGGGTGCAAAAAGCCATGGAAGTCATGACACCAGCTGAAATCTATCAGTAATTAGATAGCAATCCTGCCACTTAGTCATAAATAATATCAGCTGGTTCAACTAATGGCTTATAAAAAGGTGCCTCGTTACCAATGTGCCACACAAGAAACCTCAAATGATGGGTAAAACCAGTGAGCTGCATCAAGACCTTCACAACCTTATTGTTGCAAAACATAGTCATGACATGGGTTACAGAAGAATTTTGAAACTATTGAAGGTTCCAGTGAGAACTGTTGGGACCATAATCTGGAAGTGCAAAGAACTACAGAAAGACCTGGAATCAGCAGGTACAATTGTATCAAAGACAACAATAGCAATGCACTCCCCCTCCATGGCCGGTATGCACGCTCATTACGCAAGACTCCATTGCTGAACTAATAGCAGGTTCAAACACGTTTAAAGTTTGCTCGTCAACATTTTAGATAAGCCTGGGAAATATTGGGAGAATATAGTCTGGTCAGATGAGAGCAAAATTTAACTCTTTGGATGCCATAATACACACCACGTTTGGAGGACAAAAGGCAAAAACACCAACAACAGTGAAGTGTGGAGGTGGGAACATCATGGTGTGGGGCTGTTTTCCGCATACGGCAGTGACAAACTTCATATGATTGAAGAAAGGATGAATGGACAAAATGTACAGAGACCTTCAAGATAAAAATCTACTGCTATCTACCAGGATGATGAAGATAAAAGGAGGGTGGACATTTCGGCATAACGATGATCCCAAACACTCAGAAAGGGAGACTCGCAATTGGTTTCATAAAAAGAAAAATAAAGCTGCAGAATGGCCGAGCCGATCACCGGAGCTGAATCCAATAGAAAATGTATGGAAGGAACTAAAGCTCAGAGATCATAGAAGGAGCCGGGACCTGCAGGATGTGAAGACTGTTTGTGTGGAAGAATGGGAAAAAAATCCCACCTGAGCAATGCAGGTGACTAGAGTTTCCATACAGGAGGCGTCTTGAAGCTTCATCACCAACAAAGGCTTATGTACAAAGTGTTAATTAAATTTCAGTAAGCGTGTTCAATACTTTTTTCCTGTATCATTTCTCATTATTACATATCACTAATGTATGGACATCTAGGGTTTGATTTCTTTGCCTATGTGAATTGGATGGGTTGTTACCAACATCTGGTGAGAATTTCGTGTCACTAGCATCTGTAGAAATATATCTACTTAGAAAATTGGTGACGTGTTCAATACTTATTTCACCCGCTGTATATACACGCACACACACAGCTCACCATTTCACCGCCAGCTGCTGGAAATAAAAAAGTCGTCCTTCTCCTTTACATAAACCACAGATTTTTCGACCTCGTCCAGAACATTTGCTGCATCTACAGTAAATAGTTAAAAAAAAAAAAAAAAGTCACAAACTGACAGGAGAATTGAGCCCTCCGTGTCCTTCCCTGCCCTCCATCACCGAGATTCGCACCATTCCCTCTATATGATTATAAAACAAAAAGATGTCACCGCAGCAAGCAAGGAAGACAAGGCGCAAATGATAAAAACACAACAGCTAAAAGGGAAAAAAATAAGTTTGGAGAACGACACAAGGTTTGGGTTTAAAGTTCTCTGCTTCAGTATTTATAGTAGCAATTTCTATTCAATCCAGATGGTTATGGACATCAATCACATCATTTAAGTAATTCCTTGCCATGATAACTATCTAAAAAACAAAAAAAAAATATTTCCACTGGATTTCAGCCTTGATACAAAATGTTCTGAAGACATCATTTAGTTATGTTCTTGTTATCTCAGGAGAAAGCATTAACAAGGACAAGGCAGCTGATAGCACTCTTGAGCTTGATCTTCATATGAAGCTGGTGTTCTTCAATTAACTATGGTTACCTCCAAGGAAACACACTAAAGGGATTTTACAGGCAAGGACATTGCTGCTTGTAAGATTGCTCCTAAATCAATCATGTATCTGATCATCAAGAACTTTAAAGATAGAGGTTCAGTTGCTGTGAAAAAAAAGGATTCAGAACACCCAAGAAAGTCCAGAAAGAGCCAGGACCAACTCCTAAAGAGAATTCAGCTACGGGGTCAGTTCACCACCAGTGCAGAGCTTGCTCAGGAATGGCAGCGGGCAGTGTCCGTGCATCTGCACACACAACAAGGAGAAGGCTTTTGGAGGCTGATGGGTGTCAAGAAATGCAGCAAAGCAGCCACTTCTCTCCAAGAGAAACACCAAGGAGAGAATAACATTCTGCATGAAGGGCAGGGATTGGAGTGCAGAAGACGAGGAAAGTTAAAGTCCTTCAGACAGTTTGGGACATCTGGAAGAAGGATTTTCCCAAGAACAAAAAGTGAACACTGCCCTGAGTCCTGTACAGTTATATTCTTGTACAAAGGGGGAAGTATTACAGTAGTTATATTCTTGTACATAGGAGCAGTATTATAGTAGTTATATTCCTGTACATACGGGGAAGTATTATAGTAGTTATATTCTTGTACATAGGGGCAGTATTATAGTAGTTATATTCTTGTTCATAGGGGACAGTATTATAGTAGTTATATTCTTTTACATAGGGGGCAGTATTATAGTAGATATATTCTTTTACATAGGGACAGTATATTATATCCTTGTACATAGGAACAGCATTATAATATCTATATCCTTATACATAGAGGGCAGTAATATAGTAGTTCTATTTCTGTACATAGTGAGCAGTACTATAGTAGTTATATTCTTGTACAAAGGGGCAGTATTATAGTAGTTATATTCTTGTATATAGGGGCAGTACAGTATTATAGTAGTTATATTCTTGTACATACGGGGCAGTATTATAGTAGTTATATTCTTGTACATACGGGGCAGTATTATAGTAGTTATATTCTTGTACATAGGGGCAGTATTATAGTAGTTATATTCTTGCACGTAGGGGCAGTATTATAGTAGTTATATTCTTGTACATAGGGGCAGTATTATAGTAGTTATATTCTTGTACAATACTCTGTAATTACAGCATTATTCACCTTTTTCTGCCGCTCCCTGAACACGCCGGACACCTCTTGTTTCTGGATTTCTGGCGGCTGCTGCTGGAACATCGACATCTAAACTGTTGAAGAATTGAGAGCCTTTAGGAGCCAATCAATAAAACTAAAAATTGTATAAAAGGAATTAGGCTGTGTTGCCATGTCCGGTAATCATCCATTAAAATGGACCTAGCAGCAAGATGTTGGGAAAAAAAATTCTGCAAACAGAACTTTGTCTATTTTTAAACAATTGATTTCAGCTGGATCTGTGTTTTGTTTTTTTGTGGGTTTTTTTTTTAATATTTGAGTATATGGATAATGGATCCGTTAACTGATTGCTAGTCATCTCCCATTTTAAACCGATCTGGCAAAATTGATCCTTTACAAATGGGAGAAAGAATGATGGCTAAATAACGGATCCATTTTCCATAGACTCCAATGTTATAAAAAAAAAAAAACAAACAAAAAAAAAAAAAAAAACGGATCCAGCTGAAATCAGTTATTTAAAAACAGACAAAAAAAGTTGTGACCGCACAATTATTTTTGCCAACAGCTTGCTGCTAGGTCCGTTCTAACTGATGACTGGACATGTGAACTTAACCCAAAAGAGCTTTGTTCTTACCTGTCCGGATCCCCCACATCTTGTGCATTTGCAGCGCCCACGGCCTCCACATTTGTGACATGTCTGCAACAATGTATCACAAGTTGAGTTGAGCAGATTGCTAATAATCCGGGGGATCCGTCGCGGGTTGCGAGAGAAAGAGAGAAAGAGAGAAAGAGAGAAAGAGAGAAAGAGAGAAAGAAGAGAGAAAGAGAGAAAGAGAGAAAGAGAGAAAGAGAGAAAGAGAGAAAGAGGAGAAAGAGAGAGAAAGAGAGAAAGAGAGGTGAGAAAGAAGAGAAGAGAGAAGAGAGAGAGACCCCCCACACCCACACACCAACACCAGACCCATGCAGCCGGATTTCCGGGTCCAGGTCGGACCCGAACATTTTACAGTTAGGATCCGCTCAACACTAATCACAAGGTCACACATTCAATTATAAACAAATGAAAAAAAAAGGTAAATCCCTTAAAAAGGTGTTCATTGGTCAAGTATCTCCCTTTTCACATTTGTTACTATGTAACATTATTCTATACATACCCCTGTATAGTTTCAGACCCAGACAGAAGAGGGTCCCTGCACAACAGCAGTATATGGGCCCTGCTGTGTGACTGTTTACAGAAGCAGATTACTGCTTTGGTAGTAATGGCCCCCTTACCTCTTGAGCCCTTGCACCAATGATATGTCTGCCTCTGCTGCTCAAGGGCATATACAGAAATCATGGGACCCCATAGCAGAAGTTCTAATTGACCACCTGACATCCCGGAGTGTAAAAGTTCAGATCCACACGGGTTAAAAAAGTACCCGAGTGCCGAGCCAAGGTCTCCGGCGCTGCTAGAACATCTTCTGGGTCGCTCACTCTACTTCTGGGGCCATTCATTTACCTTCATGCATATGCATGGCTTCCCCCGCCCCACCTGCAGTCCTGGCGTCTGTGATTAATAGCAGTCAGCGTGTCCCCCAGCTTGTGTGACAGCGTGTCTGACTGCTTTCAATCACATACCCTGTCTGAGAGTCTATTGGCGTTTGTGTTTATTTCTTTTCACTTACAGATTAGTAATAGGGTGGGGGGGGTCTCACAGACACCTACCATCACTAATCTAGGGCTTAGTGACAGCTGTGAGCTGTTTTAACCGCTTATTACCCCAACTGCCACCGCAGCCGGACAGTCGGGATGAGCGGTGTAAAGTGCCAGGATTGTCGCATCTAATGGATGCGACAATCCTGGGCAGCTGCTATTTTTAGGCTAGGGGGGGCTCAATAAGCATGGGTCTCCCCAGCCTGAGAAAACTAGCTTCCAGCTGTCGGGCTTTATCATGGCTGGGTATAAAAATTGGGGGGGGGGGGGGGGGAACGCAAACCATTTTTTAAAATTATTTAAATAATTTAAAAAAATAAACAAAAAAAAAAAAAACTCGCATGTGGTTCCTCTTATTTTGATACAAAGCAAAGATAAGCGCAGGGCTGGTGGCTGCAGCCTGTAGCCTTATGCTTTACCTGTGTTGGGTATCATAATATGGGGGACCCAAAGTCAATTTTTTGTTTTATTTTTACACCATGATAGCGACCAACAGACCGGGTCTGTGATTGGTTGCAGTCAGACGATGTCACACAGGCTGTGGGCGCATCTGGCTGCAACCAATCACAGACTCCAGGACTGCCAGTGGGCGGGGGAATCAGTGCATATGTAATAAGGTAAATGATCAGCCCTGGAAATAGAGTGAGCGGACCGAAAGCAGTTACAGCCACATGGAGGCTCAGTAAGTATAATGCTCCTGCTCTAACCCCCTATCCCTTCTACCACCATTTTTAAGTGCCGGATTCTGGCCTCCATAGACTTATATGGGGACCGCCGTCCAGCAAACTATCTGGGATCAATTCCAGGCCAGAATCTTTTTTTTAAATCTGGTTAGACCCCCTGATCCTGGAAATCTGCTAATCCACCCAGCACTACCATTCACCTTTATTTCTCCAGATCGAGGAAGTGGAATCTTCTTTGACCCTTCATGAAACATTTTGGGAGTGGAGACCTCAATGCCCCACAGCTGCGGGAGGGCTTCTCCGTCCTGAGCGTCGATTCGCTGACCTAGGATATCGAAATTTACACATTTCTGAAAAACCAGAACTAGGACGATCTGATCAAAGTTTTCAGAGTTGACAATTTGGAAAACATAAAAAAAAAATCCTTCCAGCACTCGGGGCAGAACGATGACAGTGAGCGCAGTAAGCAGAATACAGGCCATTGCTTCTTTTTATAGACACATTTGCCGGGCTCTGCAGATCTGTAAATCTCAGGACCGGCCGCTATCTCTGTGCTCTGCACTTACCAGTATACGGTTTGCAGATTTTCTCGATGTGTCTGGTTTCGGTGAACGTCTCCAGTTTGTACTGTAATAAGGGGCGAAAATATAACAAACTAATATGGAAAAATAAGAGGTGCATGCACATCCCTAACGTTGTATCACATCTTATGCTCCATTTACCTCCAGAGCTGCATTCAAAAATGTGGTTGTTGCACCAGGTTTTGCACTTAAAATACATCTCAGAAATTAAGATTTTGCTCTTATAGTGTTTTAGCTTAATTCATATCCAAAGCTTCAGAATTTGGTTCACTGCCGCTTGGACTCCATCAGCAGCTTACTGACGGTTTCCACACTAACAGTTTGTCTCCGGTCTTTGTGGCTATGAACGCAGCTCTGGATGTATTTGGAGGACATCTTGAACTTTTACTAAACTCAACTCACTTTGTAGATAGGCATTTGCGTTAACCTCTCGATCACCGGCTCTTCTCCCCTGGGTGTACAGCAGCAGTACGAGGACGATACATATCTCCGCACAGCGTCCCTGGCAGCCTCCTTAGGGATCAACACAACATTTCTAGATAAGAAGTAACAGTTAGTTGTGGTTCTGATTTGGAGGAGTTTCTAGAAGCTGCAACTGTTGTTCAGGAACGGAGACTCCAGATACACAACAACCAATGGTGACTCTCACCTGTAATTCTGGCAGTCACTGGAAGATGTGTCACACGGGGCAGAACTGTCACTAAACAGAGAGGTTCCTGTAGAAAGAGAATGAATAAGAATAAGAATAACAACTATCAGGACATGTGTAACTCATATCACACAGGATTATCTATTCTAGACCGACAGAATCTTATGTATCCCTGTATACAGGGATCTCCCCCTAGTGGTGGCTGCAGACAGAATCTTATCATGTATCTCTGTATACAGGGATCCCCCCCTAGTGGTGGCTGCAGACAGAATCTTATCATATATCTCTGTATACAGGGAGCTCCCCCTAGTGGTGGCTGCAGACAGGATCTTATCATGTATCTCTGTATACAGGGAGCTCCCCCTAGTGGTGGCTGCAGACAGAATCTTATCATGTATCTCTGTATACAGGGAGCTCCCCCTAGTGGTGGCTGCACACAGAATCTTATGTATCTCTGTATACAGGGAGCTCCCCCTAGTGGTGGCTGCAGACAGAATCTTATCATGTATCTCTGTATACAGGGAGCTCCCCCTCGTGGTGACTGCAGACAGAACCTTATCATGTATCTCTGTATACAGGGAGCTTCCCCTAGTGGTGGCTGCAGACAGAACCTTATCATGTATCTCTGTATACAGGGAGCTTCCCCTAGTGGTGGCTGCAGACAGAATCTTATCATGTATCTCTGTATACAGGGATCCCCCCCTAGTGGTGGCTGCAGACAGAATCTTATCATGTATCTCTGTATACAGGGAGCTCCCCCCTCGTGGTGACTGCAGACAGAATCTTATCATGTATCTCTGTATACAGGGAGCTCCCCCTAGTGGTGGCTGCAGACAGAATCTTATCATGTATCTCTGTATACAGGGAGCTCCCCCTAGTGGTGGCTGCAGACAGAATCTTATCATGTATCTCTGTATACAGGGAGCTCCCCCTAGTGGTGGCTGCAGACAGAATGTTATCATGTATCTCTGTATACAGGGAGCTCCCCCTAATGGTGGCTGCAGACAGAATCTTATGTATCTCTGTATACAGGGAGCTCCCTCTAGTGGTGGCTGGAGACAGAATCTTGTGTATCTGTATACAGGAAGCCCCCCCTAGTGGTGGCAGCAAACAATCTCATAATGTATCTCGGTATTCAGAGAGCTCCCCCTAGTGGTGGCTGCAGACCGAATCTTATGAATCTCTGTATACAGGGAGCTCCCCCTAGTGGTGGCTGCAGACAGAATCTTATCATGTATCTCTCTCTCTCTATGGATGGAGATTCCTTGTGGTGGCTGCAGACACACTGACATTGTGACAGAAAGGAGGGGGAAGCAATTTAATGTCAGATATCTTCCCTCCAGGGACTCATAAGTCATATTTTATGGCTTTACTGTAAGTCAATGTTCTTCAGCTTCTTATCCTGCATGATGAAAGCAATGTAATGTATGGATAAGAGAAAATAGGTGCAGAAACTGCCTTCATGTCACCCACCTTGCTCCATGCAGATGTTTCCAGTGTCACATCCAGGTGGTCAGTAACGAGTGGACGCTTCCTGAGGTTGCTCTTTTTTTCGGATAAACTCTAATAAACGCAGATCCTCCAGACATTGTGCAATGAGACAACACAACCCACTCCACAGGTAAAGAATCCACCACGGAGAGCAGAAAATCAGGTCATGTCCCGCTTGGAGCCTGGACGCACAGTGCTTAGGGGCAATCTCACGGCTGGCACCTCTGTGGGGCATGCCCCGGGGATGGGTCTCCGTAATAATGCCCCTTGGGACGGGGCAGACAATGGCTTGTAAAATCTGGTCCGATTGTGATAAGAGGAGCTCAGAGTGGCCTCATGGAGATGGATTGTTCCACGCTAAATATAGGGCGGCTGAACTAACCGCTCCATTGTTAGGGGGCGTCACACACACTACAGCAACAGATAAGATCAAGAAAGTAAAGGGGCCGGCGAGTCCCGCTGAGCGGCGGCTATTTATATCAGTGTCTGGGAAAGCTGGGTATCAGATCCTGGGAAAGCTGGGTGACAACCCGTGTGCAGCTGTAGTAATATAGATCGACATTCAGCTTCGAACTAGGAAAAAAGGAACATTTAGAATCTGATAACATAAAAAGTAGAACAGTCAAGCATTTTCCAGTACATTAGCAGTAAAGGGAATTGTTAGGGCATGCTGGGAATTGTAGTCCCACTGATCGCATGGCACAGGTCCCCAGAGTGATCTCTATACAATGAAGCAGTGGATAGCGTCATGTTATTCTGCAGCACGGTGTTGGGTGTGGCGGTTATATTGTGTCTATTAAATCACGTTGTTATGACAAATATTGAAAAACAAAACAAAGAAGTATCTACAGGAGAAAATCCACAGGAAATCCTGACCGGACCGCGGCTCGGGGACACATTGTATCAAGGTGTCACTTCTGCTAATTATAGGATGCCGGGCCGACACATTCACTGCACATTATATGTTATGGTCGTCACATTATGGACAGATGCAGCAGAGCTGAACTTGTGAACTAACACTGTGGGGTGCACTTTTTTTTTTTCTTAAAAGAGGTTTTGACATCAAATACATGTATCCTTTGGGACCCCCAGCAGTCACTAATATAGAGGTCCTGAGTCACTTGTCCTTCCCCCACCCTCAAGGCAGTGAATGGAGCAGAGGTCAAGTATGAATATTTCTGCTCAACTGTAATTTTATGGGAGTGATTGATTCAGAAAAGTTTGCACTCCCCCTTCCATTGATTCGTACAGGGCTAGGTATCTAATAAGATGCTTTTTGTAGCAAAAAAATAAAATACAAATTGAATATATATTTTAATATTTTTAAATAATGATAATACTTATTCATAATAAATTAATTCTCATTTATAAAAAAATATCTACTATATTTCATTACATTATAAAAATAAATAACTATAAAATATATTTTCATTCTAATATACATTTTATATAATACAATTTTAAAAAAATATTCAAAGATTATTAATATTTGTATATTACATATTATTGTAATAGAAATAAAAATATTTTTATTTTACTATGAATAATTTTATTAATTTGCATTCTATATATTTTATTATATTAGTATAAAAATCATAATATAAATATAATGAAAATATAATTAGATTTTATATTATAAAATTATTAAATCAATAATTTTATATTGTTGAATAATTACAAATATATATATATATATATATATATATAATCTCATATTATATATATGATTATTATTTCACTATCGATTGTGCCAAATGCCAGTGTTAACTCTGCTACATCCACAGAACAAAAGCTCTAGGCACATCTGCATCACAGCTTTTGTTCACTGTGCAAGAAAAAAATAAAATAAAAAAAACAAAAACACCGTGAAAGATCCCAAAAACTCCTGATGGACCGCTCGAGCTTATAAGTAGCAGGGATAGCGCTGCATGTGACCTCAATGTGAACACAGCCCAATGGAGAACTAATGCAACACTGCCATCTTGTGGTCACAGTCCAAACTGCAGAAAGAAGAACCCAATCTGATACCATAAACTACAGACTCAAAAGTTTGTTTTGTTTGTAAATAAACATTACACATCATTACAACAGGAAAGGTACAAACTTTAATAGATATTTAAATTTAACCATTACAGAATAGTATAAAATAAAATTTCTAAAATTATTATTTTTTAGAACAAATCTTTCTGTACATTCGCGTGTTGTGAATTTTTGTCTTCTCTTTGCTTAAGTGGAAACTTAATTATTAGAAGAGTTGGTGGTTTAGAGGGGGGAGGTGGGTTAACAATATGTGATTGATCCAGGGAGGTCACATGACGGCGCAGCAGCACTTCTGGGGGTAATTCTGTACAAACACCTTATTTTCCGTTCCATAAACAAAGTAGCTTAATTTCTTCCCTTTCCAGACGTATTGCACCTTGGTGAGTGGAAGTAATTCAACGCACTGCCTCTGCAGGAAGGGGATAAAACCTGTTATATTAACTGTATGGAGGGGGAGAAAGTTATTTTAAAAAGTACAAGCTTTCTATTACAAAAAAATAAAAACTAAAAATGTAATCTGCAACCACCACTCAGAGGCAACCTGTGAGCAGCTCCTATTCAGGTGCATAGGATTCATTTTCAGCTGTGTGGAGTTCGCCCTCTAGTGGAGGAGACCGGTCGCTTCAATTATTTATTTTTTTAAACCAAGTTGTAGTTCTCCACTACATATGATATTATGGGAGCCATTTATGCAATAATGATAATTTATAAAATAATCCCTCAATACTAAGCAGATCCGGTGCACTGACACGTACCTGTCTGAGAACACGACACGAGGAGGAGAACTGCATACGATGCTGGTCCAAAGCATTCTGGGAAGCCCAAGTAATGGTGGCGTCTGGGAAATTTGACAGTGGAGACGCCTTTATGGGAAGGAAAGAAGAAAAAAAAAAAAAAAGTTTTACACATTTTATTCCACAAAAGAAATGCCCCTCCATGTCTCTCCTGCAATACTATGTACTCCTGAATATCCTTTCCTGTCCTGCCCTCCCATAAAATCTGCACATTCTTAAAAAATACTCTGTGCTGCTGGGAACATGCCCCTTCCACTATAACTGTGCATAATTTGTGAGTGGATACAGTCTTCTGAAATACTCTGTGCTGCTGTGGACTTTGCTCTATAATACACTGACCTCCCATACAATCAAGCTCATTCCCCTACTAAAATACTCTGTGCTGCTGTGGACCTTGCTCTATAATACACAGACCTCCCATGCACTCATCTCATTCCCCTTCTGAAATACTCTGTGCTGCTGTGGACCTTGATTTATAATACATAGACCTCCTTCCACATAATCACCTCATTCCCCTACTGAAATACTCAGTGCTGCCCCCCCCCCAGCTGTTTCCATAATGTAACTGTCCCAAGCTCCTATATATTCAGCATTTTGTATGTCCTTCCTGAAATACTCTGCACTCCTTAAAAGCACCGTTCCCTTCACTTTGCATTAAAAATGCCATCATCTTGGACCCTATGATCAGCGTGGTCTAGTCCCTAAAATACTCTGTGCTGCTGTGGATCACCACTGCATTCACTATACGTTTGTGCCCCCTGGATGACCGACCCCACGGGGTATCTGACCGATAACTGCTCGTCTGTGTGGATCCGCTCTCCGTGCACAGCGTGGAAGAGATCCGGGGAGAATTCAGAGTAATCGTCCGATATAAACTGATATTTATTATTTTTCCTGCAAAGAAAGTAAATAAGATCTCAGATGACGTTAATACAGGAAATAAATATTAAATATAATAATAAAAAAAATCAGCGGACAGGTGTGCGGCGCATGTCAGATGATTAGGAGTTAATCAATCCAGCTGTCACATGGGGCAGATTAACCAGAGACGTATGGGACGGATTTCCGGGTGGTTCCAATTGTATCCAGTCTACACCACGCTCTATTATATAAATATCTATTGTTGCTACAATGTATCAGTGCAGGTGAGATCTATTGGTCCTGATGGTGTATCATAGAAAGTGATCTGGATACTATTGTAGCAAACCCTCCGCTGTGAGACCATCCTGACCAGGGTAAGCTTTCTGCCTTCTCTGGGTAAATGTGGGTACTCCTGGGTAACCAGAGATTTTGAAAATGGTGAAGAATAGAAAATTAAAAACTATTACAAGGTGGCAGAACTTGTGATGACGTTTTCTGACACAGATGTGCAGCAATATTCTCTGTTATCAGGCCCTCACCAGGTGGTGCTCAGCTGCAGGTAGGTCAGGACTTGGCCCTTCCCGGTGCAGGTGACGCAGTTCTGAATGATGCTGGGGTTACACATCCTACAGCTGCAGAGGAAAAAGGTAGAACCAGTCAGACTGCCATCATGGTGAACTACAACTCCTAGAATGCCCTGATGGCTTCCACGTGGAGTCACCAGGTGCAGACCTCTGGCCTGAGATAAGAGCATGGATCATTAGTCACCTCTCAGTCCCGATCCCGTAGCACTGCTGACACATCTCCATCTGCAACCGCCTCCCAGTCCCATTACACCACATGCACTGAATCTGCAGCAAGGATAGAAAGAGGAATATCATCATCCAGAAGAGCATAGTGTGTGCCCACGATGCTTATTCTCCACGGAGGGCCACGTGGGGCCCCACTATTCTCCATGGAGGACTTGTCACAGACTTAAAAAGGGACATGTCACCACTTTTCCCCCCATGGTCAGCGACTGGTTGGTAGGACGCACCCGGCCAGTCCCGTGGCACTTCAGACACATGTTCTTTCCCATCCCTTTACAGTGTGGACAAGTCTAGAAAAACAAAAGAAAAAGGAAACGAGAAGAGGAAAATGTCATGTAGAAATAATAAACCATGGACGGGGGTGACACTGGGGTCTGTAGATGCAATGTGAACAGTGACAGATCCTTACTAGGCAAATAAGACATTACTACATGTACCAAAGCCAAGATCATCTGAGGCCTCGTGCTGCTCCTTCACTCTGGGCTATTTTTCCCTTTTATCAGCCAGTTATGCTCTGGATAGTAGTAACAGATACAAGGGCCAATTATCATCTAGTCTCCCAGACCTCAAGGACCCTGCCCTCTAAGCATCAGGCAGATGAATGGGACGGTTGCAAAAATCTATAGAGATTAGCTGTTTGTGACTTCCCCCATAGCCCGGCATCCCACTTTCCCGTCATACAATAGTTGGCCTCATATCCAGGTGTACTCTACACAGGGGGATTCTGGACTAATAGGTGCTGGACTATCAGAATCCCATAGATGTGCTGCCCCCCACCGGCTCGGTACCTTCACAGAGGTTGTATTAGGAACCTTCATCGTCTGGGTTCCATCTTTGAACATGTCAGGTACAACAACCGGGATCTCCCAAGGCTGCAGGACCGATCCGGCATTCGTGGCATCCACGTGCTGACCTACGGAGAGATCAACCAATATAATGAGAATACACTGTGTGCAGAATTATTAGGCAAATGAGTATTTTGATCACATGATACTTGTTATACATGTTGTCCTACTCCAAGCTGTATAGGCTGAGAGCCAACTACCAATGAAGTAAATCCGGTGATGTGCATCTCTGTAATGAGGAGGGGGGTGGTGTAATGACATCAACACCCTATATAAGGGGTGCTTAATTATTAGGCAACTTCTTTTCCTTTGGCAAAATGGGTCAGAAGAGAGATTTGCCGGGCTCTGAGAAGTGCACAATTGTGAGCTGTCTTGCAGAGGGATGCAGCAGTCTTGAAATTGCCAAACTTTTGAAGCGCGATCACCGAACAATCAAGTGTTTCATGGCAAATAGCCAACAGGGGCGCAGGAAGGAGTTGGGCAAAAAAGGTGCAAAATAACTGCCCATGAATTGAGGAAAATCAAGCGTGAAGCTGCCAAGATGCCATTTGCCACCAGTTTGGCCATATTTCAGAGCTGCAACGTTACTGGAGTATGAAAAAGCACAAGGTGTGCCATACTCAGTGACATGGCCAAGGTAAGGAAGGCTGAAAAACCACCACCTCTGACCAAGAAACATAAGATAAAACATCAAGACTGGGCCAAGAAATATCTTACGACTGATTTTTCAAAGGTTTTATGGACTGATGAAATGAGAGTGACTCTTGATGGGCCAGATGGATGGGCCAGAGGCTGGATCAGTAAAGGGCAGAGAGCTCCACTCTGACGCCAGCAAGGTGGAGGTGGGGACTGGTATGGGCTGGGATCATCAAAGATGAACTTGTGGGACCTTTCTGGGTTGAGGATGGAGTGAAGCTCAACTCCCAGCCCTACTGCCAGTTTCTGGAAGACAACTTCTTCAAGCAGTGGTACAGGAAGAAGTCGGTATTGTTCAAGAAAAACATGATTTTCATGCAGGACAATGCTCCATCACATGTATCCAACTACTCCACAGCGTGGCTGGCCAGTAAAGGTCTAAAAGATGAAAAAATAATGACATGGCCCCCTTGTTCACCTGATCTGAACCCCATAGAGAACCTGTGGTCCCACATAAAATGTGAGATCTACAGGGAGGGAAAACAGTCCACCTCTCGGAGCAGTGTCTGGAGGCTGGGGTGGCTGCTGCACGCAATGTTAATCGTAAACAGATCAAGCAATGACAGAATCTATGGATGGTCGGCTGCTGAGTGTCATCAGAAAGGTGGCTATATTGGTCACTAATTTTTTAGGGTTTTGTTTTCATGTCAGAAATGTTTATTTCTAAATTTTGTAAAGTTATATTGGTTTACCTGGTGAAAATAAACAAGTGAGATGGGAATATATTTGGTTTTTATTAAGTTGCCTAATAATTCTGCACAGTAATAGTTACCTGCACAGACAGATATCCTCCTAAGATAGCCAAATCTTAAAAAAAACCCCTCCAACTTCCAAAAATATTAAGCTTTGATATTTATGAGTCTTTTGGGTTGATTGAGAACATAGTTGTTGATCAATAAAAAAAACAAAACAAAAACAAACCCCTCTAAGATGCCACTTGCCTAATAATTCTGCACAAGGTGTATTTCAAAACCAACCCAGATGAGTCAGTCCCCAAAATTGACGGGGCCCTCGAAAAGCAATTTCCTAATATAATAATGCTCCAACCAATGAGGAATGTGCTCATTTATTATAAGCTCCACCCATTTGTCTGACCCCACCCACTAGCAGTATGCCCCGCCTCTTTGGTAACCTCAGTAAATGTGGCCTATTATGTAGTAGAGACCCCTCTGTACTGACCCGTATATTGTTCCGTTATCCACTCGCAGGTCCGCGACTCCGTGAAGGTCTCCAGGGAATACTGCAAATAAAATGCAAACTACAGATCTGGATGTACAAAGTAACAATATGTCATCTTCTTTGTCATTAACACTTTCTGATGAGCTTGTCTTGCACACCGCTCACAAAAAGCAAAGCTGCAGTGTAAAGCATGGGGAAGTTAGAGAAAAAGTAGCTTGAACCTGTGATAAAATGGATTTCAGGCCATTTAAAGTCTGGTGGAGCAAAGCTGCAGTGTAAAGTATGAGAGAAAAAGAAAGTAACATTGTGAGTTCATGCAGAGACGAGAAACTCATACATACGGTATCTAAGAATCCAATAGACAATGCAGATAAGATATCACTGATTATAGCAGTGTTGTAATAGAGAAAAGCTGGAGTGAAAAGCATGGTGAAGACAGCAGCAGTCTAGGCACTCACCCTATAAGTGTTAAATGGCTGCAGCTCCGCTGTCGTCATGTCTTTGGCTGGAGAGCTCCCGTAGCAACATTTGCTGTTCCCATACTCATGAAATGCTTGTTTTGCTGCAGCTTCGGTGATCAGCAGCATACTGCGGAAGAAGCCCCCAATGTATCACGATTAGAAGGGCCTGTCTCTTTAAAGGGGTGTTCCCATTTCCAAAGATTCTATCCTAATATGTAGTAGGAGTAATAATAAATAAATAATAATAACAGCAAATACCACCAATTAGGAATGTAGTATAGTTCTCCTGATTAGCTATGTCTTTTACCTCATGTGCAGGGCATTGCAGGAATTTAGGCGTTCATAGTTATGACCACTCATATAGTCAGGACATAGTTGCTAGTGGTCATGACCATGGATATCTAAGGTTATGCAATGCCCTGCACATGAGGTAAGTGACAGTGAATAAGGAAAACTATACTTCACTTCTAATTGGAGGGATTTTCTAATAGTATTATACCTACTATATAGTAGGATAGGATCTTGGGGATGGGAATAACCCTTTAATATAATTTAACCCTTGCAGGTCTTCAGGCTAAGATGGGGTTTCTTACCTGCGGTCTGTATTTGTGGGGCAGGATGACCCAGCAGAATCTGGAGTAAGAGAAGAGCGACACTTCCCACCTGTGGAAATAGTGACCATTAAAGCCCTTACAAGGGGTTGTCAGTCACCCAACTTTCCAAGAGACCTGAAAGACAAATTCCTGCTCCTGGAAGTAAAAGCAGCCAGAACAAAGAAGCCGACAATACAGGAGGATGTGTAAAATGAGCATCTGGGGATTATCAGGTCAATAATTTTACAGTTATACATTGTATCCACTATAGAGAATTGCATATTTATAACGCAGTCCCAATACATATTGCCCATCAACCTACAGCTGTGGGCACAGAGACAGGCAGAGGAGCCCCGCCCCGCCCCCCCAGGTGGGCACAGAGACAGGCAGAGGAGCCCCGCCCCGCCCCCCCAGGTGGGCACAGAGACAGGCAGAGGAGCCCCGCCCCGCCCCCCCAGGTGGGCACAGAGACAGGCAGAGTAGCCCCCCCCCCCGGGTGGGCACAGAGACAGGCAGAGTAGCCCCCCCCCCCCCCGGGTGGGCACAGAGACAGGCAGAGTAGCCCCCCCCCCGGGTGGGCACAGAGACAGGCAGAGTAGCCCCCCCCCGGGTGGGCACAGAGACAGGCAGAGTAGCCCCCCCCCCGGGTGGGCACAGAGACAGGCAGAGTAGCCCCCCCCCCCGGGTGGGCACAGAGACAGGCAGAGTAGCCCCCCCCCCGGGTGGGCACAGAGACAGGCAGAGTAGCCCCCCCCCCGGGTGGGCACAGAGACAGGCAGAGTAGCCCCCCCCCCGGGTGGGCACAGAGACAGGCAGAGTAGCCCCCCCCCCAAGTGGGCACAGAGACAGGCAGAGTAGCCCCGCCCCCCCAGGTGGACACAGAGACAGGCAGAGGAGCCCCGCCCCCCCGGGTGGGCACAGAGACAGGCAGAGGAGCCCCGCCCCCCCGGGTGGGCACAGAGACAGGCAGAGGAGCCCCGCCCCCCCGGGTGGACACAGAGACAGGCAGAGGAGCCCCGCCCCCCCAGGTGGACACAGAGACAGGCAGAGGAGCCCCGCCCCCCCAGGTGGACACAGAGACAGGCAGAGGAGCCCCGCCCCCCCAGGTGGACACAGAGACAGGCAGAGGAGCCCCGCCCCCCCAGGTGGACACAGAGACAGGCAGAGGAGCCCCGCCCCCCCAGGTGGACACAGAGACAGGCAGAGGAGCCCCGCCCCCCCAGGTGGACACAGAGACAGGCAGAGGAGCCCCGCCCCCCCAGGTGGACACAGAGACAGGCAGAGGAGCCCCGCCCCCCCAGGTGGACACAGAGACAGGCAGAGGAGCCCCGCCCCCCCAGGTGGACACAGAGACAGGCAGAGGAGCCCCGCCCCCCCAGGTGGACACAGAGACAGGCAGAGGAGCCCCGCCCCCCCAGGTGGACACAGAGACAGGCAGAGGAGCCCCGCCCCCCCAGGTGGACACAGAGACAGGCAGAGGAGCCCCGCCCCCCCAGGTGGACACAGAGACAGGCAGAGGAGCCCCGCCCCCCCAGGTGGACACAGAGACAGGCAGAGGAGCCCCGCCCCCCCAGGTGGACACAGAGACAGGCAGAGGAGCCCCGCCCCCCAGGTGGACACAGAGACAGGCAGAGGAGCCCCCCCCCCCCAGGTGGACACAGAGACAGGCAGAGGAGCCCCCCCCCAGGTGGACACAGAGACAGGCAGAGGAGCCCCCCCCAGGTGGACACAGAGACAGGCAGAGGAGGCCACCAGCAATGTATAGGATCCTTGCAGTCCAATAGCTCTTCATAATGCACAATTCCACTCTGGGCCTCTGTGCACAGAAGATACCAGTGGTATGCCTGCCCCTACCCTGGCTCTGTCACAATCAACTCCTGATGGTTTGTTACAATGTATCAGTCTGGAGTCCGGGCTGAATCAAGCCACATACAGCCATGGCCAAAAGTTTTGAGAATGCTACAAATATTAATTTTTACAAAGTCTACTGCTTAAGATTTGCTAATGGCAATTTGCATATACTCCAGAATGTCATAAAGAGTGATCAGCTTAACAGCAATTACTTGCAAAGTCAATATTGGTAAGAAAATGAACTTTAACCCCCAAAACACATTTCAACATCATTGCATTCCTGCCTTAAAAGGAGCAGCTAACATTGTTTTAGTGATTGTTCCATTAACACAGGTGTGGGTGTTGATGAGGACAGGGCTGGCGATCAATCAGTCATGATTAAGTAAGAATGACACCACTGGACACTTTAAAATGAGGCTGGTGCTTGGTATCATTGTTTCTCTTCAGTTAACCATGGTTATCTCTAAAGAAACACGTGCAGCCATCATTGCTCTGCACAAAAATGGCCTAACAGGGAAGAGTATCGCAGCTACAAAGATTGCACCTCAGTCAACAATCTATCGCATCATCAAGAACTTCAAGGAGAGAGCTTCCATTGTTGCCAAAAAGACTCCAGGGCGCCCAAGAAGGACCAGCAAACGCCAGGACCGTATCTTAAAACTGTTTCAGCTGCGGGATGGGACTACCAGCAGTGCCGAGCTAGCTCAGCAATGGCAGCAGGCTGGTGTGAGTGCTTCTGCATGCACTGTGAGGCGGAGACTGCTTGAGCAAGGCCTGGTTTCAAGGAGGGCAGCAAAGAAGCCACTTCTCTCCAGAAAAAACATCAGGGACCGACTGATATTCTGCAAAAGGTACAGGGAGTGGACTGCTGAGGACTGGGGTAAAGTCATTTTCTCAGATGAATCCCCTTTTCGATTGTTTGGGACATCTGGAAAACAGCTTATTAGGAGAAGAAGAGGTGAGTGCTACCACCAGTCTTGTCTCATGCCAACTGTTAAGCATCCTGAAACCATTCATGGGTGGGGTTGCTTCTCAGCCAAGGGAATCGCACCACTCACAGTCTTGCCTAAAAACACAGCCATGAATAAAGAATGGTACCAGAATGTCCTCCAAGAGCAACTTCTCCCAACTGTCCAAGAGCAGTTTGGCGCCCAACAATGCCTTTTCCAGCATGATGGAGCACCTTGCCATAAAGCAAAGGTCATCACTAAATGGCTCATGGAACAAAACAGAGATTTCGGGTCCATGGCCTAGAAACTCCCCAGATCTTAATCCCATTGAGAACTTGTGGGCAATCATCAAGAGACGGGTGGACAAACAAAAACCAACAAATTCTGGCAAAATGCAAGCATTGCTTATGCAGGAATGGACAGCTATCAGTCAGGATTTGGTCCAGAAGTTGATTGAGAGCATGCCAGGGAGAATTGCAGAGGTCCTGAAGAAGAAGGGTCAACACTGCAAATATTGACTTGCTGCATTAACTCATTCTAACTGTCAATATAACCTTTTGGTACTCATAATATGATTGCAATTATATTCCTGTATGTGATGTAAACATCAGACAAACACAATTAAAAACCAGAGGGCAACAGATCATGTGAAAATAGAATTTTGGTGTCAGTCTCAAAACTTTTGGCCATGACTGTACAAGGTTATCCTGGAAAAACAGTTGCTTCCTTCTGCTCAGGCAATGTTCCCCAACTCTGAGGACTGTTTTTTCCAGCAGGACAATGCACCGTGCCACACAGCTAGGTCAATCAATGTGTGGCTGAAGGACCACCACATCAAAACCCTGTCATGGCCAGCCCAATCTCCAGACCTGAACCCGATTGCAAACCTCTGGAATGTAATCAAGAGAAAGATTGATAGTCACAAGCCAACATTTTACTCAAAAATATAAAGAGAAATATCAGAAAAACTGACAATTATTTGCTGTGTATGTGTGTTTCTGGATCTGTTCTGATGGATTTTTCCTGGGCATGTGACTGTAGCCTTAGTGGGTAGGACATGACCCAGGGAATCACCAAAACACCAGACAATCCTTATGCCGCCTCATGCCCTGCACTAGTTCTGTTTGGTCTGTTTATTTTAAGAAGTGGCCTAAGCCAAAGCAAGACATGTTCTCACCATCAGTAATAGCCCCCGAGTATCCAGAACCAGGACCACGGCGGCACTTCTGATTAACCCCTACTTGGACTGGAGGACCACTCTGTGATTCCACAGCTGTACCTGGAGGTGCAAGACTGGCACTCAAGCCAACTGGAAGGTTGGATGAATTCACAATCATGCCCAAGTTCCCTTTGATCACAGTCGGGTTTAGTGGATGATGCTGCTCGGTGCCAGGGTTCAATGTTGTGAGGGGCAGAGCGGGTACAGGGCCGCCCTGTGGGACCATCGAAGATGACATCTTGGCTGCTGTGCCCATGGATCTTGGAACCGGAGCGATTTTCGGGGAAGAGTTTGGAGTGCTCAAGTCAATGTCGTCAAAATCCGTGCAGAGAGGTGGAGCCACAGCCATGCTTACCAGTTCTGGAGAGCAAAGAGTTAACCCATAAATCATCCAGCATTATAAAAAGATACATGGTACCCACTAGGGGAATTATATGTATAGCAGTGCCAGAAAACAGACATTAACGCTGGCTCTTCAGTTCTTTGGAAACTACAACTCCCAGCATGCTCTGACCGCTGCAGGAGTTGTACATTCACAATAGCTGGAGAGGATAGTCATGGATTGCAATCCGCTCACATAGGATCCAATTCATATACTTGTCATGCGGTCACTAATCGGGTCACTGGGCAGAGTTGGGCTTTAAGGCCATGTTCACACGTTGCGTTTTTTTGCAGCTTTTTATGCACTTTAAGGCTATGTGTCCACGGTAGAATGTTGCTGCGGATTTTTCTGCATGAAAATCCGCGACTTTCGCGGCAAATCCGCACCTTTTTTTTGCCGCGGATTTTTTTTTTTCCC
The DNA here is from genome assembly GCF_048569485.1 of Anomaloglossus baeobatrachus. Lineage (NCBI taxonomy): Eukaryota > Metazoa > Chordata > Amphibia > Anura > Aromobatidae > Anomaloglossus > Anomaloglossus baeobatrachus. Next base: position 49,223,314 of record NC_134360.1, on the reverse strand, counting down.
CCAATTCTGAAGCCAAAATCCGGATCAAAATCCGCAACAATAATGGACATGTTGCAAATTTTTCCGGATCAAAATCCGCGGCAAATCCGCCGCGGAAAAATCCGCAGCATGGGCACAGCATTTCCAAAATGCCATAGAAATGGCTGGGAAGTGCCGCTGCTGCAGATTTTCGGAAAATCCGTGGCTTTTCCGCGAGAAATCCGCGGCAAAATCCGCGCATTTTCCGCAGCGTGGACACATAGCCTAAAAGTTGCTTTTTACAGCACCAGCAAAATCTGAGATTTCAGACGTCTCATGCACATGATCGCTTTTTTTTCCTGACTGAAATGGAAAGCTGCAGCATATCAATTCGTTCAGCATTTGTTTTTTTTTATTCCTAGAATGAGAATATGCAAAAACGCTGCAAAAATGCAACAGCTACGTTTTTGCTGCTTTTTTTTGGTGAATGCAACACGTGATGTAGACAAAGGACATAACCTGCAGCCAAAAAAAAAAAAAAACGCAGCAAAATCTGCTTTTTGTAAACAGAAAAAAAAAAAAAAAAATTATATTATCTATATATATCCTACTATTACTGGTTGCAAAATTAATAAAAAAAAATAAAAAGGAGCAAAAAAGCAACATAAGAACAAAGCCTTAGACATTTTAAGAGTTACTGGGAGAAAAAAGCTTTGTTCTTTAAAAATTAATTGTCGCAACTGAAGGAACAAGCCAAAATAAACGTGCAGAAAACTGCAATAGTCTGGAGCGCCTGAGCGTAGACCGCGACAGGCTGGAGGCCGAGTGCAGGCTGCCATAGACCGCGCAACAGGCTGGAGCTCGAGCGCAGAGCGCAGGCTGCCATAGACCGCGCGACAGGCTGGAGCTCGAGCGCAGAGTGCAGGCTGCCACAGACCGCGCGACAGGCTGGAGCCCGAGCGCAGGCTGCCACAGACCGCGCGACAGGCTGGAGCCCGAGCGCAGGCTGCCACAGACCGCGCGACAGGCTGGAGCCCGAGCGCAGAGCGCAGGCTGCCACAGACCGCGCGACAGGCTGGAGCCCGAGCGCAGAGCGCAGGCTGCCACAGACCGCGACAGGCTAGAGCCCGAGCGCAGGCTGCCACAGACCGCGACAGGCTAGAGCCCGAGCGCAGGCTGCCACAGACCGCGACAGGCTAGAGCCCGAGCGCAGAGCGCAGGCTGCCACAGACCGCGACAGGCTAGAGCCCGAGCGCAGAGCGCAGGCTGCCACAGACCGCGACAGGCTAGAGCCCGAGCGCAGAGCGCAGGCTGCCACAGACCGCGACAGGCTAGAGCCCGAGCGCAGAGCGCAGGCTGCCACAGACCACGCGACAGGCTGGAGCCCGAGCGCAGAGCGCAGGCTGCCACAGACCGCGACAGGCTAGAGCCCGAGCGCAGAGCGCAGGCTGCCACAGACCGCAACAGGGTAGAGCCCGAGCGCAGAGCGCAGGCTGCCACAGACCGCAACAGGGTAGAGCCCGAGCGCAGAGCCCAGGCTACCACAGACCGCGACAGGCCCGAGCGCAGAGCGCAGGCTGCCACAGACCCCGACAGGCTGCTGTTCACACAGACTAGATACAATTGTAGCAAACCCTCAGCTGTGATGATATCTACAAGTCTTGGGGAGGGATATTCTGACCATACAAACTTTATCAGATGTTACATACTGCTCAGACTGACATGTGGACTGTTGCTCTCTGTTATCAGCCATAGCTGCTACCTAGTGTGAACTCCAAGGAAGGGAAGTGCAGTGGGTCAGATTTCCCCCAAATCACACCAGTCACCTCTGCAATCAGGAATCAAAACATTTTTAATTAATTTTGTAACTAGGCAGAAAACTATATACCGGGCTCTACCTGCTCACAGCTGAAGTTTGCTACAATGTGTCAGTCCACAAGATGACAGGACAGAGATTATTCTACCTACATTGTAACAGCAGCACAGAGGAGCTCCACAGCCAAAGCCCATGCAGGGGGGAAAGATTCCCATCACACGATTTGAGGCGGGGGATGTCCACACCTGAGACAGGAGTAAATCAGGGTTGTAACCCTTCAGCTGCCATGACAGATCTTAAAGGGGATGGTCATTCTGACCAGGCGTACACTGTATGTAGAAAATCATTGGGCCACAAGTTTTAAAGGGGATGTCGATCAAAGGACGGGGAATTGTGAAATGCTAGTGGCCGCAATAAAAAATAAGTAAATAAATAAAACAGAACTCACACAAACACAATGTGATGTGACTGCGAGGAGACGCTGCACCGACATCACGGGAACGGGGCCGGGATTATTCAGGTCACTTTAGCACAGAATAAGGGGTTGAAGGGGTCGTAGTGTACAATCCGTTTAATAATTGAATTCCATATTTTCCACCAATATCATTGCCCCCGGTGAATAACATCTGGTTCTTCCGCTGTCCCCCCCTTGTTTAAGATCTGGGCCCCAACCCCGAATTAGCATAAATAATTACAGATAAGGGGAGGTTGGACAGGCAGGGCAGGAATCACCATCAAACTCCACCCCAGCTATCAGCTGCTAGGCAACAGCTGTCATTCAAAAAGCTGTTCATTTTACAAACTGCCATACAGTGCCAACATAATACTGCCATACAGTGCCAACATAATACTGCCATACAGTGCCAACATAATACTGCCATACAGTGCTAACATAATACTGCCATACAGTACCATCATAATACTAACATACAGTGCCAACATAATACTGTCATACAGTAGCAACATACAGTAATACTGCCATACAGTACCAACATAATACTACCATACAGTGCCAATATAATACTGCCATACAGTGCCAACATAATACTGTCATACAGTGCCACCATAATACTGCCATACAGTACCAACATAATACTACCATACAGTGCCAATATAATACTGCCATACAGTGCCAACATAATACTGCCATACAGTGCCAACATAATACTGCCATACAGTGCTAACATAATACTGCCATACAGTGCCAACATAATACTGCCATACAGTGCTAACATAATACTGCCATACAGTACCATCATAATACTAACATACAGTGCCAACATAATACTGTCATACAGTAGCAACATACAGTAATACTGCCATACAGTACCAACATAATACTACCATACAGTGCCAATATAATACTGCCATACAGTGCCAACATAATACTGCCATACAGTGCCACCATAATACTGCCATACAGTGCCAACATAATACTACCATACAGTGCCAATATAATACTGCCATACAGTGCCAATATAATACTGCCATACAGTGCCAATATAATACTGCCATACAGTGCCAACATAATACTGCCATACAGTACCAACATAATACTGCCATATAGTGCCAAAATAATACCCTAATACAGTGCCAGCATACTACTGCAATACAGATATACAGATCGTAAGTAATACTCACATATGATGCTCATACAACACCTATATGTAGTCCTGGAATAACACCATTATCCCCACATAGTGTTCAGTCAATGCTAGCATAATACAGCCATACAGGAACATATAAAAGCTCCTATATGGAGTCTACAAAATACTCCCACACATTGTACATATAATCCCATTATGCATACAAGTCCTTAACAATTCTTCAATATGGTATCACCATCACACTTACCTGAAATAATCCTCTTATAATAATCCTATACAGTGCTTGCATAATATTACCATAGGCTGTCAAATAATACTGCCATACAGTGTTTATTCCTTGGCCAAAAATGCTTCCATAGGGTGCCTGAATGATACCAGCGTACAAGGGTCAATGAGTATGTGTACAGCATGCTAAAATGCAGCTATAATATAACACTCACAAATAATACTCCCATATAGTACACATATAGTTCTATACAGTGTGGAATGATATAATCTGTGCCTTGAGCATGTATTATATTTTCCCTCATCATTCCAGCAGGTCGCGTGTGTAATGTATGGCAGCCATAAGTGCTTGTCACCCTTCATCATGATGGAAATAACTTGTAATATTTGACCCCTGTCTCGTTTTTGTCCTCCTGCCCCTGTGCTGCCATATGGCGCTGAGTCTTCTTCCTATCCCTAATGATCCCGGTGGTCTCCTCTCCGCGGTGATGACAGTCGGGGGCTTTGACTTTGCTCTTGCACATCCTGATATTTTTTTCGTGTCACTTTTTAGCAGTCGATCATTTTGATTCCTTGTGATTCCCCATTGAGTCTTTAATTAGGGGCTCCCTGTCCCTCTGCACCATGTACAATTAGACATCTCCGGGAGGTGACTAAGCCATCACCGCGGCAGGGCAGAGCTGTGCGCCAGCCGCACCAATTATTGGGATAAGTGTGACATTTCCAGCGCTCGTTCAGGGTAACGTGATATATGGAGACAAGATGACAGATCGCAGCCCCTCATTACTGCAGGAGACGGAGCGCCCTCACCGCGAGCACACACCGGGCGCAAGCTGCACCCCGGACAAGACAGAGCTCCCCCCATGGGATGGATACATAGCCCACGAGGAGTGGACGCTTCTCCAGCGAGGTGCCTTCTCTCCCAAGTGATAGGTGTGACACTAATTAAAAAAAGTTACACTTTGGTGACACAGTATCCTACAACCACCAAATCCTTCTATCAGCACCATAACAAAAGGTGACTGAGCCCCCAGGAAAGTGTCCTTGTGACCAGGATGGTCCCCATGGAGCATTACACTCACTCGAACTAATAGCTGCCCATAACACATTGCAATGTTGATGTGTTACATACCAATGTTACGGTTACGCACAGGGTTGGACTGTTGTGTCTGGGGCCCACCAGGGGAATTGCCTCCCGCGGCCCACCCTACAGCGATATGCAGATACCTGTTAGCCGTTATCCCTATTAGGCTATGTGCGCACTAGAAATGTGAATTTTCTCAAGAAAATTTCTTGAGAAACTTCTGGGAGTGGAAGATTTCCGCACCTGCGGAAAAATCCGCGGCAAAAACGCATGCGGATTTGCCGCGGATTTGCCGCGGATTTGCCGCGGATTTACCGCGGATTTACCGCAGGTTTGTCCCTGCAATAAATAATAAAGATAATCGATAGACAGATAATGGATAGAGGGAAAGATGGATAGATGAATAGATAGATAGATAGAGGGATAGATAGATAGATGAATAGATTAATAGATAGATAGATAGAGGGATAGATAGATAGATAGATAGATAGATAGATAGATAGAGGGATAGATGAATAGATAGAGGGATAGATGGATAGATAGATAGATAGAGGGATAGATGGATAGATAGATAGATAGATAGATAGATAGATAGATAGATAGATAGAGGGATAGATAGATAGATAGAGGGATAGATAGATAGATAGATAGAGGGATAGATGGATAGATAGATAGATAGATAGATAGATAGATGAATAGATAGATAGATAGAGGGATAGATAGATAGATAGATAGATAGATAGATAGATAGATAGATAGATAGATAGATAGATGGATAGATAGATAGATAGAGGGATAGATAGATAGATGAGAAAAACCTATATAATGTTCCACCTCCCTGCATTTTCTAAGCTGGCACCCTTTAGTGACTTTCATGTGGCACTAAAGGGTGCTTAGCCTTGTATTTAGCCATAAAATAAATAATTAAAAAAAAACGACGTGAGGTCCCCCCATATTTTGTAGCCAGCTTGGGTAAAGCAGACGGCTGCAGCCTGCAGACCACCGCTGGCAGCTTCACCTTGGCTGATAATCCAAAACAGTGGGCACCCCACGCTGTTATTTTAAATTATATAAATAATTTAAAACAAAAAACGTGCGGTCCCCCCCATATTGGATCACCAGCCAAGGTAAAGCGGACAGCTGGGGTCTGATATTCTCAGACTAGGGAGGTCCACTGTTATTGGACACTCCCCAGCCTAAAAATAGCAGGCCGCAGCCGCCCCAGAAGTGGCGCATCCATTAGACGTGCCAATCCTGGCGCTTTGCCCCAGCTCATCCCGCGCCCTGGTGCGTTGGCAAATGGGGTAATATATGGGGTTGATGCCAGATGTGTAATGTCACCTGGCATCAAGCCCTGGGGTTTGTGAGGTCAGGCGTCTATCAGATACCCGACATCACCAACCCAGTCAGTAGTAATTAAAAAATAGACAACAAAAAAAGTTTTATTTGAAAAAACACTCCCCACATAGCCTCTTTAACCAATTTATTGAAAAGAACAATCAATCCACGTCCGGCGTAATCCAATAGGGGGGGGGGTCCCACGGCGATCCATACCATAGTCGCTGTCCCAGTCAATGAAGATCAGAATGTTCCCCATTGGCTGGGAGAGCTGTGCAGTGACCTGAGCTAACATCAATAGGTCAGCTCAGGTCACTGCAGGGGATGACGAGCGCTGCCATCAGGAGCATAGATGAGATCATTACCTTCTGTGATCATCTCCTGTACTGCTGATGTCAGCGCTGTCACTGACTGCGTTGTCAGAAGTATCGCGAGAGCCCGTGACGTCACCGCTAGTGACAGTCTCGGGCCGCTCGTGAGACGGGCATAGACAGCGCTGACGTCAGGAGGCAGGAGATCGTCACAGCAGGTAATGATCTCACCTCCTGACAGCAGCGATCGTCATCCCCGCGGCTCCCAACACTGCAGGATGTCAGTGTCTGCCTGTGTCAGTGTCTGCCTGCGCTGCAGCGTGACAGGCTGCTGACACTGCGGGCAGACACTGACACCCTGCAGTGCAGGCAGCCGCGAGGCCGGAGCAGGACACAGACTGGCACCTGGAGGTCGCACGGAAGTGCTTCTGTGCGGCGTCCAGGGAGTGTGACGTCTGCTCCGCTTCCTCTTCCTGACATAATGACATCGCTTCCTGCAAAACCGCAGGCAGCGATGAGCATTACCGCAGGTAATTCGCGGCTATTCCGGGGGTATACCGCACATCATTGCTACCTGCGGAATACCCCCGGAATACCCCCGGTACCTGCGGAAATTAATGGACATGCACATTTTCTCAAGAAAGTTTCTCGAGAAAATTTTCTCAAGAAATTTTCTTGAGAAAAATCCGCACAGTGCGCACAGCTATTTTTTTTTCTCATTGAATTTCATGGGAAATGTCTGCACAAAGATTGCAGACATTTCTCAAGAAATTTCCGGGGCAAATCCGCGGGTAAATCCGCAGGTAAAAAGCTCTAGTGCGCACATCGCCTTATAGTGCAGCAATGACTGTAAAGCACAGGCGGCTCCTGCACATCTCCTGTGCACACAATAACTGATGTACAATTACAGTAGTTTGCAGTAAGGGGGATCTCTGGGGAAGTGATCACGGATTCACAGGTTGGGTAGGTGATCACTTATTGAATGAATGGATCCTGGGACGAGTCGGACATCAGCTCCACTTTAATGGGGATAAAAGTTGCAGGATCGGTGCAGGTCCCAGCAATCGGTCCCCACAGATGAATAAGTGATCACTTATCCTAAAGCCTGCTTTACACGTTGCAATTTCGCATACGATTTCGTATGCGATTTGCAACGCCCCCTATCATATGTGAGGCACTTTCAATTTGTTGAACGTGTCGCACATACGAGTAACCCCCATCACACGTACTTACCCATCCATACGACCTTGATGTGGGCGGCGAACGTCCACTTCCTGGAGTGGGAGGGACGTTCGGCGTCACATCGACGTCACGCGGCAGCCAACCAATAGAAGCGGAGGGGCGGAGCTGAGTGGCACGTAAGCATCCCGCCCACCTCCTTCCTTCTGCATTGTGGGCCGGGAGCCGCAGGACGCAGGTGAGATCTGTTCATCGTTCCCGGGGTGTCACACGCTGCGATGTGCGCTACCCCGGGTACGATGAACAATCTGACGTGCAATTCTAGAGACAGGTACGATGTGTATGCGATGAACGTTTTACCGTTCAATTGCAATCGCACGTACCTGTCACACCCTGCAATGTACCTTACAATGCCGGATGTGCGTCACTTACGACGTGACCCCGCCGACACATTGTAAGATATATTGCAGCGTGTAAAGCGGGCTTTAGGCCACGTTCACACATTCAGTATTTGGTCAGAATGTTACATCAGTATTTCTAAGCCAAAACTAGGAGTGGGTTAAAAATGCAGAGGTGTTTCTATTATACTTTTCCTCTGATTTTACCACTCCTGGTTTAGGCTACAAATACTGATGTAACACCTTACCGAATATTCAACATGGGCACATGGCCTTAGAATAGGCGATTACTTAGCGTATTTGCTACAGTGTAATAGTCACAGGACATTGAGGGGTTAAACGTTCACGTATTTAATCACTACTAGAAATAATCTCTTTATTGATAAAGAGAAAAAGTGACCTCCAGACACAAGCCACTATACCAAGACCAATTATACCACATACAAGGGAGAAATACTGCCACACCGTGACCAATAACATATTACCATCACATAGCACCTGAATACAACCACATACAAGGGAGAAATACTGCAACACTATGACCAGACCACATAGATGATACCACATACAACAGAGAAATAACCCCATACTGTGACCAGACCACATATTACCACCACACAGTGTCCGAATAAACTGTCAGTGTACAGGTAATACAGTGATCACTGGTGACTTTATAAACAAAAGATTTGTATATAGTGCACAGGTAATACAGTGATCACCAGTGACATTAATTAGTGACATTATACACAGGAGCTCTGTATATAGTGTACAGTGTGTACATGCAATACACTGACTTACCAGTCAATCTCTACACTATGTCAAACTTTTGTTCCCCCCATGGAAGACAGTATTCTCAAAATTAATTTATATTACAGCAGTAATAATGTCCTCTAATTTGCCCCTACAGTAATTATGTCCACCATTTGCCACCATCAACCAATAATGTATGTTCCTCACTTTGGCCCCATATAGTAATACTATCTCCCATCCTGGCCCCCTTTATTTAATAAAGTCTCTCATCCTGGGCCCCTATTTTCCCCCAAATGATTGTTCATTCCTAAGGTGGGGAGACAGAAGCTGGCAGTGATTGGACGTGGGGCTCCTGTGATGTCACAATGTAATGTAAGCCACAAATCGCAATTACGGACAGCGCTGAAATGATGCCAGCCCCAGAGGTTAACACAGGGTCTTTTTTTTTTAGCTAGGGGAAACATGGGGAATCAGAAGGGTTGTTAATTGCTTCCTGCACAAAATAATCCCCCCACACACTGCTCCTCTCCAAAATAGCTCCACAAAGTGCCCCTTTCCATAATGTCCTCCCAAAACTTGCCCTTTCTATAATATTTCCCCCATACTACATCTCTGCATAAAGTCCCCCCAGCTCCTCATTATACTATATTATCCTTTCACAGTCTCCTTCCTAATTGCCTCATTATGTCCCTTCTTGCCCCATAATGTCCACCAATGCCCTACAATGTTCTTATTTGTTTCATAATGTCCCACATTACCCCATAATGTCCCAAATTGCCCCATAATGTCCCACATTGCCCTATCATATCCCCATTGCCTAAAAACGTTCCACATTGCCCCATAATGTCCACCATTGCCCCATAATGTCCCACATTGCCCCATCATGTCCCAAATTGCTCAATGATGTCCCCCCATTGCCCAATAATGTCCCCCCATTTCCCAATAATGTCCAAATCAATTTTCTCCATAACATCCTCCACTGCCTGATAATGTCCTTTTGTAAAGTAACACCGCTCCTTCCACACGACAGCCCCTGCATCTAAAATGATTCTCCATGTCATGTTCGGCTCCTCAGGAGCGCTTACCCAGTACCTGAGCGTCCTCTTCTTCCGAGCGGCCCCGGTGATGCGGCATTGTGGTGCGGGGCTCAGGAGCTCGTCCGCCTCAGTCCTGGAGCCGCACTGTTTAAATGTATGGATAAGTTCACACTGTGTTTCGTTAACAGTTCAAATACGAAAAGATTTTCCTGTGGAAACCGCTTCCGGAATTCTTCTGTGTGACAATTCTTGGCATTTTTTGGTCCTTGCACTTTTTTTGTTTGCGTCTTCTTTACATTTAACGTAGCGTTTTGCTGACGGTTCCTCTAAATCGTTGTCTGTTAACATTGTTTCAACAATTTTTTAAGTGTTTCTTGTGGCCATTTTTTTCTTGTTTTCTTTTCAATCCGTTAAGTAAGGAATAATACTCTAAAATTAAGTAAAAACACTCAGGTGACTTTGGGATTTTTTTTTTTGCGTTCTTAGTAACTTCTATTGTAAAGTATACAGCAGCTTCACAGGAGAAAATGCCAGAAGAATGATCCGGTCACTTCTGTTAAACGCTTGTCATGTATGGAAACCTGAGGATAAAAAAAGATTCAAAAGCCTGAATTTAGGAACCGCAAAGTCGTTTATAAATACAAATGAAGAAGTGGATTTCAAGCATTTTTTTTAGCAATTTTTCAGGCCTCTATTGGAGCAGAGCGGCTGGAGGATTCTAAAAGACTTTCCGAATGGACAACTGCAAACAAATCTGCATGAATCCCAATATTGGGGAAACTTGTAATTGTTCAGAAAATGTAAATGGGGGAAAGAAGAGCGAGAGAAAGAACCTTGCTGATCAGAAGAGCTTGCACTCTACAGGACAGAGAGGACCCTGCTGACCATAAGAGCTTACACTCTACAGGACAGAGAGGACCCCGCCAGGGCTGGCTCCAGGGTTTTGTGGGCCCCGGGCAGTAGAGTCCCAGTGGGCCCCATAGACACGCAGACACACACACACACATACGTACACGTACATATACATATTTAAAGACAAACTCACAAAAATACATAAACAGACAAATCTATACAGTCATATACACTGACATACATAGATACACATCATACATGCATACAAACATACACACAGCTCTGCTGCATTCATACAGAGACACACTGCTCTGCTGCATGCATATATATAGACAGACACACACATACTATTCTGCTACATGTATACATACAGACAGATACACACATACTGCTCTGCTGCATGCATACATACAAACACACACATACTGCTCTGCTGCATGCATACATACAGACAGACACAGAGATACTGCTCTGCTGCATGCATACATACAGACAGACACGCATACTGCTCTGCTGCATGCATACATACAGACAGACACGCATACTGCTCTGCTGCATGCATACATACAGACAGACACACACATACTGCTCTGCTGCATGCATACATACATACAGACACACCCACATACTGCTCTGCTGCATGCATACATACAGACAGACACACACATACTGCTCTGCTGCATGGATACAGACAGACACACATACTGCTCTGCTGCATGCATACATACAGACAGACACACACATACTGCTCTGCTGCATGCATACATACAGACACACCCACATACTGCTCTGCTGCATGCATACATACATACAGACACACACATACTGCTCTGCTGCATGCATACAGACAGACACACATACTGCTCTGCTGCATGCATACATACATACAGACACACACATACTGCTCTGCTGCATGCATGCATACAGACACACATATACTATTCTGCATACATACATACAGACAGACAGACACACACCTTGCTGTGCGGGGCCCACACACCTTGCTTTGCGGGGCCCACATACGCGGCTCTGCGGGACCCACACACACGGCTCTGCGGGTCACACACACCTTTCTCAGTGGGGCCCACACACGCGGCCCTGTGGGGCCCACATACGCGGCTCTGCAGGGCCCACACACGCGGCTCTGCGGGGCCCACACACACAGCTCCGGGGGCCAGCGCATACGGCTTCGGGGAGGGGGAGGCAGGGCATATTATCGCGTGGGGGAGAAGCCCAGACAGTTCACCGGGGCCCATAAATCGGGGGGCAAGGAGGGCACATACAGATCGAGTGGGGGGGGAGGAATGTCCCACACACCGCTCAGGTCACAGTGGAGATGGGGCCCACACAGCGCCAGGAGCAGCGCTGTGCTGAAGGTCGCTGGCTGGCACAGCGCCTCCTTCATCTGTGGGACTGAGCAGAACGCTGGGTGGTGCTCCGCCCACAGATGAAGCTCAATCCAGGTGGACGCAGCAAACGCTGTGGTCTGCGCGCCTTAAAGGGACAGCAGCCACAGTTTCCTGCCGAGGACTGTGGTCCCCGTAACTCGGCCTGGGGGCAGCAGAACTGACGAGGCCGAGTGGGCCCCCCTAGCTCTCCAGGGCCCCGGCATTTGCCCGGGTATGCCAGGTGCTAATGCAAGCCCTGGACCCCGCTGACCATAAGAGCTTACACTACAGTATAGAGAGGACATTGCTGACCATAAGAGCTTACAATCTACAGTATTGAGAGGATACTGCTGATCATAAGAGCTTACACACTACAGTATAGACAGGACATTGCTGACCATAAGAGCTTATACTCTACAGTATAGACAGGACATTGCTGACCATAAGAGCTTACACTCTACAGTATTGAGAGGACACTGCTGACCATAAAAGCTTACACTCTACAGAAGAAGGAGAGTTACCCAGTGACTCTGTACATAAAAAATTACTCTGCTGTAAAAACTGTGCTCCACTGGGAACTTCTGATTAATGATTGCCCAGGTTCTGATCACCGCTGTACAAGGTGTGATAATCCATAGACGTCATAGAGTGTTGGAGGAAATAGGAGAATCTGGAGGAAACCCATGCAAACATGGGAGAACATACAGACTCCTTGCAGATGTTGTCTTTGGAGGGATTTGAACCCCGGACTGTAAAGCAGCCGTGCTAACTACTGAGCCACTGTGCTGCCCATAACACAAAGTCAGGGATTATGAGGGATTATAGTCAGGTGTGTGAGTAAATAGACAAAAACTGGGTGAGGAAAAGTCAAATCAATTGCAAAGGTGAGGCTGATGAAGACAATTTCATGCCAAGACAGAGCACAGCAAAAAGTGGCAACAATTTCACAGCAGACGGGGCTTCAAGATTTGTTCTTCAAGTAATTGTAAAGATGCACCAAGAAATGGGCGACGTTGAGCGCTGAACATGCAGAGAAGAAAACGGCAGCAGATGAAAAACAAAACATGAATCAGAAAATCTCCCTCAGCCCCATCAGCTCAGAACTTATTGCAACCAATGGACCCCAGTGATGATATTGGGGTGAGGCTGACACCTCGGCCGCAGTCAGGGTCATTAAGTTACATGTCAGTAATGTAGAAATAGCCATCAGCCGTGTGAGAAAAAGGAAATTGTGTAAAATATCCTGTTCAGGAAGAGGTAATTGAAAATAATATAATTTATAATTAACTCCTTCATGCACCGATACTCTAATAATATGTAGAATATAATGTTCTGACGATATCAATAGTGACATTTTAATTGCTGTGTATGAGAACATAAAGCTGCTCCCCCAGATTATCTCCCCAGCTTCATATATTAAGCAGAGTTATAGCACGTCTATATGAAATGCACTGTGGAGAAATAACAGCGTCCTGTCCCTTTAAATTCTGCGTGTTGCATGACACTGGTCAGCAGCCAATAAGATTGCTGGATTTGAATCTGAAGAAATAAACACAAACAAACTGTCGCTCGCCTCAGTGTTTTACAGACAGTGACGAGTGGAGTTGTATATCGGTGAGTGCCGCCATCTCATCCCCTGATGTCCGGACACTGATTTATCTCCTCTCCTCGATGCTTCTTTCCTGTTATCTGGAATCCGCTGGTGATTTTATTATTTCACCTAAACTCAAAACAGGCGAGAAACCGGGCAGAGCCGAGAATTCTGCCACAACCGCTGCTGTCACCGGCCACTAGGGGGCGCTATCAGTGCAATCTGTATTTACTGGTGCACTGGGCTCCCCCTAGTGGCTGCAGGAAAGCAGAAGATTATGTTTAGGTTACACAGGACACTGCGGCCGGTATTATTTATTGGGGCATTATTTACCACTAATGTCAGTGGGATTAGTGTCCTGGCACTGTTATTGGGGGTCAGGCTCTATGTGCTGGTAATGAAGTCACTTTCGCTGTCATTTTTGTGGGGTTACTTGTTTTTATTTGCATGAAGAACATAGAAATCCATGTTTGCCATATATCTTTATTTACAGGCCCCAGCACAATCCTATGTACAATGTTTTCCATGTGGTATTACCTATACTGGAGACTCTACAAACACCCAGAATAGACTGGGTTTGCTCATGTTGCCTCCATGTATGGGTGTAATGGGGTCTGATACCTGGGGGGGGGGGCACTCACTATGAATATGTGCGGGAAGCTGCGGTGTTTGTGTATTTATCAGATCTGTGACTAAATATTTTTTGGATTCACAGATTTTCGAATGGAGTTGTCAATGTACGACATTTACAAGATGGCAGCGAGCAGCCGCTCTATGGAGGTCTGCAGCTTTATTATACACGGACCCTCATCCTATTGTCCATCCCTGATGAGTGATAAGTGGACACTCACCAGATTCTGTTTTATTTAGGACGTCTCCCGCCGCCGGCACTGCATCTTCGGCTCTGGATACGTATCATGTGAGATTATTATTTTATATAATAACAATTTCCAGTTAATCTGAGAATAAAGTGTCATTCCTATAATCCAGCATTTAATAATCCAGAACATGTATTACTCCAGCACAGAATTACAGCACATTGCAGATTGAGCAGAAAGTCAGTTAGAAAATAGTTTTCCATAGTAATTTGTGTGATTTTCTTTGCACAGAATCATTCAGAATCCAGCAGGTCACGATGATTTGGGTTAAAGGAATTTTCCTGTCATTTTAAGGATTTCTGGACATTGTATGATTGATCCCATTATCTGCTTGTGTTTTCTCTCCAGATTGTCCCAGCACCAAGGAGGAGGCGGAAAACCAGCTGCTCATCTACAGCACCAGATTCCTGCCATCACCGATCTTCAATATGGAGGTGACTGATCACACCGCATATTATGTCCTCGTGTTCTGTCCATCGATGTAAAGGAACGTCTCAGCAGACAATTAACTTGCTCTTTTTTTCTCAGCGCCTGATGCCGACCAACCGCGAAGCACAGAAAAAATATCTTCCATATCCTTTATATGAAGAAAGACCTGAGCCGCCATCATGGACGCCAGAGCCGCCATCATGGATGCCAGAGCCGCCATCATGGACGCCAGAGCCGCCATCATGGACGCCAGAGCCGCCATCAGTGACGCCAGAGCCGCCATCAGTGATGCCAAAGCCGCCATCAGTGATGCCAGAGCCGCAATCAGTGATGCCAAAGCCGCCATCAGTGACACCAGAGCCACCATCAGTGACGCCAGAGCAGCTGCATGAAGAGGAGATAGCGGAGCCAATGGAGGTCACAGACCAGGAAGAAAGTGAGAAAGAAGACACCAAGAAGACACCACAGCAGCGGAATAAAGTGCCAATATCCGATCCAATGAAATATCGGGAGGTAAAAGACTTTGAAGAAGATGAGAAAGATGACACTAAGAAGAAAGAAAAGAAAGGTTTAGGAGCTAAAAGAAGAATGGTGCAAAACACCACAACAAGCACTCTGAACCAGCCAGCAAAGAGACAGCGAGATCAGGACCAGCCAGCAAAGAGACAGCGAGATCAGGACCAGCCGGCAAAGAGACAGCGAGATCAGGACAAGCCGGCAAAGAGACAACGAGATCAGGACCAGTCAGCAAAGGGACAACGAGATCAGGACCAGCCGGAACAGAGTCAACGCAATCAAAACCAGCCAGCAAAGAGACAACGCGATCAGGACCAGCCGGCACAGACTCAACGACTTCAGATCCACCTGGCAAAGAGACAAAGACTTCAGAAAAAGCCAGCAAAGAGACAAGTTAAGAAGCAGCCGGCACAGAGACAGATGACCCGCCAGCAGTCCATATTCAAAACCATCAGCACCAACTTCAGTAAAATAAAAAACACCATATGGACCAACCTCTTCAAAGCGATGAGACGCTGATGGACTGTGGCTCCAACATACAAGCTGTAAGAACATCAACAGCATAAAATCTGGTAAGTATAATAATAATAATAATAATAATAATAATAATAATAAAACAAAATAAAATAGTAATTATTAGGTTTAGAAATAGGTTAAAAATAGTAAAAGCATTAAAAAGACTTATATAATAGGAGCAGTAATATAGTATCTAATATCATAATCATTAGAGCAGTAACTCTAACATTAATTGTATAATAATGATAATTAGAGCCATGAAAATAATCTCAGCAGGTTTGATCCAGGGTCCTCGGACTGATCGCCTTTTCCCGGGGTCGAGAAGGAATTTTTCCCCCTGAGACACAAATTGGCTCAAGGTGTCCGGGGGTTTTTGCCTTCTTTTGGATCAACAGCTTTAGGAATAGGGATCTAAATTATAATTTTAGTAAAATATCAATACAAATGTTAGTAATAATAGTAAAAAAAAACATCAATAATCAAAACATATCTAGAAAAAATATTACAGAGTAGAATAATTATAATAGAATAGTAATAAAATCAGTAAAATAGCAACAAAGTAAACATAGCATAAATAATAGTAATAACAATAATATTATATTATTTATTATAATGACTAGAATAATTAGTAAATAATTAATAGGTATTACATTATTATTAAGAATAATATAATAATAAAAACATAATACATTATTAGGTACTGTCAGGTTTGATCCAGGGTCCTCGGACTGATTGCCTTTTCCCGGGGTCGAGAAGGAATTTTTCCCTCTGAGACACAAATTGGCTGAATGTGTCTGGGGGGTTTTGCCTTCTTCTGGATCAACAGCTTTAGGAATAGGGATCTAATTAATAGTAAATAGAAAAAAATAGAAATATTAGTATTAATAATCATAATATTAGAAAGAATAAGTTAAAAAAGATAGAAATAGTATTTAAAAAAAATAATAGTAATAATATAGGAATACAAATTGTAATATTACATTATTATTAGGAATAATATAATAATCACATAATACATTATTAGGTAGTGTCAGGTTTGATCCAGGGTCCTCGGACTGATCGCCTTTTCCCGGGGTCGAGAAGGAATTTTTCCCCTGAGACACAAATTGGCTGAATGTGTCCAGGGGTTTTTGCCTTCTTCTGGATCAACAGCTTTAGGAATAGGGATTAATAGTAAATAGAGAAAAAATAGAAATATTAGTATTAAAAATCATAATATTTAAAAGAATAAGTTAAAAAAGATAGAAATAGTATTTAAAAAAATAATAGTAATAATATAGAAATAAAAATTGTAATATTACATTATTATTAGTAATAATATAATAATAACATAATACATTATTAGGTAGTGTCAGGTTTGATCCAGGGTCCTCGGACTGATCGCCTTTTCCCGGGGTCGAGAAGGAATTTTTCCCTTGAGACACAAATTGGCTGAATGTGTCCGGGGGTTTTTTTGCCTTCTTCTGGATCAACAGCTTTAATTCTAGTGATCTTATAGTACTAGAGTAATGATAGTAATAATAAGTATAATAATATTGTAATAGTGATGAATAGGTTACTAGGATAATAATAAGAATATTATGAATACAATAAATAGGTTAGTGTAGGGTCCCATCTGATGAGGTCGCCTTGTCGTTGGCAGATGGGCTTGCACAATTTGGTTAAACTGTGCACTAAGAACCTCACATTTATAAGTATAGTAAATATGACAATAATAAAAGGTAGAATAGTATAAATATAACTTTGTGTCATCTCCTTTATCTTCCTGTAATAAAGAAAAACAGAAAATCAAACACATTTGTAAACATTTGGAAAAATTTGTCTTGCAATGTAGCAATGAGATGCATGATCTAGATGTCACCCGCACATTCCGCTGTGTAGCCATAATCTAAAGTGTATCACTGGTAACCGATCAGCCAGTAATTGTGAACTATGGGAATGATGAGTCCAGTTGTTCTCATCTGCATACAGTCTTATAGGCAGTGGGACGCACAGTGCACTTAGGCTATGTGCCCACGTTGCGTTCTATTACGCAGCGTGTAAGTCTCTGCATGTGCATCTCAGAACGCAGCCGAAAAGCTGCGTTCTGAGATGCATTGTTAATTGCAGAATTCCTGTACAATTCATGCTTTCTGGATGCTT
The DNA here is from genome assembly GCF_048569485.1 of Anomaloglossus baeobatrachus. Classification (NCBI taxonomy): domain Eukaryota; kingdom Metazoa; phylum Chordata; class Amphibia; order Anura; family Aromobatidae; genus Anomaloglossus; species Anomaloglossus baeobatrachus. The sequence continues at coordinate 49,205,299 of NC_134360.1, read as the reverse complement.
GCTCTGCCATGGAAAAAGCAACCAGAACGCACATTTTTGACAGTGCGGTCCCACTCGGCTCTGCTGCATCCCCATAGACTTGCAGCAGAGCCGAGTGGGACCGCACTGTCAAAAAGAGCATGACTGGCTGCGAGACTGAGCCGTGCGATCAGAATGAACTCAGATGAACTTCACCCGACTTCATTGTAATCGCGCGGCTCTGTGCGTGTGCCGCGGCTTGATTTGCGATCACAGGTGAAAAGACTCACCAGAGACCGCAAATCTCCTGAGTGACTGAAGTGAGCCACGCGATCACCGATAACGTCACTCAGGTTATCGCGGCCAGCTCGAGTCCTCCACCCGAGACCTGTGGCCGCAGGTAACCTGAGTGACGTCTCTACTGACAGTGCGACTCACTTCAGTTGCTGCGTAGAGCTGACAGGAGCGGCGGTGTTCTACGGCCACTCCTGTCAGCTTCATGTAGCAGAGCTGGATGCGTCGTGGGACCTCGTGAGGATTACGCCGGACCTGGAGGGGTGTTTGGGGATTTTAATAAAGTGGTGAAAGAGGGTGTTTTTTGTTCTTTTATTTCAAATAAAGGATTTTTTTGGGCGTATGTGTTTATTTACTTTCACTTACAGGTTAATCATTGGGGGTGTCTCATAGACGCCTTCAATAATTAACGTAGGACTTAGTGGCAGCTATGGGCTGCCATTAACTCCTTATTACCCAGATTGCCACCGCACCAGGGCAATTCTGGATGAGCCGGGTAGAGTCCCGGGACTGTCGCATCTAATCGATGCGTCAATTTCGGGAGGCTGCTAGCTGATATTTTCAGGCTGGAGGGCTCCCCATAACGTGGGCTCCCCATCCTGAGAATACCAGCCTTCAGCCGTGTGGCTTTATCTTGGCTGGTATCAAAATTGGGGGGGACCGCACGCCGTTTTTTTTTAATTATTTATTTATTTATTTTACTGCACTACATAGACCCGACCACCAGCGGCTGTGATTGATTGCAGTGAGACAGCTGTCACTCAGCATGGGGGCGTGTCTGACTGCAACCAATCATAGGCGCCAGTGGGCGGGGGAAGCAGTGAATACGAAATGGAATAATGAGCGACTGGCATTTTCAAAAGCTGGAGAAGCTGCCGCAATGTGATAGCCAAGCAGCGCCGCGCCGGTGTTCAGTCAGTGATCGGTGAGTATGAGAGAGGGCGAGAGAGCTCGCCCGAATGTTTTGTAAAGTTTGGGTTCTGAGATAACGTGCACTTGCGTCCGAACAGAAAACTTGGACTTTACAGTTATGGGATGGTGCGGGTGGGGGTGGGGGGGCTGTAAATTAAAGAATATCGTTAATAATAAACATTGTCATTATACTTACAGGTCCCATGACGCGTCCTGCAGACTCTGTCTCCTGTTTCCGATCATCGCTATGCCCTCCTGGTAACCATCACTGACGATAGGACCTTCCGTGACATCATACCCATGTGACCAGTCACGTAGGAATGTTGTAATACCTCGCTGGTTACAGACCAGTCACATGACGTCATGCTAGGTCCTGTCAGTGCATCTCGCCGGTACACGGTGCTCGCCCAAGCATCTCAGTACACTGTATACTCTGCGAGCGCCGTGTACCGGAGAGATGCTCGGGCACATGCTCGGCTCCCCCTCCCTGCATGTTGGCGCACTTTAGAGTCAGCCCACATGCAGGGATTGGCTGCCACAGCCGGTGATGAATAGCGACGCCTGTAATCAGGTGATCGGAGATCACCGTTGCTATAGTAAGGTTACTATGGCAAGGGTGGCAGCGGTGATGTCCTCGCTTACCAACCCGCAGCCTCTGCTCACTCATTAAGTGATTAGACAGCATGGGGAGCAGAAGCGTCTTCCTCCCATGCAGTGCTGTCAGATGTAGCAGAGCTGCATGGGTTGAAGAAGAAAGAAGACAGAAGACCAGGATCATGGAGGGGTGAGAGGAAGTAATAAAGATGGAGTCCCTAAGTGTGTCTGTGTATTTATTTCTAATATAGTATTTTTTCTCTGTGTGGTGTCTTTTTTTAACCCTTTATTGGAGATTCTTAAGGGCCGGGTCAAACTTGGCATGACAATAAGGCGGGTTTTGCAACATCGGTAACGATATATCGTCGGGGTCACGTCGTTAGTGACGCACATGCGGCACCGTTACCGACATTGCAGTGTGTAAACCCTAGGAGCGACGATCACCGATCGCAAAAATGTGAAAAATCATTGATCATGTTATAAATCGGCGCCACCATAGCCGCAAGCAGCCTGCTGCGGTTCCAGTTGCGCCCAGGCGCCGACTGATGTTCTTGGCCGTGCCTCGGGTCATCCAGCTGGCTGCTTACACCTCCACGTCTAAGTGTGCAGAGGCGGCTAGTGCGCTTGCGTGTGCCGTATTACCCCAGCCGGAGCCTAAGTCCAGTGTTTCGCCTAGTGAGCATGCTCAGCCTGATAGTGCCATTTCTGAGGCTAAGTCCTCGGTTCGGGCTACTGAGCATGCTCCTACACTTAGTGCGAAAAGCCTTTTTGCACAGGTACTTGGACTGCGTGCTGTGTCTAAGTCCTGTGTTATGCCTACTGAGTATGCTCAGGCTGATAGTCTGATTTCTGAGACTGTTGTCCAGGCTACTGAGCATGCTCAGGCACTTAGTGCATTGGAGGCAAAGTCCGGTAAGGACCTCACTGGGCATGTCCATGAGGTGGCAAGTCCTGATAGGGCAGAGGGTGTCAGGTGTCCTGATGATGTGGCCACTCCGGACTGGCTCGCAGAGGCCCGCCCCTATGATCTGTCACCTCATCATTGGTCGTCAGACGATGACTGGTGAAGTGTTTGGGGCGTGGCTGCCATGAGGTCATCAATGACATGGCGGTTCCAGATAGGCCGCTGGTGACGTCACTGATGACATGGCAACCTGCTATTGGACCTTGGTGGTTCCACCCTGGTTTTGGGGCGATCCCAGGTTATAAAAGGGGCTGGAGACAACATGGAGGTGCGCAGTCTTCACATTTGCTCAGACGGAGCACACCTCCATGTTAGAGCCTTATTGCGGCATAAGCCTGTGTTTGGAAGCAGTAGGTAGGGTTAGGCGTCCGGTGCTTGTCACGCCAAGACACCCCTGGCTCAGCACGTTAGGGTCAGGCGCCAGCTTCCACCTCCTGCCGTCCAGTCCTGCTTGTGCAGCCCAGTGGAGTTAACTGGGCTGCGGCGCACCTCCTGTCCAATTGTGCCCCCTACGCACACGGACAACGTACCTGCTGCGCCTCCTGTCCGATTGTGCCCCATACGCACACGGACAACACACCTGCTGCGCCACCTGTCCGATTGTGCCCCCTACGCGCACGGACAGCGTACCCCAGGACCCCTGTGGAGTTAACAGGGTGTTCCTGGTTTTGGTGTGTATCTTCCTTGGCTTCCCAGTCAACGCTACTGGTGTGATTTCTTGGCCTGACGTGTCCTCTACACATGTGGCCATTCACATGACCAGAAACGCTAATCGGAGGACCGCTCGGCCTGACGTGTCCTACACACGTGTCCGACAGGGCGCTTTCGTGGCGGTCTTCTGGTCAACGCTACCTGGTCACCATCCGGCCTGATGTGTTCCCTGCACACGTGGTCGGGGTTGCGCCAATTCCACCGAAACGCTAACTGGGTTGTCTTCCGGTCTGACGTGTCCCTACACACGTGACCGGTTTCCTGGGTTATCTCAGAGCCATTACGCTCTATAGTCTCCGCCTAACTTTCAGGTGCCAGCAGCTCCTTTGCCATCTGGAGCACGGTGAGCCCCGACTGGCGATTAGGATATATACTCCCTGGTCCTAATCTGCCGGTCCCCCCGTAACAGATCAGTGACACGTCGCTCATTTCCATAATATCGTTACTGCTGCCGGTACGATGCTTTGTCGTTACTGCAGCACCACACATCGCTATGTGTGAAACCGCAGGAACGACAAACATCTCCTACCTGCGTCCCGCCAGCAATGCGGAAGGAAGGAGGTAGGCGGGATGTTACGTCCCGCTCATCTCCGCTTCTCCACTTCTATTGGCTGGCTGCTTAGTGACGTTGCGGTGACGCCGAACGCACCTCCCACTTGAGGGAGGGATTGTTCGGCAGTCACTGCAACGTCGTCGACCAGGTATGTGCGTGTGAAGCTGCCGTAGCGATAATGTTCGCTACGGCAGCAATCACCGCATATCGCATGTGCGACGGGAGCGGGTGCTATCGCGCTCGACATCGCTATCAATCGCTAGCGATGTCGCAACATGTAAAGTACCCCTAAGAATCTCTGGCTTAATACTAGCTGGTTAAACAAAGCCGGTATTAACACCTTATTACCCAGCGTGCCACCCGGCACCAGGGCCACTGGTAGAGTTGGATACAGCGCAAGAAGATGGCGCTTCTATGAAAGTGCCATTTTCTGGGGCGACTGCGGACTGCAATTTGCAGTGGGGGGAGGGGGGCAGAAAGCTTGGGCCAACCTGCGCTGTGAATTCCAATATGCAGCTACCTAGTTGTACCTGGCTGGACACAAAAATTGGGCCCATGTTATGTTTTTTTTTTTCATGAAATTCATGAAATAATTAAAAAAAAAAAGCTTCCTTATATTTTGCAAAAAACTTTAAAAAAAAAATGGGCTTCCATTGCCAGTTAAGGTAACACCAAGCAGTGGGGGTTAGCAGCCAGTAGCTGCTTGGATTACCCTTAGCTAGCAATAGAAAATGCAGCTGGAGCCCACGTATTTTTTTAATTATTTTTTTTTTAATAACTAAAAAGAAAAAAAAATGGGCTTCCCTGTATTTTGATTGCCAGCCAAGGTAAATCAGGCAGATGGGATTGGCCTCTCGTAGCCGTCTGTTTTATCTGCGCTGAGAATCAAAAATACCGCAGAGCGCTACGTCTTTTTTTAAATCATTTATTTTGATACAACTATATATTGTGTACATTATATAGATACACTGCTCAAAAGAATAAAAAGAACACTAAAAAAAAGCCTACAACCTACAATAGCCCTCAGTCCAGTACACCTATGTGCACGAATATAACTACTATAATACTGCTTCTATGTACAAGAATATAACTATTATAATACTGCTCCTATGTACAGGACTATAACTACTATAATACTGCCCATATGTACAAGAATATAATTACTATAATATTGCCCCTATGTACAAGAATATAACTACTATAATACTGCTCCCTATGTACAAGAATATAACTACTATAATACTGCTCCCTATTTACAGGAATATAACTACTATAATACTGCTCCCTATGTACAAGAATATAACTGCTATAATTCTGCCCCTATGTACAAGAATATAACTACTATAATACTGCCCCTATGTACAAGAAAACTACTATAATACTGCACCCTATGTACAAGAATATAACTAAAATACTGCCCCTATGTACAAGACTATAACTACTATATTACTGCCCCCTATGTACAAGTTTAATATACAGTGCCTACAAGTAGTATTCATCCCCCTGCAGATTTAGCAGGTTTGATAAGATGCAAATAAGTTAGAGCCTGCAAACTTCAAACAAGAGCAGGATTTATTAACAGATGCATAAATCTTACAAACCAACAAGTTATGTTGCTCAGTTAAATTTTAATAAATTTTCCACATAAAAGTGTGGGTCAATTATTATTCAACCCCTAGGTTTAATATTTTGTGGAATAACCCTTGTTTGCAATTACAGCTAATAATCGTCTTTTATAAGACCTGATCAGGCCGGCACAGGTCTCTGGAGTTATCTTGGCCCACTCCTCCATGCAGATCTTCTCCAAGTTAACTAGGTTCTTTGAGTGTCTCATGTGGACTTTAATCTTGAGCTCCTTCCACAAGTTTTCAATTGGGTTAAGGTCAGGAGACTGACTAGGCCACTGCAACACCTTGATTTTTTCCCTCTTGAACCAGGCCTTGGTTTTCTTGGCTGTGTGCTTTGGGTCGTTGTCTTGTTGGAAGATGAAATGACGACCCATCTTAAGATCCTTGATGGAGGAGCGGAGGTTCTTGGCTAAAATCTCCAGGTAGGCCGTGCTATCCATCTTCCCATGGATGAGGACCAGATGGCCAGGCCCCTTGGCTGAGAAACAGCCCCACAGCATGATGCTGCCACCACCATGCTTGACTGTAGGGATGGTATTCTTCGGGTCGTATGCAGTGCCATCCAGTCTTCAAACGTCACGTGTGTGGTTGGCACCAAAGATCTCGATCTTGGTCTCATCAGACCAGAGAACCTTGAACCAGTCTGTCTCAGAGTCCTCCAAGTGATCATGAGCAAACTGTAGACGAGCCTTGACATGACGCTTTGAAAGTAAAGGTACCTTACGGGATCGTCTGGAACGGAGACCATTGCGGTGGAGTACGTTACTTATGGTATTGACTGAAACCAATGTCCCCACTGCCATGAGATCTTCCCGGAGCTCCTTCCTTGTTGTCCTTGGGTTAGCCTTGACTCTTCGGACAAGCCTGGCCTCGGCACGGGTGGAAACTTTCAAAGGCTGTCCAGGCCGTGGAAGGCTAACAGTAGTTCCATAAGCCTTCCACTTCCGGATGATGCTCCCAACAATGGAGACAGGTAGGGCCAACTCCTTGGAAAGGGTTTTGTACCCCTTGCCAGCCTTGTGACCCTCCACGATCTTGTCTCTGATGGCCTTGGAATGCTCCTTTGTCTTTCCTATGTTGACCAAGTATGAGTGCTGTTCACAAGTTTGGGGAGGGTCTTAATTAGTCAGAAAAGGCTGGAAAAAGAGATAATTAATCCAAACATGTGAAGCTCATTGTTCTTTGTGCCTGAAATACTTCTTAATACTTTAGGTGAACCAAACAGAATTCTTGTGGTTTGAGGGGTTGAATAATAAATGACCCTCTGAATAAACTTTTCACAATTTAAAAAAAGAAATAAAAAAAGAAATAACATTCTTTTTTGCTGCAGTGCATTTCACACTTCCAGGCTGATCTACAGTCCAAATGTCACAATGCCAAGTTAATTCCGAATGTGTAAACCTGCTAAATCTGCAGGGGGTTGAATACTATTTGTAGGCACTGTAACTACTATAATACTATACTTACTTCTCTCTTATCTCCTCTTCCCACAATCGCGTACAAGATTTCTCCCGTGCCTCCCCCATACTTTGGAACGCTCTACCTCAGCATATCAGACTCTCCCCTACCGTGGAGAGCTTCAAGAGGAACCTCAAGACCCATCTCTTCCAACAAGCCTATAACCTAGAATAACCCTCAGTCCAGTACACCAATGCGCAACCACCTCTGTCCTCACCTATTGTACCATCACCCATTCCCTATACACTGTGAGCCCTCGCGGGCAGGGTCCTCTCTCCTCCTGTACCAGTCTGTTTTGTACTGTTAATGATTGTTGTACGTATACCCTCTTTCACTTGTAAAGCGCAATGGAATAAATGGCGCTATAATAATAAATAATAATAATAATAATAATAATAATAAATACCACATCCTAGTTCTAAACGTTCCCTTTATTTTTTTGAGCAGTATGTATATACATATATACAGTACAGACCAAACGTTTGGACACACCTTCTCATTCAGAGTTTTCTTTATTTTCATGACTCTGAAAATTGTAGATTCACATTGAAGGCATCAAAACTATGAATGAAAACATGTGGAATGAAATACTTAACAAAAAAGTGTGAAACAACTGAAAATATATCTTATATTCTAGGTCAGGGTTCCCCAACTCCAGTCCTCGAGGGCCGCCAACAGTGCATGCTTTCAGGATTTCCTTAGCATTGCATGGGTGTTAATTTAATCACCTGCACAGTTGATTATTCCATCACATGTGCAATACTAAGGAAATCCTGAAAACATGCACTGTTGGCGGCCCTCGAGGACTGGAATTGGGGACCCATGTTCTAGGTTCTTCAAAGTAGCCACCTTTTGCTTTGATTACTGCTTTGCACACTCTTGGCATTCTCTTGATGAGCTTCAAGAGGTAGTCACCGGAAATGGTTCTCACTTCACAGGTGTGCCCTGTCAGGTTTAATAAGTGGGATTTCTTGCCTTATAAATGGGGCTGGGACCATCAGTTGTGTTGTGCAGATATCTGGTGGATACACAGCTGATAGTCCTACTGAATAGACTGTTAGAATTTGTATTATGGCGAGAAAAAAGCAGCTAAGTAAAGAAAAACGAGTGGCCATCATTACTTTAACCCCTTCACGGCCCCTGACGGATCTATCCGTCATGGAGCGTGTGAGGTTAGTCCCCGCCCCCTTCCGAAGGCAGGTTGCGGCGATCCGCGCACATATCAGCTGTCTTCAACAGCTGACATGTGTGCCTGCATGTTCCGAGTGGAATCGCGTTCCACCCGCAATATTTAACCGCTTACATCTCGCTGCCAAAGTCTGGCAGCGAGAAGTATATGCGCGAGGTCATTTCTTTTACTTACCGCCGCCCCCACCGGAAGTCACGTGCGTGATCACGTGACTTTCAGTGGTTGCCATGGTAGCACAGGATCATGTGATGACGCCTGTAGCTAACATGGGTCACTTCCTCTCAGTGCCGGCATAATGCCAGCACGGAGAGAAAAGCAGCGTATCTGCAGTTCTCAGCTCTGCAGCTGAGATCTACAGCTAGGGCAGAGCGATCGGATTGCTGATTGCTATACACCCCTAGGGGGACTAGTAAAATAAAAAAAAGTTTAAAAAAAGTTTTAAAAAATAAAAAAAAAACCAAAAAACCTAAAAGTTCAAATCACCCCCCTTTCGCCCTATTATAAATTAAAGGGTTAAAAAAATATACACATATTTGGTATTGCCGCGTTCAGAAATGCCCGATCTATCAAAATATAAAATCAATTAATCTGTTCAGTAAACGGCGTAGCGTCAAAAAAATTCCAAACGCCAAAATTAAGTTTTTTTGGTCGCCGCAAGTTTTGCGCAAAATGCAATAACAGGCGATCAAAAAGTAGCATCTGCGAAAAGATTGTACCACTAGAAACGTCAGCTCAAGACGCAAAAAATAAGCCATAATTGACCCATAGATCCAGAAAAATGAGGACGCTACGGGTTTCGGAAAATGGCGCAAAACGTGGCCCACTTTTATTGGGCAAACTTGTGAATTTGTTAGATACAAGTAAACCTATACATGTTTGGTGTCTCCGAACTCGCACCGAGCTCAGGCATCACAATGACACATCAGTTTTACCATATAGTGAACACGGTTAATAAAATATCTCAAAAACTATTGTGCAATCACACTTTTTTTTGCAGTTTTTCCACACTTGGAATATTTTTGCTGTTTTCCAGTACACTATATGGTAAAACTTATGGTTTCATTTAAAAGTACAACTCGTCTCGCAAAAAACAAGCTCTCATATGGCAATATTGACAGAAAAATAAAAAAGTTACGGCTCTCGGAAGAATGGGAGCAAAAAAAAACAAAAACGGAAAACGCCCGGGGGCTGAAGGGGTTAAGAAATGAAGGTCAATCAGTCCGAAAAATTGGGAAAACTTTGAAAGTGTCCCCAAGTGCAGTTGGAAAAACAATTAAATGCTACAAAGAAACTGGCTCACATGAGGACCGCCCCAGGAAAGGAAGACCAAGAGTCACCTCTGCTGCGAAGGATAAGTTTATCTGAGTCACCAGCCTCAGAAATCTCAGGTTAACAGCAGCTCAGATTAGAGACCAGGTCAATGCCACACAGAGTTCTAGGAGCAAACACATCTCTAGAACAACTGTTAAGAGGAGACTTTGTGCAGCAGGCCTTCATGGTAAAATAGCTGCTAGGAAACCACTGCTAGGAACAAGCAACAAGCAGAAGACACTTGTTTGGGCTAAAGAACACAAGGAATGGACATTAGACCAGTGGAAATCTGTGCTTTGGTCTGATGAGTCCAAATTTGAGATCTTTGGATCCAACTACCGTGTCTTTGTGCGACGCAGAAAAGGTGAACGGATGGACTCTACATGTCTGGTTCCCACCATTAAGCATGGAGGAGGAGGTGTGATGGTGCTTTGCTGGTGACACTGTTGGGGATTTATTCAAAATTGAAGGCATACAGAACCAGCATGGCTACCACAGCATCTTGCAGCGGCATGCTATTCCATCTGGTTTGCGTTTAGTTGGACCATCATTTATTTTTCAACAGGACAATGACCCCAAACACATCTCTAGGCTATGTAAGGGCTATTTGACTAAGAAGGAGAGTGATGGGGTGCTACGCCAGATGACCTGGTCTCCACAGTCACCAGAGCTGAACCCAATCGAGATGGTTTGGGGGTGAACTGGACCGCAGAGTGAAGGCAAGAGGGCCAAAAAGTGCTAAGCATCTCTGGGAACTCCTTCAAGACTGTTGGAAGACCATTTCCGGTGACTACCTCTTGAAGCTCATCAAGAGAATGCCAAGAGTGTGCAAAGCAGTAATCAAAGCAAAAGGTGGCTACTTTAAAGAATCTAGACTATAAGACATATTTTCAGTTGTTTCATACTTTTTTGTTAAGTATTTCATTCCACATGTGTTAATTCATAGTTTTGATGTCTTCAATGTGAATCTACAATTTTCAGAGTCATGAAAATAAAGAAAACTCTTTCAATGAGTAGGTGTATCCAAACTTTTGGTCTGTACTGTATATATACACAGCTCTAGGAAAAATTAAGAGACCACTGCAAATTTTTCAGTTTTTCTGATTTTCTGATTGTGTGATCTGCCTCCAGGTTAGTGGGTGTGAGCAGCTTAACAAGACTACATGGCTGTCCCCTCCTGTAACAGACAATCACAGATGCCCATTCTCTGTGTCGGGTCTGTGATTGCCTGACATCACAGTACTGTAAAAATAAATCATTTAAAAAAATGACGTAGCGCTCCGCGGTATTTTTGATTCTCAGCGCAGATAAAGCGGATGGCTACGGACTGCCAACCCTCCATCTGCCTGGCTTTACTTTGGCTGGCGATCAAAATACAGGGAAGCCCATAATTTTTTTTTATTTAAAAAAATATTTAAAAAAAAATGCGTGAGCTCCCGCCGCATTTTGATCACCAGTCAGGTAAAGTCAGGCAGCTGGGGGCTGGGATTCTTGGCATTGTTTATTAGTGCCATTTTCAGGCGCAATACCTGACTCGTCCAGCGGCTCTGGTGCCAGGTGGCTCCCTGGGTAATAAAGGGGTTAATAACGGCTTTGTATTCTCAGATGGTACTAAGCCCGAAATTCATGGTGTCATGCCAAATTAAGCATGGCCACCATGAATTTCTAGGAAACAGTAAAAAAAACACAACACATGGAAAATCTTTTTTATTAGAAATAAAACAAAAAAAAACATTTAGAGAATTATTAAAAGATCCTTAGTCCAACGTAATCCACAGGGACGGCAATGTCAGCTCTGCTTCATCACTGTGCACAGACACAGTCTATACAGAGGAAGAAGCAAAGAGGCCCTAGTGTGCACAGACACAGTCTATACAGAGGAAGAAGCAAAGAGGCCCAAGTCAGCTCTGCTACATCACTGTGCACAGAGCGATGTAGCAGGCTGACAGTGAGGGGATGATTGCACTTACATCTCGCATTGCATCTCCCCATTCTCAGGGCAGGAGCGACATGGGTATGACGTCATGGAAGGTCCTGTAACTCCGTGCTGGTTACCGGGCAGCACAGCAATGATCGGAAGCGGAGGCAGAAGCAGCGGGAGACAGAGTTTGCAGGAAGCGTCGCAGGACCTGTAAGTATGATCATAATGTTTTTTAATAACGTTCTTTTTTTTTTTTTTACAGCCCCTGACTCCAACTGCACTCGAACTGTAACACGAACGTCCCAGGAAAGTCCTAGTGATCGGGGTCGTGTGCACAAACACCATGTGTTCGGTACGGACCCCGAACTTTACAGTTTGGGTTCGCCCAGTGCTTTTTTTTGCGGTGGTACGCATCGGTACGGCATACCGGAAAATCTGAAGAGCGCTGAGGAGAAGCACCTCTGGCTCTGTCCACATGGCTAATTTGTAAATTTGCTATATCATCAGCCATTGGCTGGAGCAGGGTGACCTCTGTGTATCTCCGACCTCTGCTCCCTCCCACCTGCCCTGTAATCACTGTGCTGCTCCTGCCACCGGTGATCGGGTCCCCCAGTGCTCGGCCCCCAGTGCTCGGCCCCCAGTGCTCGCCAACCCCCTGGCCCCCAGTGCTCGCCAACCCCCCGGCCCCCAGTGCTCGCCAACGACCCTCCCTCCGCTTCCCCCTGCTACCACCGGCGCCACGTCCACTCCCATCTGCTAAGCGGGAACACTAGAAAAAAAATCTCACACTTACCAGTCTGCAGCCTCCCGGGACACGTGTGATCGGCTTCAGGACCTGCCGGTAATCAGCTGGTGCAGTCACACTACGGCATCAGCTGACAGTCTGAGTCCAGCGGTGGGGCCGGCTTTTTACCGCCCAGCTGGTTTAAGCGATCAGGTGATGCTCTGAGGTGACTGCAGCAGCTGATTACCGGCGGCTCCTGGAGCGATTAGTCGTGTCCCAGGATTTTGCAGACAGGTGAGTAGTTTGGTTTTTTTTGCACTGATGCATCAGCTGATTGTATAAATGGCTTTTATACAATCAGCTGATGTGTGATGTGATTCACATCCTTGATCCTGACACATCATCTGATCGCTTTGCCTTCCAGCAAACCGATCAGATGATATTGGATCCGGATTGGACGGCGCGGGACCTTTGACCCAGGATTACTGCGGAGGGGGGTTCTTTATTTCAATAAAGATGGAGTCACTAATTGTGTTGTGTTTTATTTCTAATAAAAATATTTTCTCTGTCTTGTGGGTTTTTTTTATCTTTACAAGAAATTCATGGTGGCCATGTCTAATATTGGTGTGACACCATGAATTTCGGGCTTAGGGCCAGTTGATAATACTCAGCTGGCCCTAACCCCTTATTACCCAGTGAGCCACCCAGCTGCAGGGCCGCTGTAAGAGTTGGATACAGCACCAGAATATGGCGCTTCTATGAAAGCGCCATTTTCTGGGGAGGCTGCGGACTGCAATTTGCAGCAGGGGTGCCCAGAAAGCTTGGGCACTCTGCGCTGAGGATTCCAATCCCCAGCTGCCTAGTTGTACCTGGCTGGACACAAAAAATTGTGCGAAGCCCACGTCATTTTTTTTTCTTAAATTATTTCATGAAATTCATTAAATAATTAAAAAAAGGGCTTCCCTATATTTTTGGTTCTCACCCAGGTACAAATAGGCAGCTGGGGGTTGGGGGCAGCCCATACCTACCTGCTGTACCTGGCTAGCATACGAAAATATGTCAAAGCCCACGTCATTTTTTTTTTACATTTTACGTTTTTGGGCAAAAAACTCCTGCATACAGTCTTGGCTGAAGGATGCTGAGCCTTGTAGTTCAGCAGCTGCTGTCTACTCTCCTGCATACACTAGTGGATGGACACAAGAAAAGTATTTGTCCAGCTCACCTGCTTGAAATGGAGACCCGTATGCTATGGATCATGCAAGGAAAGGAAGGTCGGCAAGTCCTTTGTAGAGAATATAGAGGAAAAAATTCCAGCAATTTGATCCAAGCAGGAAAATTTCTTTAAAATCCAAATTCTTTATTTAATTACATCTTTAAAAAGTCCATGATATGGTCAGTTGGAGCCCATGTTAACACGTCCATATCATGGACTTTTAAAGATGCATTTAAATGAAGAATTTGGATTTTAAAGAAATTATCCTGCTTGGATCAAGTTGCTGGAATTTTTTCCTCTATATTCTCTACTAGTGGATGGAGTATGCTGAGCCTTGTAGTTCTGCTCCCCCTGCCTCTCTCTGCTGCATACACAAGTGGATGGAGTATGCTGAGCCTTGTAGCTCTGCTCCCCCTGCCTCTCCTTCATACACTAGTGGATGGAGTATACTGAGCCTTGTAGTTCTGCACCCCCTGCCTCTCTCTCCAGCATACAGTACCGTATGTAGTAAACCGTGCACAGGATCTCCCAGCTACCCGACAGCAACGACAACACCCCATCCCACTCCTCAAACTTGGCCGCCGGCTGACAGATCCTCCCCACCCCCCCCTCCTCAATCTTGGCCGCCGGCGCCTAACAGCAGCCCCCCCCCTGCTCCTCGTCTCGGAGATGCATACCAGCAAATATTTTTTTACAAAAAAAGCACCGGGCTCGCCATTCCCTACTCATATGGCAAGATTGACAGAAAATAAAGTTACGAGCAAATAACAAAAACAGAAAATCGCCAGGGGATGAAGGGGTTAAGTCTTAACAGATTATGTCCCACTAAACAAATGTTTATGGCTTAAGAATCTTTTTTTGAGCAGATAAGGTTTTACTGAGGCTCATTCATTTCTGTATTTAAATGGCAGCTGCCTTATGCGGGCTTCACACAGTACGATCTATCGTGCGATTGCACGAGCGATCGTACCCGCCCCCGTGAGCGCTCGTACCCGCCTCCGTGAGCGCTCGTACCCGCCCCCGTCATTTGTGCGTCACGGGCAATTAGTTGCCAGTGGCGCACAAAGTCGTTAACCCCCCGTCACACGCACTTACCTCCCGGGCGACGTCGCTGTGGGAGGCGAACATCCACTTCCTGAAGGGGGAGGGACGGTCGGCGTCACAGCGACGTCACACAGCAGCCGGCCAACAGAAGCAGAAGGGCGGAGATGAGCGGGACGTAACATCCCGCCCACCTCCTTCCTTACGCATTGCCGGCGGGACGCAGGTAAGCTGTGTTCATCGTTCCCGGGGTGTCACACGGAGCGACGTGTGCTGCCCCGGGAACGATGAACAACCTGACGGACAATTTTTTAAAAATGAGCGACGTGTCAACGATGAACGAGAAGGTGAGTATTTCTGCTCGTTCACCGCTGTCACAACGCTACGATATATCAGACGATACCGGATGTGCGTCACTACCGACGTGACCCCGATGACATATCGCCCGATATATCGTACCGTGTGACGCCCGCATTAGGCTAGGTTCACATTTCCGGCAATTTGTATCAGTCTCAATCCGCGGCTCTGGTAAACAACGGAATCCGTTTGCTGGATTCCGTTGTTCCCATATACTTGTATGAGCGGCGGATTGTGACTGATGACGCTGCGTTGCATCCTCCGCCCGACTGATCAGTCGTGGAACGACTGACCATCGGGCGGCAGGAACGCAGCATGTAACGTTTTTTGAGCAGCGGAATCGTTTTGATTTTGCTGCGCATGCTCTCTCTCGGCGGCCAGCTATTGTGAACGATCAGCTGATCGCTCTCTCTCACGTTTTACAATGGAATCTGACAATGAATTCTATTCTTGTCATCCGTTGTACAACTCATCAGTCACAAGCGTCAAGCAACGCATGTGACTGATGCAAAATAACGGAAATGTGAACCTAGCCTTAGACAGATCGGATGCTCGGTTGCAGAAATATCTTTAATCAAAGTTCCAGAAATGCCCTGAACTTTGATTGACAGGTGAAGCGGGGTGGGGCCTTTGTAGGTCGGGTCCTCCTCCGGTGTCCTGCTGGCTTTCCCCCTTTTCTGTATTTGAATATCGCACAGCACCACCATTGCTACAGTTGGCGGTGCGTGCTCATTATCACAGTATTCTGCCTTCATTAAAATGTCGCATGCGTGTACTGCAATCTCTGGCTCCATTTTATTGAAGACACTGTGGTGAACACTATGAGCAGCAGGGGCGCATTCACAGATGTAAAAAAAAAAAATAAATTGCGCACACACTGATGCCTCTCATAGTCTTCACTGCAGTGTCTTCAATAAAATGGCGCTGGAGATCATGATACGTGCATGCGCAGATTCGGGCGCCATTATAATGAAGACAGAATAACTGTGGCAATGCGCATGCGCCACCAACAGCATCAATGGTGGCACGTTATTCAAATAAAGAAAGGGGAGAAAGCCAGGAGACGCTGGAGGAGGAATAAACGTCAAGGACCCGACCCACAAAGGCCCCGCCCCCACTACACACAATCAAAGTGCAGGGCATTTCTGCAACTTCGATTTAAGATATTTCATCAGCCAAGCATCGGATCTTTGTACAACAGGTATGCGTGGATTCAGAATCTTACTGCCTGTATGCCACTGCCTTTACTTCATATAACAAAATCCTGCTAGTTAGTTCTCTTTAAGATGTTTACACCAGATTTCTGTAAAAAAAAATCCTTACTAAATCTCCTCCTTAGTCCCCATTTCATTAAAACTGCCATATTGTATTCTAGCCTGATGAATAGGGCTCTGGACACCTCATAACAGGCAACACAATGTCACCCATTGAATTTCTGGGCCTCGTCCTCCCTATATTGACGATATGGATCAGTGCAGCTCAGAAGAAGAAAGAGGATTGTGTAGCAGGAGGTGATCTGGGGACGGGGCTTCTGGCGCTGCCCGGTCTGAGTGTGGCGCCCTGGACAAGCCAGGACGTCACAGGTACTGCAACAACACACCCCACACCCCGGTTAGGCACATCAGCCGCACACACAAATCCTTGTTGCCTCCCTCCAGGGGCTGATGTCCACACCAGGTGGGGCGGAGTCAGGCGGTTGGCCCCGCCCATCGAGGAGTTCACAGTCCTGGAGGCGGGAAAAGGAGTCAGTACAGTGTTGAGTTTGAGAGAGGAAAGTGGTAGTTGAGGAGCAGACTGACCGTGTCCGGGTATGTGGCCCGGGCACTTACAGCAAGGTTGGCAGACGGTGGTGGCCGTCTGCAGGAGAGGCCTATCGACGCGGAACCGTAGGGCCGGGGTTGGGCGGTGGCCCACCGTTTACCGAACCGGGGAGCAAAGAGAAGCCAGCACCAAACTGGCAGGGCTGCGGACCCCGACCAGGCTGGGAGTCGCCGTTAAACTGGTCAAATCCGTTAGCGAAGGGAACCTCCGGGGTTTCTCAGCAACAAAGTCCCGATTGAAGGCAACCGTCCAAACAGTGAGGGAGAGAAAGCTACCGCCAGAGCTAGAGGTCCCAGGGCCAGAGCCTGCGGGCAAAAGGGGCTCCTCCAGCATCTATCCAGCTGGGGAGCGGGTTACCGGTGGGAAGCCATCGGGACCGAAGACACATAGAAGGTGCAGGGAAAGGCAGCCATCACCAACCGTCCGGGAGTCATCACTGCAGCCGGCTGCGGGACCCGTCCATCCAGCCGTTTGTTTTACCGGAGACTCTGTGTATATCATTGGCTGAGTGAGTACCACCGTGCCGTCTGGCACTGCGCTGCCCCCGCGCCCTTGCACCTCACCTGCCCTGCATCCCTTCCTCCTTCTCCAACCCTTACTGGGCCCCGGGACCACCAACCCCTACCCACGGAGGGGGAAAACAACCCAGCTGCTCCCCACCAACGCTCCCGGGATCCCTGTCACCAGCAGCGGTGGTGCCCCAACCTCACCACGACCCGTGCGTGGCGTCACAAACTAAACCCCCCAACCCAAACCAACCCCTTTCACTCACGGACGAGGAGCGCCGCTCGAGTCCCCGGATCCGGTCCACCGCTCGAGCCACCGAGCAGCAGCAGCGGCCGGACCCGAGCAGCGAGCGAGCAGGCGAGCAGCGCACCCCCCCGCCCGCGACAACTTGGTGTCACGAACAGGATCTTACCGTTCTACCGGCTGGTAGAAGTGCGCCTTGTAGCCCCGCCGGAAGTGTCTGGCCGAAAATTTTCAGAATCCGCCATCTTGGGCGCGAAGATTTTCCCGCTCGAGCGTCTTCCCAAGCAGTGGAGACGTGAAAGCCGAAGCTCCACCCCTGAAGAGGAGATACTAAGAAAACCAAGGGGGGACGGATGGCGGCCGGCCGCATGTGAACCGCGGCTATAAAAGCAGGGACGCCAGGACTCTGCGGCCATCTTTGGTTCCTGGGAGAGGCCGCTGCTAAAGATGCTGAGTCCGACCGACACCGTAGTCCCCGCGCCCGCGCCTGGCACCACAGCGTGGGTGGAAGTCCGGACCGTCCAGCTAAGCAGCCGTCTGCAGGTCCGCGTGCAGCTCCTCCTGGAGGAGTGGGAGGCCGACATGGCGGACGTGGTGGCGGCTATACGGAGACGCGAGGTGGAGGAAGAACTGGAGGAGCGGGTAAGAGACCCACGCCCCTGTATTCCCGATGGATCGGCCGCTGTGGCTGAGGGGCCCGGCCTGCATCCGCTCACCCTACTGCCTCCCCCGCTACCCGCGTTAGTCGCTACCGCCCCGCCACTAGGCCCGCTACCCGCCCATCCGCCCAAGCGGACCGACCTGCAGCAGAAGCCCGCAACCGTTCCAAATCGCTTCCCTGGAAGCTACCGAAGACCGTGCCTAGTCCCGTACCGGCTCCGGCAGTCCGTTCCGTGCAGGAGGAGGCGGAGGTTGAGCGGGACAGGAACCCTGTACCCATCCCCCACGCCTCGGCCGAGGCTACGCCGGGTCGTTGCTGCGAGGCAGCGCCCCAGGCCATGACACCGCGGGAGCTTCCCCAGAGGGCGCCAGTGATGGGCAGCGTGGTGGAAGTCTCGCGGGGCCCGACCCGTGCGCAGGGGCAAGCAGTAGCCCCTTACTGGGACAGGGAACCGACCCCGCTGGGCCAAGAAATCGCGGAGAGAGAGAAGCGGAGAGCTGAGTTGATAGCCCGCACCATTCAGGAAAAAGAGAGCCTCCGTAGAGCCACCTTCCGGGTACGGGGCCCGATCCACGATGGGCAAGTGAGAAGATTTGATGTCCGTCGGGGGTACGGGTTCATTTACGAACCGGGCCTGGAGGCCGAGGTCTTTGTAGCCCGTCGGGACGTTAATGCCCACTTGCCGGAGGACCACCCGGGCCGTAACCTGATGCCAGGAGACTTGGTCCAGTACACCCGTCATTGCGGAGAGAGGGGCTGGTTTGCCCTGGACGCTAAACTGAGGGGCAGTCAGGAGGCCCAAGTACCAGCCCAGCCCCCTCCTCCAGCCGGTGTAGTGGATTTGAAGTAAGGCAGCGGGTCCTCCGTTGCACCGTTGTTTCCCCGTTGGGACCATCAGTATCGTTGTGAGTAAATGAAAAACGAATCAACCGAAGTTTAACTAGATTATCAACCGTGATTGAACCGGCCGTTGCCGGCAAGTTGTCCCCAAGGGGACCCTTTTGTTGCCGTGCGTAAGAAACTGCTTACGGACATGCCCGAGAACTTGCAGGGCAACCACAAACTAAGTGGCGTGTAAATAGTTGGCATTTTCCGTGACCGCCTCCGGAGAGGCTGATTTGGAGGATGGGCCTGGAGGAAAGGGATGGCCCAGGCCCACCACTACCGTAACCGGTGGCGATCCTCCGGGGAGTCAGGGGTTCCCCATGAACGTGGGTCCCCTGAAAAGACCGTAGGGTGCGAAGTACCGTACCCGTACCCGCTCGGGCAGCCTGGACATGGACTGGGGTCAAGGGGTGTTGCCCATTTTTTTAGGGACAGCATCAGGGCCAGGTTGTTTGGGTGGGAGAGAGCGGAAGCCGTGTTTAATAAAAATTGACTGCCGTTCAGTAACGTTAAAGTACCGTGCATCCCGTAACGGAAGTGTTATACAAATGCTTATGTTGAAATGTTGACCGTTTAAAAATGTTTTTATCTTTTTCAGTTGTGAAAAATAAAACCGGTGATGGACGGGCAGCCCGCGGACGGTCTGCATTTAACCAAGGGGGAATGTGGTGCCCTGGACAAGCCAGGAGTAGTTGGTAGTTGAGGAGCAGACTGACCGTGTCCGGGTACGTGGCCCGGGCACTTACAGCAAGGTTGGCAGACGGTGGTGGCCGTCTGCAAGAGAGGCCTATCGACGCAGAACCATAGGGCCGGGGTTGGGCGGTGGCCCACTGGTACCGAAACGGGGAGCGAAGAGAAGCCAGCACCAAACCGGCAGGGCTGCGGACCCCGACCAGGCTGGGAGTCGTCGTTAAACTAGTCAAATCCGTTAGCGAAGGGAACCTCCGGGGTTTCTCAGCAACAAAGTCCCGACTGAAGGCAACCGTCCAAACCGTGAGGGAGAGAAAGCTACCGCCAGAGCTAGAGGTCCCAGGCTCAGAGCCTGCGAGCAAAAGGGGCTCCTCCAGCATCTATCCAGCTGGGGAGCGGGTTACCAGTGGGAAGCCATCGGGACCGAAGACACATAGAAGGTGCAGGGAAAGGCAGCCATCACCAACCGTCCGGGAGTCATCACTGCAGCCGGCTGTGGGACCCGTCCATCCAGCCGTTTGTTTTACCGGAGACTCTGTGTCTATCATTGGCTGCGCTGCCCCCGCGCCCCTGCACCTCACCTGCCCTGCATCCCTTCCTCCTTCTCCAACCTTTACTGGGCCCCGGGACCACGAACCCCTACCCACGGAGGGGGAAAACAACCCAGCTGCTCCCCACCAACGCTCCCGGGATCCCTGTCACCAGCAGCGGTGGTGCCTCAACCTCACCACGACCCGTGGTGGCGTCACGAACTAAACCCCCCAACCCAAGCCAACCCCTTTCACTCACGGGCGAGGAGCTCCGCTCGAGTCCCCGGATCCGGTCCACCGCTCGAGCCACCGAGCAGCAGCACAGCAGCGGCCGGACCCAAGCAGCGAGCGAGCAGGCGAGCAGCGCACCCCCCGCCCGCGACATGAGCGTTCTCTTCCAGTCCTGTTTGCATAGTCATAGTCAGGATCGGACTGGGGTCCACAGGGGAATTGCCTCCAGCGGCCCACCCCACAGCGATATGCAGATACCTGTTAGCCGTTATCCCCATTATAGTGGAGCGCTGACTGTAAAGCACAGGCGGCTCCTGCACATCTCCTGTGCACACACAATAAGTGATGTACAATTACAGTAGTTTGCAGTAAGGGGGATCTTTGGTGAAGTGATCACCGATCCACAGGTTCGATAGGTGATCACTTATTGAATGAATGGATCAGGCGACGAGTCGGACATCAGCTCCACTTTAATGGGGATAAAAGTTGCATGATCGGTGCAGGTCCCAGCAAACGGCCCCCGATGAGTAAGTTATCACTTATCCTCAGGCCACGTTCACACGTTCAGTATTTGGTCAGAATGTTACATCAGTATTTCTAAGCCAAAACTAGGAGTGGGTTAAAAATGCAGAGGTGTTTCTATTATACTTTTCCTCTGACTTTATCACTCATGGGTTTGGCTACAAATACTGATGTAAAGCCTGCTTTACACGTTACGATTTAGCATACGATATCGTATGCGATCGTAACCGCCCCCATCGTATGTGCGGCACGGTCAATTTGTTGAATGTGTCGCACACACGATTATTTCCCGTCACACGTACTTACTCGTCCATACGATCTCGATGTGGGCGGCGAACATCCACTTCCTGGAGTGGGAGGGATGTTCGGCGTCACAGCGACGTCACACAGCAGCCGGCCAATAGAAGCGGATGGGCGGAGATGAGCGGGACGTAAACATCCCGCCCACCTCCTTCCTTCCGAATTGCCGGCCGGGAGCCGCTGGACGAAGGTAAGATCTGTTCATCGTTCCCGGAGTGTCACACACTGCAATGTGCGCTGCCCCGGGTACGATGAACACCCTAACATTCAATATTTAGGAATTGAACGACGTGCGTGTGATGAACGTTTTACAGTTCAATCGCAATCGCACGTAGCTGTTACACACTACAATGTACCTTACGATGCCGGATGTGCGTCACTTACGTCGTGACTCCGCCAACACATCGTAAGATATATTGTAGCATGTAAAGCGGCCTTAACACCTTACCAAATATTCAATGTGGGCACATGGTCTTAGAATAGGCGATTACTTAGCATATTTGCTACAGTGTAATAGTCACAGGGCAGGGAGGGGTTAAACGTTCACGTATTTAATCTCTACTGGAAATAATCTTCCCTTCATTGATAAAGAGAAAAAGTGACCTCCAGACACAATCCACTATACCAAGACCAATTATACTACATACATGGGAGAAATACCGCCACATCGTGACCAATAACATATTACTACCACATAGTACTTGAATACAGCCACATACAAGAGAGAAATACCGCAACAACATAATCAGAGCACATAGTGACCGAATATTACCACATACAAGGGAGAAATACCTAAACACTATGACCAGACCAGATAAATGACCAAATAATAGCACATACAACAGAGAAATACCCCCACACAGAGACCAGACCACATATTACCACCACACAGTGCCCGAATAATACTACAATAATGTTCATGAATAAAAACCCCAATACTAATAACATTAATATTACCATCAGTGCCATTATACATAGGAGCTCTGTATATAGTGTCAGTATACAGGTAATACAGTGATCACTAGTGACTTTATGGACAGAAGATCTATATATATAGTGCACAGGTAATATATTGATCACCAGTCACATTAATTAGTGACATTATACACAGGAGCTCTGTATATAGTGTATAGTGTGTGTACATGTAATACACTGACTTACCAGTGACGTCTCTAGCTGACGTTATTCACCTTCAATTTCCTCTTCATCTGGTGCTGACCGCCATCACTTCTTCCTGCCATGACGCGACTCTACAGAAAATAACACACAGTCACCTAGTCACATAGCCGATCACTCCCAGAGCACATTCCTCACTTTTTACCCAATTTCTACACTATGTCAGACTTTTGTTTCCCCATGGAAGACAGTATCCGCAAAATTAAATTATATTACAGCAGTAATAATGTCCTCTAATTTGCCCCTACAGTAATTATGTCCACTGTGACGACATTGACACTCAGTGCTTAGCATGGGTTAACTTTCTTAAAATTCAGCCAGACATGAAGACAGGTTGTTTATAGATGGGGGATAATCCCTCATTGTTCAACAAGACTCTTGGGAGTTTAGTATTGAAGTTTTTGTTGACTCATGTAATTGTTTTGGCCACTGAAGGCCAGACACCCATTGTAATACGATATGTTCACTGGATGCGATTTAACTTAGCTGTCTCTCCCTCGTCTCTGCCATTGACCATTATTACTGGGATATTTTGTATACAGTTTGAAATCTAGCCAATAAGAGCCCAGTCTTATCCACCAATCGTGAAGACCTCAATGGTCTGATTGGAGAGCTCAGGGGTATAAGAAGGAGGACTGTCCATTGCCCAGTGAGACTCTTGCTACCAATCTAGGATCTGTGGATCCGATTGGCAAGCCATAACCAAACCTGGATTATAACACTACATGGACTTCAGCATCGAATGCAAGGATAAGGCTGTGATACCAGAGACTACTTAAAGAAGAAACTCAGGTTGGGACAACTTGGTCACCTGGCTACAGACTTTGCAGACGTCAGCCAGCTTCCTAAATCTGGCGTTATTCCATTCTCGGTGGGTGCCCGCCGAAAGCGGGGTGCTGCTGGATTGGAGTAAGTAGCCCTGGAACCTCTGAGGCACGGACATTCTAATCCCTGGTGAGACTCTGTTGCCTGTTACATTTGTGTGTTTTGCTGGTTATGTGCTAGGTGCCGTTAATTGTTTGGGGATCCAATAAAGTGTTAATATTGTGATTCCCTCACCCTGTGTTGTCTGAGTAGTGTTCCGCCCACGGTTAAGGAGGTCGGCGTTAAGTTGGGATGAGCCCTGAGCCACGCTGTCTTTCCAAAGGCGGCCGGGCCAGCGGACGAGAGCACCCACTGAGCCCCGTGTCTCTGCATCCACAATTTGCCACCATTAACCAATAATGTATGTTCCTCACTCTGGCCCCATATAGTAATAATATCCCCCATCCTGGGCCCCTATGTTACGCAACATGATTGTTCATTCCTAAGGCGGGGAGACAGAAGCTGGCCGTGATTGGCCGTGGGGCTCCCGTGATGTCAAAAGTAACGTGAGCCACGAATGGCGATTACTGACATCGCTGGAATGATGCCAGCCCCAGGTCTTTTATTTTAGCTGGGGAAACAAGAAGGGATTGTTAATTGCTTCATGCACAAAATATCCCCCCACACACTGCTCCTATCTAAATAGCCCCACAAAGTGCCCCTTTCCATAATGCCCCCCAAAACCTGCCCTTTCTATAATATCTCCCCCATACTACATCACTGCATAAAGTCCCCCCCGCTCCTCATTATACTATGCTACCTTTCACAATCTCCTTCCTAATTGCCTCATTGCCCAATAATATCGCACATTGCCCTCTCATGTTCAATATTGGCTCATCATGTCCCCCATTGCCCTATCATGTCCTCCATTGCCCTATCATATGCCACATTGCCCTATCATGTCCTCCATTGCCCTTTCATATCCCACATTGCCTTATCCATACCTCCCAACCGTCCCGAATATAGCAGGACAGTCCCGATTTTATACTTCAGTCCCGTTCTCACGCCCGGGAAGCTATGTGTCCCGCAGTGCAGTGAGAAGCAGCTGCCACGCCCCCGCACTCTGCCGACCACGCCCCCTCCAGATGCCTGCCAGACTCTGTGGATGCCTTCCATGGCATCTATGCTGCTGGCCACGCCCCTTTGCAGTCGTCCATGCCCCCTTTCAATGCTGGACACACACACTCCTCGGATGCCTTCCTTGTCCCCTCCTGCTGCTCCCTCGATGCTGGCCACGCCCCCTTTGCCTGCCCCTTCTACCCAGGATCCACGTGTGACCGGCTCATCTGCACAGCGGCTGCTTCAAATGCGTTTGTTCTGCAACTGAGGTAAGTGCACTAGCAGCAGGGAGAGTGCAGAGTGCCTGCAGGAGGGGAGAGCAGTGTGAGTACAGGAGGGGAGAGCAGAGTGCTTGCAGGAGGGGAGAGCAGAGTGAGTACAGGAGGGGAGAGCAGTGTGAGTGCAGGAGGGGGGAGCAGAGTGAGTGCAGGAGGGGAGAGCAGAGTGAGTGCAGGAGGGGAGAGCAGAGTGAGTACAGGAGGGGAGAGCAGTGTAAATACAGGAGGGGAGAGCAGAGTGCCTGCAGGAGGGGAGAGTAGTGTGAGTACACGAGGGGAGAGCAGAGTGAGTGCAGGAGGGGAGAGCAGAGTGAGAGCAGGAGGGGAGAGCAGTGTGAGTACGGGAGGGGAGAGCAGAGTGAGTGCAGTAGGGGAGAGCAGAGTGAGTGCAGGAGGGGAGAGCAGAGTGAGTGCAGGAGGGGTGAGCAGAGTGAGTGCAGTAGGGGAGAGCAGTGTGAGTACAGGAGGGGAGAGCAGTGTGAGTGCAGGAGGGGAGAGCAGAGTGAGTGCAGGAGGGGAGAGCAGTGTGAGTACAGGAGGGGAGAGCAGTGTGAGTACAGGAGGGGAGAGCAGAGTGAGTGCAGGAGGGGAGAGCAGAGTGAGTGCTGGAGGCGAGAGCAGTGTGAGTGCAGGAGGGGAGAGCAGTGTGAGTGCAGGAGGGGAGAGCAGTGTGAGTGCAGGAGGGGAGAGCAGTGTGAGTGCAGGAGGGGAGAGCAGAGTGAGTACAGGAGGGGAGAGCAGAGTGAGTGCAGGAGGGGAGAGCAGAGTGAGTGCAGGAGGGGGGAGCAGTGTGAGTGCAGGAGGGGAGAGCAGAGTGAGTGCAGGAGGGGAGAGCAGAGTGAGTACAGGAGGGCAGACCAGTGTGAGTACAGGAGGGGAGAGCAGAGTGAGCGCAGGAGGGGAGAGCAGTGTGAGTACAGGAGGGGAGAGCAGAGTGAGTGCAGGAGGGGAGAGCAGAGTGAGTGCAGTAGGGGAGAGCAGTGTGAGTACAGGAGGGGAGAGCAGTGTGAGTGCAGGAGGGGAGAGCAGAGTGAGTGCAGGAGGGGAGAGCAGAGTGAGTACAGGAGGGGAGAGCAGAGTGAGTGCAGGAGGGGAGAGCAGAGTGAGTACAGGAGGGGAGAGCAGAGTGAGTGCAGGAGGGGAGAGCAGAGTGAGTACAGGAGAGGAGAGCAGTGTGAGTACAGGAGGGGAGAGCAGAGTGAGTGCAGTAGGGGAGAGCAGAGTGAGTGCAGTAGGGGAGAGCAGTGTGAGTACAGGAGGGGAGAGCAGTGTGAGTGCAGGAGGGGAGAGCAGAGTGAGTGCAGGAGGGGAGAGCAGAGTGAGTGCAGGAGGGGAGAGCAGAGTGAGTGCAGGAGGGGAGAGCAGTGTGAGTACAGGAGGGGAGAGCAGAGTGAGTGCAGGAGGGGAGAGCAGAGTGAGTACAGGAGGGGAGAGCAGAGTGAGTGCAGGAGGGGAGAGTAGTGTGAGTACAGGAGGGGAGAGCAGTGTGAGTACAGGAGGGGAGAGCAGTGTGAGTACAGGAGGGGAGAGCGGTGTGAGTACAGGAGGGGGGAGCATAGTAAGTGCAGGAGGGGAGAGCAGTGTGCCTGCAGGAGGGGAGAGCAGTGTGCCTGCAGGAGGGGAGAGCAGAGTGAGTGCAGGAGGGGAGAGCAGTGTGAGTGCAGGAGGGGGGAGCAGTGTGAGTACAGGAGGGGAGAGCAGTGTGAGTACAGGAGGGGAGAGCAGTGTGAGTACAGGAGGGGAGAGCAGTGTGCTTGCAGGAGGGGAGAGCAGTGTGCTTGCAGGAGGGGAGAGCAGTGTGCCTGCAGGAGGGGAGAGCAGAGGAGAGTCCAGCACTTGTCTTCTCAGGTCCCCCCTGTGCCTGCAATAGAAAAAGCAGACAAACGGGACTCAGAGAAAGCAGCCAGAGGAGCTCTCAGGCTCTGGTGCTGCAATGCTGCCAACCTGTTCCCTCAGCGCCCCCCGGCACCACGCCAGCCTGTGCCCTCAGTGCCCCCCAGCACCACGCCATCCTGTGCCCTCAGTGCCCCACAGCACCACGCCAGCTTGTGTCCTCAGCACCACGCTAGCCTGTGCCCTCAGCACCATGCCAGCCTATGCCCTCAGCGCCCCCCAGCACCACGCCAGCCTGTGCCCTCAGCACCCCGCCAGCCTGTGCCCTCAGTGCCCCCCCAGTGCTGCCAATCTGTGCCCTCAGCGCCCCACCAGGCTGTGTCCTCAGTGCCCCCCAGTGCTGCCAGCTTGTGCCCTCAGTGCCCCCCAGCCTGTGCCCTCAGCGCCCCCAATGCTGCTAGCCTGTGCCCCCAGCGCCCCGCCAGGCTGTGCCCTCAGCACCACCCAGCACCACGCCAGCCTGTGCCCTCAGTGCTCCCCGCAGTGCTGCCAGCATGTGACCTCAGTGCCCCCCTGCAGTGCTGCCAGCCTGTGCCCTCAGCGCTCCCCCGCATTGCTGCCAATGTGTCGCCCTGGGCAAGCCAGGGGACACAGGTCACAACACCACCACACCCCACACTCCAGGTAGGCACATCTGCTAACCAGAAATCCTTGTTGCCTTCCTCCAGGAGTCTGTTGATGCACACCAGGGGGTGGGCCAGGCGGTTGGCTCCGCCCACCAAGGAGCTCACAGCTCTGGAGGCAGGAAGTGTCAGGCAGAAAGCTCAGGGAGGAGCAGGAGTCTAGTCAGGGAGGAGGAAGTGGAAGGAGTGAGGAGTAGCCCAGGCAGGGGCTAGAGTAAACAACCAAGAAGTGAAAGTGGAGGAAAGAAAAGGAGTAAAGGAGGAAAGCAAGAAGTGGTGACAGAGCAGAGAGTGTGCAAAGCCTGAGAGCCCAGCTTTGTGTAGGGCTAGAACAGCAAGGTCAGCGACGGCGGTGACTGTTCGGAGGGGGACCGTTTGGAAGTTCCTGGAAGGACCCCGTTGGCTGTGTGCCCGGTGGTCTGGAGCAGTGTTCCGAAGGACAGTCAGCACCAGGGCAGGGGCCTCTCGGACCCCGGCAAGGCTAGGAGTCGCCAAATTTGCCGAATCCGTCAGTGAAGGGGACGTAGATCCCCCAGCAACCAAGTCCCGATTGACGGCAACAGCCCGACCATTACAGGGGAGACACCGCCACCGCCAGGGCACCAGTTTCCCCAGGGCCAGCGCCTGCGGGCAAAGTGTAGAGCTCCTCCGGCCCAGATTGCAGTCGGGGAGCGGGTAACCGGAGGGAATCCACCGCTACCATCAGTCAACACAGGTGCAAGGAAGAGAGACATCACCGTCACCTACCGGGAGTGCAGGTGCAGCCGTCTGTGGGACCGTCCTACCAGCCATTTGGTTTACCGTACAAACTGTGTCCAAGTCTCAGGCTGAGTGAGTACCATAGTGCCGCAAGGCACAGTGCTGCCCCCGCGTCCCTGCGCCCTCCAGGCCCTACACTTTACATCTCTTCACTGGGCCCCGGGATCACCAACCCCTACCCACGGAGGGGCAACACAACACCTGGCTGCTCCGCATCACCATCCCCGGGACCCCCACACTGAGCAGCGGTGGTACAATCACCACAACCGTGGGTGGCGTCACGAACTATAACAATCCCCACACCCAACAAACACCCCCCTTTCACTCACGGGCGAGGAGTGTCGCTCGAGAAACCCCGGGATCCGGCCCACCGCTCGAGCCACCACTGAGCAGCTGCCGGACCCGAGCAGAAGGGGTGAGCGCGGTGTGCTGACACCCTCCTCCCCGCCCGCGACAACTTGGCGTCACGAACAGGATCTTACCGCTCTGCCGTCTGGTAGAGGTGCGCCTTGTTACCGCCGGAGGTATCCGGCAGAAAAATTTCAGAAGCCGCCATCTTTGGCGCGAAAAGTTCCCGCTCGAGCGTCTTCTCGAGCAGTAGAGGCGCGAAGGCCAAAACCCCTCCCCGAGAGAGGAGGGGCCGGAAAGAGCTAAGGGGGACGCGATGGCGGCTGGCCGCATGTAGCTGCGGCTATACAAGCAGAGACGCCAGGACTCTGCAGACTGACTGGGTTCCTGGAAGGCACGCTGGCCAAAATGTACGACCCAACTCCCAACGAGGAAGCCCCCGCGCCCGGCACGGCGACGTGGTTGAGGGACCGGACCGGCCCGCTGAGTAACCGTCTGCAGGCTCATATGCAACTCCTCCTGGAGGAGTGGGAGACCGACATGGCGGACGTGGTGGCTGCTATGTGGAGACGCGAGGCAGAAGAGGATTTGGAGGAGCGGGTAAGCGACCCACGCCCCTGTATTCCTGAGGGATCGGCCGTTGGAGCTGAGGGGCCCGGCCGGCTTCCGCTCACCCTGCCTCTCTCCCCGCTACCCGCGATAGTTGCTGCCGCCCCGCCATTAGGCCCGCTACCAGCCCAACCGGTAGCGATACCCTGCCCAGCCGCTCCGGCGGACCAGCCGGCTGCAGACGTCCAAGACGGTCCTGAAGTACACCAGGGGGAACCGCTGGAACCGCGGCCCCTTAACAGCATGGTGCCAGAAGTCCCAGCAGTGACTGTGCTGGACCCGGAGCCTGGAACCGTGGCCTGGATGAAGGCCCGGGTGATACAATTCCACCAACGACAGCAGGATCAGATCTTCCGGATGCTGGAGCAGTGGACCAGCGTGGTGGAGGAGCTGATTACAACTGCCCCGAGGTGCGAGAGGGGAATAGATGTAGCAGAACCGACTGGTGACCCACGTCCCTATGTCCTATCTGGACCGGCCGCTGCGGCTGAGGGGCCCGGCCTAGTCTCGGCCTATGCATCGCCCTTGCCGTCACGTCTGGGGCGCCTCAGTATAGGCTCGCCTACTATGCTGCTCCACGCTACCGCAGAAGGGGCTGAAGTGTTGGATGCTGGAGACCAGGAGGCTGCGGCAGCTGGCGGCAACCCGCCTGACGCAGGAACAGGAGATGACGACTCCTGCCCCAGCTCCGAGTCCATTGTTGCAGCTGAAGGAGCAAGTGAGCGTTCCCGCTATGTGGGGGACCCCGTGGTTTACCATACCTCGCGTACCGGTGGAGATGGGTACCGGGTACCCCTGTCACAGCGGGCATGTCAGTGCATGTTTGATGTGCTGGTGGCAGAGGGTGGGTCCGCCTTAGCAGAGGAACCGGAGTAGGGCAGCAGATGCCCGCAGCACCGTCCCCGTTGGGACCACCTGCTTGTTTGAAAGTTTGAAAGTTTTGCCAATAATGAAAATGATCACACCGAAGAAGTAACCTGATTTGTTTGTTGATTTGCAACCGGCTGGAGCCGGCACCGTTGTCCCCGTGGGGACCGTTAAAGGTTTATGCATGGGAACTAGCCATGGACAAGCCCGTGAACTTTGCAGGGCAACCACAAACGTTAGTGGCTTGTAAATATGTTGGGTACCGTTACCGTTTCCGCAGGCCGCCTCCGGAGAGGCAGGTTGGAGGGAGGGCCCTGAGCAGAGCAGGCCAGGGCCCAGCCACCAAAGGAACCGGTGGCTACCCTCTGGAGGGAAGGACAGATCCCGCTCGGGTACCGTGTGCTGGACTGTGGGTCAAGGGGTGCTGCCTGGGTTTTAGGGGCAGCATCAGGGCCAGGTTACTTGGGTGGGAGAGAGCGGAAACCGTGACCGTATACCGTTGAAACGTTAAAAGTAAATGTGCCTCCCGTCTTGGGAAGAGTTTATTAAAAATGTTATGCATGTTTGTTTAACCCTGTTATCCCCTTTTTTACAGAAAAATAAAACCGGTGTAGGACGGCAGCCCGCGGACGGTCTGCATTTTGCTAAGGGGGAATGTGTCGCCCTGGGCAAGCCAGGGGACACAGGTCACAACACCACCACACCCCACACTCCAGGTAGGCACAACTGCTAACCAGAAATCCTTGTTGCCTTCCTCCAGGAGTCTGTTGATGCACACCAGGGGGTGGGCCAGGCGGTTGGCTCCGCCCACCAAGGAGCTCACAGCTCTGGAGGCAGGAAGTGTCAGGCAGAAAGCTCAGGGAGGAGCAGGAGTCTAGTCAGGGAGGAGGAAGTGGAAGGAGTGAGGAGTAGCCCAGGCAGGGGCTAGAGTAAACAACCAAGAAGTGAAAGTGGAGGAAAGAAAAGGAGTAAAGGAGGAAAGCAAGAAGTGGTGACAGAGCAGAGAGTGTGCAAAGCCTGAGAGCCCAGCTTTGTGTAGGGCTAGAACAGCAAGGTCAGCGACGGCGGTGACTGTTCGGAGGGGGACCGTTTGGAAGTTCCTGGAAGGACCCCGTTGGCTGTGTGCCCGGTGGTCTGGAGCAGTGTTCCGAAGGACAGTCAGCACCAGGGCAGGGGCCTCTCGGACCCCGGCAAGGCTAGGAGTCGCCAAATTTGCCGAATCCGTCAGTGAAGGGGACGTAGATCCCCCAGCAACCAAGTCCCGATTGACGGCAACAGCCCGACCATTACAGGGGAGACACCGCCACCGCCAGGGCACCAGTTTCCCCAGGGCCAGCGCCTGCGGGCAAAGTGTAGAGCTCCTCCGGCCCAGATTGCAGTCGGGGAGCGGGTAACCGGAGGGAATCCACCGCTACCATCAGTCAACACAGGTGCAAGGAAGAGAAACATCACCGTCACCTACCGGGAGTGCAGGTGCAGCCGTCTGTGGGACCGTCCTACCAGCCATTTGGTTTACCGTACAAACTGTGTCCAAGTCTCAGGCTGAGTGAGTACCATAGTGCCGCAAGGCACAGCGCTGCCCCCGCGTCCCTGCGCCCTCCAGGCCCTACACTTTACATCTCTTCACTGGGCCCCGGGATCACCAACCCCTACCCACGGAGGGGCAACACAACACCTGGCTGCTCCGCATCACCATCCCCGGGACCCCCACACTGAGCAGCGGTGGTACAATCACCACAACCGTGGGTGGCGTCACGAACTATAACAATCCCCACACCCAACAAACACCCCCCTTTCACTCACGGGCGAGGAGTGTCGCTCGAGAAACCCCGGGATCCGGCCCACCGCTCGAGCCACCACTGAGCAGCTGCCGGACCCGAGCAGAAGGGGTGAGCGCGGTGTGCTGACACCCTCCTCCCCGCCCGCGACACCAGCGTATGCCTTAAGCACCTTCCAGTGCTACCAGCTTGGGCCCTCAGCGTCTTCCACCGCTGCCAGCCTGTGCGCTAAGCATCCCTAGGGCCAGTATGTATGCCCCACAGGCCACCACTGTCAGTATGTAGGCTCCACAGGACCCAGTAATGTGTATGTATAGGAAATCATTGCAATGCAGACAATTCGTTCCACAACTTGTTAAATGTCCCATCCTGGTCCCCTGTTGTGCCATTCCACACATGCACAAACTCACACAAACACACACAAACTCACACAAACACACACAAACACATGCACACGCACATATTATATGCTCACCATACCTTCCGTTCCATCGCCGGCCTGCTGGGACTTGCTGTTCGCTAGCATGGGCTGAGTATCGGGTAACCATGACGACGAGGGAGGAACGTCCGCACCCAGAGCGCTGACGTCAAAGACAGGAGCCTCTGATTGGTCAGCGCGCTGCCTTTGAGTAGCGTCTGACAGCGGACGTTCCTGCTTCATCTCCGATGGTTACCGATACACAGCCTTGACCAGCGAACTACAGGACCCAGGAGGTCGGCGATGGAACGGAAGGTACACATATTATGCTCACCTTACTTTCCGTTCCATCGCCGGCCTCCTGGGTCTTGTAGTTCGCCGCGAGGATTCCTTCCTCATCGCGATGCATCGGCGAACTACAACTATGTGCGCACTTTGCGTTTTTTTCCCCGTGTTAACGCTGCGTTTTGAACTGCAGCATTTCAGTGCCAAATTGCATGTGTTCTGCTTCCCCAGCAAAGTCTATGAGAAGTCCGAAAATTCAATGCGCACGCTGCATTTGTAAACGCAGCGTTTTGGATGCCAAAAATCGCTGTGGAAAAAAAAGCAGCATGTCACTTCTTTTGTGCATTGTAGCTGTGTTCTCCACCCATTGAAATCAATGATATGGGTCAAAACGCAACCAAAATGCACTTGGACTGCATTTTTGTTGCGTTCTGCATGCTTTTCTGACAAACAAAACGCAGGTCTTTTCAGTCTCTGTCTGTCGATGTCAGTCTCTTTCTCTGTCAGTCGGTCGCTCTGTCTGTCACTCTCTGTCCGTCGGTCGGTCTCTCTGTCTGTCGCTGCACGGCTGTCACACTGCTCCGGTGGCTTTTCCTCTTTTGAAAATGCCGGCCACTCATTATTCCATCTCATATTCCCTGCATTCCCCGCCCACCGGCGCCTAAGATTGGTTGCAGTCAGACACACCCCCACACTAAGTGACAGCTGTCTCACTGCAACCAATCACATCCGCCCGTGAGCGGGTCTATATCGTGCAGTAAAATAGATAAATAAATAATTTAAAAAAACAGTTACCCCAATTTTGATACCAGCCAGGATAAAAGCCACACGGCTGAAGGCTGGTATTCTCAGGATGAGAGCTCCACGTTATGGGGAGCCCCCCAGCCTAACAATATCAGCCAGCAGCCGCCAGGAATTGCCACATCCATTAGATGCGACAGTCCTGGGACTCTTCACGGCTCATCCCGAATTGCCCTGGTGCGGTGGCAATCGGGGTAATAAGGAGTTAATGGCAGCCCATAGCTGCCACTAAGTCCTAGGTTAATCATGGCAGGCATCTCCCCGAGATACCTTCCATGATTAACCTGTAGGTTAAAGAAAATTAACACATACACCCAAAAATCCTATATTTGGAATAGAAGACAAAAAACCCTCTTTCACCATTCTATTAAACCCCCAAATACCCCTCCAGCTCCGATGTAATCCACATGAGGTCCCGCGACGCATCCAGCTCTGCTACATGAAGCTGACAGGAGCGGCCACAGACCACGATTGCTCTCTGTCAGCTCCACGCAGCAACTGAAGTGAGCTGCGCGATCAGCGATGACATCACAAGTGAGTTGCGGTCTCAGGTGGAGGACTCCAGCTGGCCGCGGGTAACCTGAGTAACGGCACCGCTGATGGCGCTGCTCACTTCAGTCACTCGGGGATTTGTGGTCACTGGTGCGTCCTTCTAGGGTAACCGCTAATCAGGACGCGACACACAGACAGAGCAGCGGGATGACAATGAAGTCGGGTGAAGTTCATCTGAGTTCATTCTCATCGCGCAACTCTGTCTGTGTCTGCTCTCAGCGGGCATGTAGCAGAGCTGAATTGACGGGGGAACGCACTGTCAAAAATGCATCCAAAACGCATCTAAAACGCATGGAAAATGCATCCAAAATGTATGAGTTTTGGGTGCATTTTTTTTTACAAACGCAGTGTTTACATTTGTCCAGTCTGCCAGAGGATGTGTTCTCTTCCGCACTGCACAGAACGCAACGTGCGCACATACCAAGCTGAGGTCACACTGGCATATCACCTGTGATGCGATATGCTAATGACCCTCGGCTCCTGCTGTGCTGTGAGCGTGAGCCATTACACTGTGATCTGATCCTGCCGTCAGATCACAGCTGAGGAGGAGAGGGAGGGATTAAGGATGTCAGGCGTTCAGTTGGGATGAGACCTGAGCCTTGCTGTCTTTCTAAAGGCGGCCGGATCAGCGGACGAGAGCACCCACTGATCCCCGTGTCTCCACAATGGGAACAATCAGAACAGTAAGTTGCCTGAATTCACTAATTCCTCCCATTAAAGCACAGTATTATTACAGATATTTTATCTAATAGAGCGGATCTGTCATGAAGTCTGCAGTTTTGTACATGGGGCAGATTTAGGGGACAGATCTGCTTTAAAACAGAATTTTGTGGTTTAAAATATTCTAGTTTAAAAGTAACACGGCCAAGTTTGGATTTTAATTTACTACTTAGAAATAAATCTATGTATATTTTTTTAATTATTGTTTCTACAACAATGATTGTCATTGCTGACTGGGTGTGGTAAGAGGCGTGGCCTAAAAATTTGCCGTGGCGCGCTCCACGCGACGCAAACTTTGTCCCTCTTTCCCTTCTTTAAAAGTTGGGAGGTATGCCTTATCATGTCCTCCATTGCCCAAAAATTTCCCCCATTGCCCTATCATGTCCCAATTAAATTTCTCCATAATGTCCCCCACTCTCAGATAATGTCCTTTGTAAAGTAACACCGCTCCTCCCCACGACGGCCCCTGCATCTAAAATGATTCTCCATGTCATGTTCGGCTCCTCAGGAGCGGTTACCCGGTGCCCGCTTGTCCTCTTCTTCCGAGCGGACCCCGGTGATGACTGATGTCGGTGCGGGGCTGAGGAGCTCCTCTGCCTCAGTCTTGGCGCCGCACTGTTCTGTTTCTGCGCCTCAAAGACGCGCGTACATCTGAGTATGAGAGGCGAAGTCTGCAGGTCCTGCGCGCACCTCATATTGTACAGCAGGGCCGCCTCTAGGAATTTCAGGGCCCCATACTGGCAACATTTTTGGGCCCCCTTGAGACTCCGCCCAGGCTCCACCCCTCAAACCTTCCCCACTCTTAACGCCATGCTTGGAAAAACGTGTAATATATATATATATATATATATATATATATATTGTGTGTATATATATATATATATATATATATATATACTGTGTGTATATATATATATATACACAGCGTCAGTCTGGCGTGCGGGAGGGGGGGAGGGGCGCTCCTGGCCCGGAGGCACCCGGAGCTTATGAGCTGCAGCGCGGCAGGGGCAGAGCAGAAGCGCTTTCAGAGAAAAGGATGCATTGCATTCAGTGGTGGAGCAGTGAGGACCTGCGGTGATGTCATTCCCATGTGACCGTGTGGGAGGAGCCGGGCAGGAAATACCGAGGAAGATGTGCCTGGTGAGAGATAGGGGGGGGAGGTTTGAGTGGCATATCAGGGGTCCAGGCTGTGACACAGGGGTGTTAAGGGATACTATTTGTTTAGAACATGGGGTTTCAGTGTGTTTGAGACAGGGGTAATTTGGGGTACAGCCAGTCTGTATGAGATATGCAGGACATTGGGGTGCGTGTTGTGTGTGATTTGGGGGTGCAGGGTGTGTGTGATTTTGGGGTGCTGGGTGTGCGTAATTTTGGGGTGCTGGGTGTGCGTGATTTGGGCGTGCAGGGTGTGGTTGATTTTGGGGTGCTGGGTGAGTGCACCAGTCCCTGCTTTGTAACATGAGTGAAGTCCACACAGTAACCATATATCAGTAAGAATTAGGGAAAGAGGGATAGCAGCAGTCACAGCATGGGATGGAATTGGGAAAGCTGGGTGCTGAGCTGAGAGAAAGAGGCTCTTTTCCTCATCACCCAGCCTTTCTATGTTCTGATATCCGTCTTGTCCTCAGCTCCCCAGCTCCCAGCTTTCCCATTCTCTGATATCATGGGAAAGCTGGGTGCTAAAGACAAAAGATGGCTATCAGAACATAGAAAAGCTGGGTGCTGAGGAAAGAAACCGAGTGTCCAGAGTAATTATCCTGTACCCCAAGTGTTTTATCCTGTACCGAGTATCAAGCGTCAGTATCCTGTAACCCCAGTGTCATTATTCTGTATCCCCAGTGTCAGTGTCAGTATCCTGTACCACCAGTGTCATTATCCTGTAACCCCCAGTGTCAGTCATTATCCCGTCCTCCCAGTGTCAGCGTCATTATCCTGTACCCCCAGTGTCAGCGTCATTATCCTGTACCCCCAGTGTCAGTGTCATTATCCTGTATCCCCAGTGTCAGTGTCATTATCCCGTACCCCCAGTGTCATTATCCTGTACCTCCAGTGTCAGTGTCATTATCCCGTACCCCCAGTGTCAGTGTCATTATCCTGTACCCCCAGTGTCAGTGTCATTATCCTGTACCCCCAGTGTCAGTGTCATTATCCTGTATCCCCAGTGTCAGTGTCATTATCCTGTACCCCCAGTGTCAGTGTAATTATCCTGTACCCCCAGTGTCAGTGTCATTATCCTGTACCCCCAGTGTCAGTGTCATTATCCCGTACCCCCAGTGTCAGTGTCATTATCCTGTACCCCCAGTGTCAGCGTCATTATCCTGTACCCCCAGTGTCAGTGTCATTATCCTGTACCCCCAGTGTCAGTGTCATTATCCTGTACCCCCAGTGTCAGTGTCATTATCCTGTATCCCCAGTGTCAGTGTCATTATCCTGTACCTCCAGTGTCAGTGTCATTATCCCGTACCCCCAGTGTCAGTGTCATTATCCCGTACCCCCAGTGTCAGTGTCATTATCCTGTACCTCCAGTGTCAGTGTCATTATCCCGTACCCCCAGTGTCAGAGACATTATCCTGTACCCCCAGTGTCAGCGTCATTATCCTGTACCCCCAGTGTCAGTGTCATTATCCTGTACCCCCAGTGTCATTATCTTAGGCTATATGCAGGGCCGTATTTACCATTGGGCACCCGTGGTCCGGTGCCTGGGGCACCTTCTGGCTGCAAAAAAAAAAAAAAAATTTATATATATATATATATATATATATATTTTTTTTTTTTACATCCTCCTCCCCCTCCGTTAGACAATCTATTAAATCCGCTGTGCTTTCGGAGGATGGGGGGGGAGGGTTTAGAGGCGCACCTCCATCTATCTGTATCTGCGTCTTTAAGACGCGCATACAAATAGACTGCGGGCGCCGTGCACAGGGAGCTGATTGACCTCGGAAGTGCCGGCATCTGCACTTCCGGGGTCAGAGGCGCGCCAATCAGCTCCGTGCTGTGGCGGCCAAAACTGTAGATGCCGCGGAGGACAGCACACTCACCGGAGCCAGCTGCAGGAGGATGACGGACACTGGAGGAGGAGCTGCAGCTCCGGCAAGAGGAGGAGGAGGAGGAGGAGGAGGGCGGCAGCAGCAGCAGCAGCAGCAGCAGGAGCAGGGGATTAATCACTCGCAGAGTTCCTAATGCTGTCAAGTGAAGGGAGGAGAAGGGGGGAGGCAGGCAGAGGCTATAAAGTTAGGATTGCGGGGGAGGGGCCGGCAGAGGCTATAGACTGGGGATTAGGAGGCCTATTATTGTAGTCTGGAGGTTAGGGGGGCCTATGACTCGACAGTGTTTAGGGGGGCTGGGGCTATTAGTACAGTCTTAGATTTAGGGGGGCCTATTAAAGAAGATGGTGGTCAAGGGGGCCTATTGCTGTAAAGGGGGAGGATTAATGGAGCCTGTTGCTGTAAAGGGGGAGGGTTAATGGAGCCTGTTGCTGCAAAGGGGGAAGGTTAATGGAGCCTGTTGCGGCAGGAGGAGGGTTAATGGAGCCTGTTGCGGCAGGAGGAGGGTTAATGGAGCCTGTTGCTGTTGGGGGGGTTAATGGAGCCTGTTGCTGTTGGGCGGGGTTAATGGAGCCTGTTGCTGTTGGGCGGGGTTAATGGAGCCTGTTGCTGTTGGGCGGGGTTAATGGAGGCTGTTGCTGTTGGGGCGGGGTTAATGGAGCCTGTTGCTGTTGGGGCGGGGTTAATGGAGCCTGTTGCTGTTGGGGCGGGGTTAATGGAGCCTGTTGCTGTTGGGGCGGGGTTAATGGAGCCTGTTGCTGTTGGGGCGGGGTTAATGGAGCCTGTTGCTGTTGGGGCGGGGTTAATGGAGCCTGTTGCTGTTGGGGCGGGGTTAATGGAGCCTGTTGCTGTTGGGGCGGGGTTAATGGAGCCTGTTGCTGTTGGGGCGGGGTTAATGGAGCCTGTTGCTGTTGGGGCGGGGTTAATGGAGCCTGTTGCTGTTGGGGCGGGGTTAATGGAGCCTGTTGCTGTTGGGGCGGGGTTAATGGAGCCTGTTGCTGTTGGGACGGGGTTAATGGAGCCTGTTGCTGTTGGAGTGGGTTAAGGGGGCCTGTTGCTGTTGGAGGGGGGTTTAGGGGGCCTGTTGCTGTAGGACGGGGGGGTTTAGGGGGCCTGTTGCTGTAGGACAGGGGGGTTTAGGGGGCCTGTTGCTGTAGGACAGGGGGGTTTAGGGGGCCTGTTGCTGTAGGACGGGGGGGTTTAGGGGGCCTGTTGCTGTAGGACGGGGGGGTTTAGGGGGCCTCTTTCTGTAGGACGGGGGGGTTTAGGGAACCTCTTGCTGTAGGAGGGGGGGTTAAGGGGACCTCTTGCTGTAGGAGGGGGGGTTTAGGGGGCCATTTGCTGTAGGAGGGGGGGTTTAGGGGGCCATTTGCTGTAGGAGGGGGGGTTTAGGGGGCCATTTGCTGTAGGAGGTAGGTTTAGGGGACCTTTTACTGTAGGAGGGGGGTTTAGGGGGCCTATTGCTGTAGATGGGGGGGTTTACAGAGGGAGGGATAGTGCAAGGGACAAAATCGATGGGGAAAAGTATAAGGACTCAGTATGTTGGGGTCTCAGTATGGAGAGGGGTAGATGTAGAAACTTGGCACCCAAGATCAATGTGAACCGTTGTTTTTATTGTGAAGAACCTGTAGGACCAGCACAAGCACAGATGTTTCGGTCAAAAGACCTTCATCAGTGCGTTCAGAGGCTCCTCAGAAGGTATAGTAGCGTGGCAAGCGGCGTGGCCCGGTATGACGTGGTGTCCTCCGCTGACTATGTGGCAGTGCTGGGCTTGTGCTGCTCCTACAAGTTCTTCACAATAAAAACCACTATTCACATTGATCGAGCGCCAAGTTTCTACATCTACTTGAGGCGGTTTTGGACCCTCCTTGTGCCCCCCTCAGAAGTGCCGAGTATCAACTCACTAAGTATGGAGAGGGGGAAGCATTGGGAGCTCATTATGGAAAAGGGGTAGCATGGGGGTTCAATATGGGGGGGTCATTATGGGGGGTTCAATATGGAGTGGATCAATGTAGGGGACTCAGTATAAAATGTGAGGTAACCCGGGGGTCTCTGTGTGCTGAGTGGGGCAGCATGGTGGTGTCTGTGTGCTGAGTGGGGCAGCATGGTGGTGTCTGTGTGCTGAGTGGGGCAGCATGGTGGTGTCTGTGTGCTGAGTGGGGCAGCATGGTGGTGTCTGTGTGCTGAGTGGGGCAGCATGGTGGTCTCTGTATGCTGAGTGGTGCAGCACGGTGGTGTCTGTGTGCTGAGTGGGGCAGCACGGTGGTGTCTGTGTGCTGAGTGGGGCAGCACGGTGGTGTCTGTGTGCTGAGTGGGGCAGCACGGTGGTGTCTGTGTGCTGAGTGGGGCAGCACGGTGGTGTCTGTGCGCTGAGTGGGGCAGCACGGTGGTGTCTGTGCGCTGAGTGGGGCAGCACGGTGGTGTCTGTGCGCTGAGTGGGGCAGCACGGTGGTGTCTGTGCGCTGAGTGGGGCAGCACGGTGGTGTCTGTGCGCTGAGTGGGGCAGCACGGTGGTGTCTGTGCGCTGAGTGGGGCAGCACGGTGGTGTCTGTGCGCTGAGTGGGGCAGCACGGTGGTGTCTGTGTGCTGAGTGGGGCAGCACGGTGGTGTCTGTGTGCTGAGTGGGGCAGCACGGTGGTGTCTGTGTGCTGAGTGGGGCAGCACGGTGGTGTCTGTGTGCTGAGTGGGGCAGCACGGTGGTGTCTGTGTGCTGAGTGGGGCAGCACGGTGGTGTCTGTGTGCTGAGTGGGGCAGCACGGTGGTGTCTGTGTGCTGAGTGGGGCAGCACGGTGGTGTCTGTGTGCTGAGTGGGGCAGCACGGTGGTGTCTGTGTGCTGAGTGGGGCAGCACGGTGGTGTCTGTGTGCTGAGTGGGGCAGCACGGTGGTGTCTGTGCTGAGTGGGGCAGCACGGTGGTGTCTGTGCGCTGAGTGGGGCAGCACGGTGGTGTCTGTGTGCTGAGTGGGGCAGCACGGTGGTGTCTGTGCGCTGAGTGGGGCAGCACGGTGGTGTCTGTGCGCTGAGTGGGGCAGCACGGTGGTGTCTGTGTGCTGAGTGGGGCAGCACGGTGGTGTCTGTGTGCTGAGTGGGGCAGCACGGTGGTGTCTGTGTGCTGAGTGGGGCAGCGTGGTGGTCTCTGTGTGCTGAGTGGGGCAGCACGGTGGTGTCTGTGTGCTGAGTGGGGCAGCACGGTGGTGTCTGTGTGCTGAGTGGGGCAGCATGGTGGTCTCTGTGTGCTGAGTGGGGCAGCGTGGTGGTCTCTGTGTGCTGAGTGGGGCAGCAGGGTGGTGTCTGTGTGCTGAGTGGGGCAGCACGGTGGTGTCTGTGTGCTGAGTGGGGCAGCACGGTGGTGTCTGTGTGCTGAGTGGGGCAGCATGGTGGTGTCTGTGTGCTGAGTGGGGCAGCATGGTGGTCTCATTATGGAAAAGGGGCAGGCAGCATTTGGAGTACATTAAGAAGGGGCAGTATGGAGAGGGGCAGCATGGGACATTGTGAGGAGGGGGCAGCATGGGAGGCTCAGTATAGAGAGGGGCAGCATGGGACATTGTGAGGAGGGGGCAGCATGGAAGGCTCAGTATGGAGAGGGGCAGCATGGGACATTGTGAGGAGGGGGCAGCATGGGACATTGTGAGGAGGGGGCAGCATGGGACATTGTGAGAAGGGGGCAGCATGGGAGGCTCAGTATGGAGAGGGGCAGCATGGGACATTGTGAGGAGGGGGCAGCATGGAAGGCTCAGTATGGAGAGGGGCAGCATGGAAGGCTCAGTATGGAGAGGGGCAGCATGGAAGGCTCAGTATGGAGAGGGGCAGCATGGGACATTGTGAGGAGGGGGCAGCATGGGACATTGTGAGGAGGGGGCAGCATGGGAGGCTCAGTATGGAGAGGGGCAGCATGGGACATTGTGAGGAGGGGGCAGCATGATGTGAGGACAGTGTGCATATTTCATAATTGAGGAAGGTGTGGTGGGTTTAGTTTATAGGGGAGGGCAGTGTGGTGTTTTAGTTTATTAGGGCACAGTGTGGCGGTCATAGTATATAAGTGGGGACGGTGTGGTGGGAATATTTTATAGGCGAGGATAGTGTGGAGGATGTACATTAAGAGGGATTGTGAGAAGTAATATTCTTTTGTGTGGAGCGCAGTGAGGAGCAGTTATTTTTTTCACAGTATAGGGCTTATTTATGGCACAGCGTTTGTGGTTATTGTTATTCAGGAACATTATACTGACATTATTTTTCAGGGCACCATGGTGAGATGTGCTGCAGAAGACCGGAGAAGAGGGAAGTCTGCAGAGACGAGCTGTGGATGTGAAGTCATCATGGAGTCGGGGACATGAGAAAACAGCGATCGGTGAGTGAATTATCACAGACCGTAAACTACACTAACATTCTCAGGTTTAGGGGAAAAAAAATAACCGGAGTGCTTCTTTAAAGGGAACCTGTCACCAGATTTGGTGACTATAAGCTGTGGCCACCACCACCAGTGGGCTCATATATACAGCATTCTAACATGCTGTATATAAGAGCCCAGGCCGCTGTGTAGAACGTAAAAATCACTTTATACTCCCCCCAAAGGGCAGTGCGGTGCAGACTGGTCGAATGGGTGTCTCCGTTCTCTGGTACCGCGCCTCCTCTTTCGGCCATCTTTGTCCTTCCTCTTCTGAAGCGGAACACTAGCAGACATTGAGGTCCTGCACAGGGTCACTACAATGCACTCAGGGCAGATCAAAGTGCGACTGCGCAAAACCACAATGCCATCGAGTGTGGATGACGTAGGATGCGTCATGCACCCAGGCTTCAGAAGGAGGACAAAGATGGCCGAAGGAGAGGACGCCGGTACCGGAGAACGGAGACACCCATTCGACCAGTCTGCACCGCACCACCCCCCCTAGGTGAGTATTATAAAGGGATTTTTACGTTCTACACAGCGGCCTGAGCTCTTATATACGGCATTCTAACATGCTGTATATAAGAGATCACTGGTGGTGGTGGCCACAGCTTATAGACTTAAAAACTGGTGACAGGTTCCCTTTAATATTTGCAGAAAAATCTACTTTTATTCAATATGCAAATGAGGGCGTTTTGGTGCACCAATGGGCTGGTCTTTGTGTCGGTGCACCGTTGGTGTGGTCTTTGCTTTGGTGCACCGTTGGGATAGTATTTGTGTCGGTGCACCGTTGGTATAGTCTTTGCTTTGGTGCACCGTTGGGGTGGGCTTTGTCTCTGTGCACAGTTGGGGTGGTCTTTGTGTCGGTGCACCGTTGGGGTGGGCTTTGTCTTGGTGCACCATTACGCTCTCATATTTGTATTTTAAAGTCTTTTGTTTTTATTGACAGTGCTTTAGTAAAAGTGAGTGCTGTCTAATATTAGCTTGTATGTCTGATTTTACCTATCTTACTAAGCGCTGTCAATCAACAGAAGGGACTGGCTTCATATTCAAATATAAGAGTGCACCAAGGCATAGGCACGCCAAGGGTGCACCAAAGCTCCTAATTTGCATTTTACAAAATAGATTTTGAAGAGAATATTAAAGGGGTTGTCCAGTCTAGAATGACAAGTCTGCAGTCCCTCTGTGTGTCACTCTGTGTTACTGCAGATTTGTGATTCCTCCAAGTGCACTCACTGTGTCCTATGAGGATTCTTTGGTGTCTGTGCCGGGAATGGTGGTCAATTATGCTATATGCAGAGTCCCAGCTAGAACCCGTCTAGGGGACACCACCTCACCCAATAGAAGTGCATTAAGTGAGGCCCTACCCACTAGACAAGTTCTCACTAGGAAAACAAGGAAGCCGCGGAGACACCATCACATGTTTCTCAGCGCTGGCAGGTAACTAGCCAGGTCTTTCACCGGGAAGGAACAACCACGGGAAGGGCAGTCTCCAGTCAAGGAGACCACCTATGCCAAAACATGGTATCCATCCACAGACAGCTGTTTTGGGGTATTTACCCCTCAGTGTGGAGTAGGAAACTGGCTAGTGGGAGCAATGCCTAGTAGAAGACTACATAGGTAAGGATGGTTGACCTAGGGAGATCAACATCCAGCACCGCGGAGACACCATCACGTATTTCTCAACACAGTGACACTAGTACAAGGCCCCTGATCTCCCTAAGGTCAACCATCCTTACCTATGTAGTCTTCTACTAGGCATTGCTCCCACTAGCGAGTTTCCTACTCCACACTGATGAGGGGCAGATACCCCGAAACAGCTGTCTGTGGATGGATACCATGTTTGGCATAGGTGGTCTCCTTGACTGGAGACTGCCCTTCCCGTGGTTGTTCCATCCCGGTGAAAGACCTGGCTAGTTTCCTGCCAGCGTTGAGAAACGTGATGGTGTCTCCATAGGTAAGGATGGTTGACCTTAGGGAGATCAACATCCAGCACCACGGAGTTCTCACTAGGAGTCTGTATATCGCATACTTGACCACTGAGTGCACTGGGAGGATTCACAGGTCTGCAGTCATAGAGGGACACATAGTCGAACTACAGACTTGTCATTCTAGACCGGACAACCCATTTTAAGCTAAACTGTGTGTGATTTTGTAGTGGAATCGTCCCTTATATAAATGTTTATTTATGTAAATGGAAAAATCACTTCACCCGACAAACAAACCTTTTGCTTGTGCTGGGTGATCTGACAGCCGGATTAGATAGATCATTCGGTTTCTGATTATTGGCAGCAGTGTAAATGCACCTCAAAGAGTAACTGAACTTTTTGTTTTTTTTAGATTTTATGCCCAA
Source organism: Anomaloglossus baeobatrachus (assembly GCF_048569485.1). Taxonomy (NCBI): domain Eukaryota; kingdom Metazoa; phylum Chordata; class Amphibia; order Anura; family Aromobatidae; genus Anomaloglossus; species Anomaloglossus baeobatrachus. The sequence goes on along the minus strand of NC_134360.1, from coordinate 49,161,271 downwards.
TAATTCTAAGAAGATTGGTGAGAAATCTGGTCCAAAGACCCCCCAACCACAGCTGAAAAGCTCTTTTAGAAGAGCATGCAGAGCGGATGCTGTAGAAAGTCATACTCCTGTCTCCTGAGCTGTGCACTTCTAAGGGGTCTTTTGAACAATTTTTAAATGGTTAATATCCGCAGGTACAAAGTCCCGTGGACACATAGCCTAAAGGGTGCTTTACACGCAACGACATCGCTAAAGTGATGTCGTTGGGGTCACGGAATTCGTGACGCACATCCGGCCTCGTTAGCGACATCGTTGCATGTGACACGTACGAGCGACCACTAACAATCAAAATTACACACCTTATTTTTGATTGTTGACACGCTGTTCATTTCCCAAATATCGTTGCTGTTGCAGGACGCAGGTTGTTCGTCGTTCCTGCGGCAGCACACAGCGCTATGTGTGACACCGCAGGAACGAGGAACCTCACCTTACCTGTGGCTGCCCGCAATAAGGAAGGAAGGAGGTGGGCGGGATGTTTACGGCCGCTCATCTCCGCCCCTCTGCTTCTATTGGGCGGCCGCTTAGCGACGTCGCTGTGACGCCGAACGAACCACCCCCTTAGAAAGGAGGCGGTTCGCCGGCAACAGCGACGTCGCTAGGCAGGTAAGTATGTGTGACTGGTCCGAGTGATATTGTGCGCCACGGGCAGAGATTTGCCCGTGGCGCACAACTGACGGGGGTGGGTATGCTCGCTAGCGAGATCGCAGCGTGTAAAGCGGCCTTTGGTGTATTTGAAAATCTGAAGCTGTTAACAATAAGCTAAATAAAACGGATCGTGTGCACAGCAAGTGCAGATCTTCATTCTTATAGCGTTTAGCACTTTGTCAAGTGTGTTACAGAGTAGATCCACCTTAAATAGATGTCGTGTGCCCAAAATCATAGTTTTACGTTGTCAGTAAGGGGCGCGACCACTTAAAGTGCCTAGGGCAGCACGAAGGCCAAATACAGCCCTGCCCCCAGTGTATAATATTCGGCCCCATTGCTCCCCATGTATAACATCCGGTGTATAACATATCTGGCACCATCACCCCTTCTATATAACATCAGACTCCTCGCTCCCCGGTGGATAACATCTGGTCCCATCACCCCCACGGTGTCACCAAGGTAAGAAGTCCATCCATGATATGTCTACCTCCTGAATCTTCCCCATCACCTGTGGGTGATAATTATTGATATGTGGAAGGAACCGCAGCTAGTCAGCCATGAAGTGGAAACCCCATAATGTTACAGAGCGGGGGGCCATAGGGCCAACTGCTGAGGCAAGAAAAGTCATCACCGCTCTGCGGACCCCATAACTGCAGAGTCCAGACTCCTCTGCTAACATCAGCACAAACACCACCGGGAGCTTCATGGCCGAGCAGCTGCAGCAGCCATACATCACCAAGCACAATGCCGAGCGTCAGATGGAGTGGTGTAAAGCCACCACCACCAGACACTGGAGGAAACCTGTTCTGTGCAGTGAGGGATCACACTTCTCTATATGCGTCCGATGGAGGAGTTTGGGTTTGGTGAATGCCAGGAGTACATTACCCGCCTGACTGCATTGTGCCCACAGTACAGATTGATGGAGGAGCATTATGCTCTGTGATGTTATCAGGGGGTCAAGCTCAGTTCCAGTGAAGGTCCAGTGAAGGGCAATGGTAATCTTCAGCATAAGAAATTGTGGACCATTATAGCTTCAGCTTTGTGGGAACAGTTTGGTATCAGCACTGCTCTGTACAGCACAAATGCTGTGCTCCTATGAATGTCGCCGCTCAGCCGTCGTTCACAGGAACTACATCATGACAGTGACATGGGTCATACTGACCCCCATCGGCACCCCACGATCACGTCACAGGTTCGCCGATGGGAGCAGGGAATGACTTTCTCCCCACTGGCACGCATTAAATCCTGCTGTCATTGATTGATAGAGGGATTTAATTAACAGGCATGGGCAGATCTCCGATCCACCCGAGTCTGTTAGCAGCACATGTCAATTGATCAGATCAGCTGATGTGGCGCCCCTAACCTGGTCAGGCACCACTGAGTACTGCACCCATGCTGGGGGCAGTACAATACAGGTAATCCAGAAGGCTGGCCGAGGTGTGACTACACAGGCGCATAGTAATCAGGTCTCACACATGTACATTTGGGAGGACTCCTGAGAGTTTCCAGGAGGGGGCGTGGCCTCCATGTCCACTCAAGGGGTGTGGTGGAGAGCCTGGTTGCTAGGTGGCGCAGGCAAGAACAGGAGAGGAGGCGCAGTGAGCCAGTATAGTGTGCAGCTCAGGGAGAGCAGACGCATGCAGCAGACCCTGGAGCTGTTGCAGTCTAAGGCCCTGTACGCACTGGAAAACGGAATTTTCTTAAGAAAATTCCGCAGGGTCTGAAAGATTACCGCACCCGCGGTAAAAACGCGGCAAACCGCACCTGAAAACCGCATGCGGTTTTACCGCGGAATTGTTCACGGTATTGCCGCTGTTTTGCCGCATGCGGGTTGGTACATGTGCTTTAATGCATTCAATGCAATAAAGCACATTAAAAAAAAAAAAAGAAGGTAATTTCCTTCTGAGATAGCAGACAGATAAATAGATAAATAGACAGAAGAATAGAAGACAGAATAATAGATAGAAAGATAGATAGATAGTCCCTGTGAGCACACGCTGCATTTCTCACGGTCAACAGTGAGTTCACATTACCGCCCGTGGGAAATGCCCTGCGGTTACCTCTGCTGTCTCGTTGAGAGGCTGCATTCAGCCTGTGTGTCAGTCGCGGCTGGATGCAAGCATCGCAGGACGTTGATTACGCCGGAGCTGTGTGTTGGGGGGTTTAATAAAGGGGTGAACCAGGGGCTTTTTTGTGTTTTATTTAAAATAAAGGAGATTTTTCTGTGTGTGTGTTTTTTCACTTTACTTACGGGTTGATTATGTCAGCTGTCTCATAGACACTGCCATGATCAAGCCTGGACTTAAATGGCAGCGATCCGCTGTCATTTAACTCATTATTACCTGGATAGCCACTACATCACGGCATATGGAAGAGCCGGGGACACTCCGGGACTGCCGCATAATGGATGCGACAGTCCCGGGGCAGCTGCGACTGATATTCTCGGCTGCGGGAGCGGAAGGGCATTAACCCTGGGCCTCGTCCTCCCCAGCCTGAGAATACCGGGGCCACCGCTGTGTGCTTACCTCGGCTGGAAGGTAAAAATACGGCGGAGCCCACATGTTTTTTTTTTTCCTATATGTCCGTTTGCTTTCTATGTGTATTCTATATGTCTGTGTGTGAGTGATATGTGTGTGTTCTGTGTCTGTGATCTGTCTGTGATCTGTGTGTGTGTTTACTCTCTGCTCCACTTCCTCTTACTGTCATAATGACATCACTTCCTTGCAAACCGCAGGGAAACGATGAACATTACCGCAGGTAAACTGCGAAATAACGGAGGGAATAACGCAGGAAAACGCAATGAACCGCACAGAATTTGCTGCCTACGTTATTCCCTGCGGGATTTCACGATTACATGGCAGTCAATGGAGTGAAATCCCGCAGCGACGTGCGGAAAAGAAGTGACATGCAATTGTTTTTGCTGCGGGAATCCCGCAGCAAAACATGCAGCTGTCAAAATCCGCATAGTGCGCACAGCATTTTTTTTCCCCATAGGTTTTGCTGGTGAATCACTGCAGAGATGTTATGAACACAACATGCAGTGAAACATACAGCAAAACCGCAGGAAATCCGCGGCAAAAACCGGCAAGTGCGCACAGGGCCTAACAGCGTCCGCGCAGTGACTATCAACGGGGAAGATCGGTCACCTGGTAGTGCCACCCGAAATCCACCCAAGGCTAAAGAGAGCAAAGGGGTGGCAGAGTAAGGGGACTGCCAGGGAGGTAACAGGTCCCAGTGCAGAGATAGATTCAGCTTTCTTCTGCCAAACCTGCCTGAGGGGGCACTTCAGACCTCCAAGACAACACCACAGACTCCGCAGCCATGTAGCAAAGAGAGGGCCCATAGTTCACATGAGGCAAGCAGCCGGAGTGACCTGGTCCAGGCTACAAGCAAACGGGCCGAAACGAGGGGAGAACAGGCAGCAGCAACTTTTCTGGGTGACCTCTGTAAGGACTTCAAGTTGGGGTCACCACAAAAAACACACAGGGCTAAGGAAGGCGAGTTGGTAGTCACCCTCATCAGCCAGCCGGAAGGATACCTGGTTCCAGCCTGGTTAGTCCCAGCTACGCCCGGGTTACTCACCCTGCCACCTAATGTGAGTAAAACCCCTGAAAGACATTCTGCTTGTGTTTGAGTCATTCTGCGACCTGTGGTTCCACACACCTACACAGGGCCCTGGGGCTTGCCTCACTCTCGGGAGGCCACTACAACTGACTGCACCCACCATCAACCCCAGGCACCCCTTAATCTGCAGTGGCGGTCACCTTGACCGCAATACCCAGAGTGGCGTCACGAAAATCCTAAAAGAAAGTTGCCTACCTGTGACCAGACTGTTCCATCCACGTGGAGTCCCTGAAGGTAATGCACCGACACAACACCTGTGGGGCTTCACATCTGGCGTCACGAACAGGATAAGGACTAGACCTGTTAAGACAGGTGACCATGTGCCTGGGCGGTCTGCTTAAAAAGTTTGAAGCGCTGCCATATTGCCACCATGAAAAGAACGCCAAGAAACAACAGCAGCGCGCGAAAACAGAAGTTACCGCCCACGAAGAGGTGTGGCTAGTTACAGAGAGAGATCCCCTGCAGCGTACTGACCTCGGGTGTGATGGAAAGCGCTCTGACCTTACCCGGAGGCGGAGTACAAGGCTGGTGGAAGAAGAAGGAGAAAGCGAAAGTCTGCTATTAAAGAAAAAGCTGCAAGAGGAAGCCACAAGCCTGCTGCTGAGAGAAGATTGTGCAGAGAGGATGGTGTTCACACGCAGCGATCCAGAGCTGTGCTCCGCTGCCTGGTGGGACTGGGAGCTGGACCAGTTGTGTGAAAGGCTGGAGGCGAAGGTGATGCAGCAGATCCGGGAAGCACGCGCAGAGCTCAGCGAGATGGCTAGAATCGCCTGGGCCCATGAGAAGTGTACGGCGAGGCAAGCGGCACGCGGAGCAGCGACTGCCCAGACACCGGAGATGCCACCGAGGGGTGAGTCAGCTGATGCCCCTGCCTGCGCAAGTGCCCCGACCCCCGCTGCTACGCCTGCAGTCCCTAGAGAGACGCCCGGTGCGGCGACGCTGAACCAGGCCGCAGCCCCGCCAGGCTCGGCCAGAACGGATCAGGCCGCCGCAGCGATGCCCGACCCGGCCCGCCAAGATCCCGCCGCAGCAGCGACGCCCATCCACGCCGCTGGAGCGGCGCCGACCCAGGCCGCAGCGAAGCCAGGCGCAGCCCGCCAAGACCAGGCCGCCTCGATGCCAGGCTCGGCCCGCCAAGACCAGGTTGCCGCCACGCAGGGTGCGGCCCGCCAAGACAAAGCCGCAAGGCCATCTACCCCGGCCTGCAAAGCCAGAGCAGACACCGCTCCCCAGTCCAAGGAACCGGGTCCCACGTCCCCGCCAGAAGGAGAAGACCCTGTATACTTGAAGTTAAAGGCGGATCTGGAGGCGCGGTTCCCAAGATGGTGGACCAGTATATGCTCCCTCCGCATGCCCACAAGAAGACTCCAGTAACATCCACGATAAAAAGTCCACCGCCCTGGCCTGCTGATGAGGACCCATCCCCAGCGCTACAACTGGAGGAGTGTTCAAGAGCACTAAGGGGGAGTAGAGGCCCAGAGCCAGAGATGCTGCCGCACTCCCGCTGGGACGAAGAGAGTCCAACACCCTCTGCTCATGAAGAGCTGACAGCACTGGCCCCAAGCATGTATGTAACCTGGGAGCCTGCCGTACAGAAGAGACCCACAACCAGAGCTCAGCGCCGCGCTCGCACAAGATCAGCCGCCACATTGCCTGGGAGCCTGCAAGCAGTGAAGTGGCAGCAAAGAAGAAGTCCATGTAAGGGCTCCGCCACACATCCGTGAAAACCACGTCCGTGTAAAATGGGCCGTTTTTCGGGTCCGTTTTCCGTTTTTTAGGTCCGTTTTTATGGTATGTGTGGCCTGCGTGTGTATCCCGTATGCTAGCCGTATGTGCGTGTGGAATGTCCGTGTGTGCGTGAGTGAAATAACTGACATGTGTATGTGTTGTCCGTGTGAAATGTACGTGTGTGATGCAAAATGTCGTTACTACATGTCGGAAGACAGAGTAGCGGGATGAGAATGAACTCGGGTGAACTTCACCCGACTTCATAGTCATGCTGCGGCTCTGTGTTTGTGCCGTGTACTGATTAGCGGTCACCTGTGAAGGATTCACCGGTGACCGCTAATCCCCCAAGTGACTGAAGTGTCCCCCCCTCTCTCATACTCACCGTTCCCCGATCACCGGCGCTGCACGGCGTTCACACTGCTCCGGCGGCTTTTTCTAATTTGAAAAAGCCGGCCGCTCATTAAACAATCTCGTATTCCCTGCTTTCTCTCCCCACCGGCGCCTGTGATTGGTTGCAGTCACACACGCCCACCACGCTGAGTGACAGCTGTCTCACTGCACCCAATCACAGCAGCCGGTGGGCGTGTCTATACTGTGCAGTGAAATAAATAAATAATTAAAAAAACCGGCGTGCGGTCCCCCCCATTTTAATACCAGCCAGATAAAGCCATACGGCTGAAGGCTGGTATTCTCAGGATGGGGAGCTCCACGTTGTGGGGAGCCCCCCACCCTAACAATATCAGTCAGCAGCCGCCCAGAATTGCCGCATACATTTTATGCGACAGTTCTGGGGCTGTACCCGGCTCTTCCCGATTTACCCTGGTGCGTTGGCAAATCGGGGTAATAAGGAGTTATTGGCAGCCCATAGCTGCCAATAAGTCCTAGATTAATCATGTCAGGCGTCTCCCCGAGATACCTTCCATGATTAATCTGTAAGTGACAGTAAAAAAACACACACACACCCGAAAAAATCCTTTATTAGAAATAAAAAACACAAACACATTCCCTCATTACCAATTTATTAACCCCGACAAACCCTCCATGTCCGGCGTACTCCACGGACCTCCAGCGTCGCATCCAGCTCTGCTGCATGGAGGTGACAGGAGCAGCAGAAGACACCGCCGCTCCGGTCACCTCCACGCAGCTAATGAGATGAGTAGCGCGATCAGCTGCTGTCACTGAGGTTACCCGCGGCCACCGATGGATCCAGCGTTGGCCGCGAGTTACCTGACTGACAGCAGCTGATCGCGCTACTCATCTCATTAGCTGCGTGGAGGTGACCGGAGCGGCGGTGTCTTCTGCTGCTCCTGTCACCTCCATGCAGCAGAGCTGGATGCGACGCTGGAGGTCCGTGGAGTACGCCGGACATGGAGGGTTTGTCGAGGTTAATAAATTGGTAATGAGGGAATGTGTTTGTGTTTTTTATTTCTAATAAAGGATTTTTCTGGTGTGTGTGTTTATTTACTGTAATTTACAGATTAATCATGGAAGGTATCTCGGGGAGACGCCTGACATGATTAATCTAGGACTTATTGGCAGCTATGGGCTGCCAATAAATCCTTATTACCCCGATTTGCCAACGCACCAGGGTAAATCGGGAAGAGCCGGGTACAGCCCCAGAACTGTCGCATAAAATGTATGCGGCAATTCTGGGCGGCTGCTGACTGATATTGTTAGGGTGGGGGGCTCCCCACAACGTGGAGCTCCCCATCCTGAGAATACCAGCCTTCAGCCGTATGGCTTTATCTGGCTGGTATTAAAATGGGGGGGGGACCGCACGCCGGTTTTTTTAATTATTTATTTATTTATTTCACTGCACAGTATAGACACGCCCACCGGCTGCTGTGATTGGGTGCAGTGAGACAGCTGTCACTCAGCGTGGTGGGCGTGTGTGACTGCAACCAATCACAGCCGCCGGTGGGCGGGTAAAGCAGGGAATACGAGATTGATTAATGGGCGGCCGGCTTTTTCAAAAGAGGAAAAGCCGCCGGAGTTTTTATAACAGCCGTGCAGCGCCGCGCCGGAGATCGGGGAATGGTAAGTATGAGAGAGGGGGGAACTGACCGACAGACAGCTAGAGGGACAGACAGACATAGAGACCGACCGACGGACTGAGGGAGAGAACGAAACATAAAAAGAAAAAAGACTGACATCACATGAAAAAAGCACAAAACATACAGGGAACAAACAGAGATGCGTCCGTGTCACTCGGACGAGCGCACAGACCCATTGACTTTCATTGGGTCCGTGCTGCGTGTTGCGTGAATAAAACGGACATGCTGGCGTGAGACACGGACCAAAAAACGCATCACGGAGACGGACTCACGGACATAACCAAAAACGCAATTGTAACCGCAGAGATATAGTAACATTGGTGCACGTTTGGCCGTGTCTCCAGTATACACGGAAACGGACCAAACACGCACGTGTTTCACGGATGTGTGTTTCAAGCCTAAGGAAGTAAAGAAAAGTACAGCAGTTTGAAAAGTTTGCAATGTTCAAGTTCAAGAGATGTGCCCTCATGAACTTATGTGAGAACCCTTTCTAAGCACACTTTGCACCAGGTTTTGTGCACTTTATCTACGGACCATTAGGCTATGAACTGGTTATAGCCACAAACTCTCGCAGTGTACATAGTTACCCCAGAGGTACAACCACCAGAGCCAGCCTGTTTAGGGACCTGGCTCGCCTGTGACCAGGGAGCACGCCTGTTTATGGGGCCTGGCTCTCCACCACAAAGAGGGTACCTGGTCCGCACCACCTGTGGAGGCCGCCTCTACGTCCTGCCAGAAGTGGCTGAAGGCGCGGCTCAACGGGAGAGGAAGATTGGAGGAAAGGTCTGGAGAAGAGAATGGCCCAGACCTGGTTACCAAAAGGACCGGTGACCTGTTTCCTGAGAGTTGGGTGGGTTAACGGACTTGTGGGTGGAGAGTGGTGATGTATGGTACCTGGTGGTTTTAAAATGTTTTAAATGTTTTACTATTTTATGCATTTTAAAATGTTGTCTTGCAGCCCGAGGACGTGCTGGTGATAACTAAGGGGGAATGTGGCGCCCCTGACCTGGTCAGGCACCACTGAGTACTGCACCCATGTTGGGGGCAGTACAATACAGGTAATCCAGAAGGCTGACCGATGTGTGACTACACAGGTGCATAGTAATCAGGTCTCACACATCTACCTTTGGGAGGAAGCCCACAGTATTATGGTGCATGAGAGGCGCAGCACATGCCCCCTCGCTTATTTAGATCTGTTGTGACCGCGGGAGCGCGCGCAGTCACAACAGGACTGGAGAACAGCTGATCTTACCCTGATTAGCTGCAGCAGACGTCTCCTACGATATCTTCTGCTGCAGCTAATCGGTAAGATCAGCTGTTCTCCAGTCCTGTTGTGACCGCGCGTGCTCCTGCGGTCACAACAGATCTGAAAAAGCGAGGGTGCATGCACCGCCCTCTCAAGCACCATAATACTGTGGGCTTCAGAAACACTGCGCCGGAGATGAGCGCTATGCGCAGACGCTAACTGACGCCGTGTAACTGAAGATTAGAAATTTACATACGGCCAGTGAGAGGGCGGAACAGGCGGCGGGGGGGGCGGGGATACACGTGCATAACCCGCCCGGACATTAGCAGCAAGGTGCACACGTCAATCAAAAAGTGCATGAATTTTCAAACTTTATAAAGTTGAATTTCATAGCCTAAACACCCGAGCTGCCCACTGATGGTATGTACACACTGTGCATGATAGTGCCAGTACTGCACTGGCTGCACCTTATATAGGAAAATGCTGATGTTTGGTTCCCTTTAATATGGGTGGGGATTGATGGTGGGGGGTCCAGACTTGAATCCTGCACATGGGCCCATCAATGTCAGTATCCGCCCCAGCATTAGTGTAGATGATACGTGGCCCCTTTGACGTTCCCCCATTGCTTCACCTTATTCTCATTCCGCTATTTTAGATCTATATATATAATTGCCTTATTCTGTCTGTCTGTCTGTCATGCTCCAAAATTGTGTCCTTACGGTGACACAAAGCTGATTGGCCGCTGGGCTCGCCATGGCCCCGCCCCCCCACACGGATTGGCCTCTCGCCCCGGCTCTCTCCAGGCCCCGCCCCCTCACGCAATGCACGCTCGCTCTGGCCCAACTGACACGGAGCTCCGACTCCCAGGTGAGTACACACACACACATCAGATCACACTCACTCTCACACACACCTCACACATCACATCCACACACTCACAACATCCTGGGATATCGCTTGCTTTTACACCGGCTCCGTCACGATCCCAGCAGCGCCAGACATAACCTTGCAATGCTGGGATCTTGACGGAGGCCGTGAACGCTGGTAACCATTATACACATCGGGTAACTAAGGTCCCTTAGTTACCCGATGTGTATCATACCGTGTTTCCCCGAAAGTAGGACCCCCCCGAAAGTAAGACAGGGTGGGGGTTATGGGGGGGTCCTTCAATGTAAGGCCTCCCCCGAATGTAAGGCAGGGTTGGGGGGCCGCTGTGAAATGTAAGGCCCTTACCTTTGGGCCGCCGCTGTCCCCCATTGGGTCCCCAGGCTTCAGAGGTGTCCTCAGGTGCAGCTGGGCGGGTCCAGCGCTCATGGGGTTAACTCGCCGTGTTAACCCTGCAATCCGCCCAGCTCAACAGCTCATTGGCCGCCCCTGCTCCCCACGTCACCGCCGGCCCCCGGCTCGAGCGCTGATTGGCCCAGCAGCTCGGGCTGTAATTGGCCGCCCCTGCTCCCCACGTCACCGCCGGCCCCCGGCTCGAGCGCTGATTGGCCCAGCAGCTCGGGCTGTAATTGGCCGCCCCTGCTCCCCACGTCACCGCCGGCCCCCGGCTCGAGCGCTGATTGGCCCAGCTAATGTAGGGGCTTCCACCCACCAGACTTCACAGTAGCCCTTACACTAATTACATCTATGTGTGTTAAAAAAAAAGGCTGAAGAGCTGGCTTCTCACACCATCAGAGTTCATAGATATTTGTGACGCCTGACTTTGCAGGGTGCCACAGAATAATGCACACCGTAATGGACTAGCATAATATAGCAATGTCACAGTATATGACTTCTGTTCATGGTGATGTCCTACGGTAGTATAAGCACAAATCACTCAGTGATGTCAAAATATAAAGATAAATGAACAGGGTGACCTAGAAGAAAGATTGATACACACAATGTAAGACCTCCCCCGAAAGTAAGACAGGGTGGGACTTTTTGGGGTAAAATTAATGTAAGACAGGGTCTTACTTTCGGGGAAACACGGTAGTTACCAGTGTACACCGGCTCCCGGTACACATGTGCAGGGAGCCGGCATTATACTCCTCTCCCCCCAGGACTACTCCTCCTATTACAATCCTCCTATTATACTCCTCTCTGAGTATAATAGGAGAACTATTATAGCATGGGGGATGTAGCACGATGGGGGGTGCGCAGCATGGGGGATGTAGCACGATGGGGGGTGCGCAGCATGGGGGATGTAGCACGATGGGGAGTGCGCAGCATGGGGGATGTAGCACGATGGGGAGTGTGCAGCATGGGGGATGTAGCACGATGGGGAGTGCGCAGCATGGGGGATGTAGCACGATGGGGAGTGCGCAGCATGGGGGATGTAGCACGATGGGGAGTGTGCAGCATGGGGGATGTAGCACGATGGGGTGCGCAGCATGGGGGATGTAGCACGATGGGGGGTGCGCAGCATGGGGGATGTAGCACGATGGGGTGCGCAGCATGGGGGATGTAGCACGATGGGGAGTGCGCAGCATGGGGGATGTAGCACGATGGGGAGTGCGCAGCATGGGGGATGTAGCACGATGGGGAGTGCGCAGCATGGGCGATGTAGCACGATGGGGAGTGCGCAGCATGGGGGATGTAGCACGATGGGGAGTGCGCAGCATGGGGGATGTAGCACGATGGGAGTGTGCAGCATGGGGGATGGAGCACGATGGGGAGGTGCGCAGAATGGGGGATGTAGCACGATGCGGGGTGCGCAGCATGGGGGATGGAGCACGATGGGGAGTGTGCAGCATGGGGGATGGAGCACGATGGGGAGGTGCGCAGCATGGGGGATGTAGCACGATGGGGGGGTGCGCAGCATGGCGGATGTAGCACGATGGGGGGTGCGCAGCATGGCGGATGTAGCACGATGGGGAGTGCGCAGCATGGGGGATGTAGCACGATGGGGAGTGCGCAGCATGGGGGATGTAGCACGATGGGGAGTGCGCAGCATGGGGGATGTAGCACGATGGGGAGGTGCGCAGCATGGGGGATGTAGCACGATGGGGAGTGCGCAGCATGGGGGATGGAGCACGATGGGGAGGTGCGCAGCATGGGGGATGTAGCACGATGGGGGGTGCGCAGCATGGGGGATGTAGCACGATGGGGAGTGCGCAGCATGGGGGATGTAGCACGATGGGGAGTGCGCAGCATGGGGGATGTAGCACGATGGGGAGTGCGCTGCATGGGGGATGTAGCGCGATGGGGAGGTGCGCAGCATGGGGGATGTAGCACGATGGGGAGTGCGCAGCATGGCGGATGGAGCACGATGGCGGGGTGCGCAGCATGGGGGATGTAGCACGATGGGGAGTGCGCAGCATGGGGGATGTAGCACGATGGGGGATGTAACACAATGGGGAGTGCGCAGCATGGCGGATGGAGCACGATGGCGGGTGCGCAGCATGGGGGATGTAGCACGATGGGGAGTGCGCAGCATGGGGGATGTAGCACGATGGGGGATGTAGCACGATGGGGGATGTAGCACGATGGGGGGGTGCGCAGCATGGGGGATGTAGCACGATGGGGAGTGCGCAGCATGGGGGATGTAGCACGATGGGGAGTGCGCAGCATGGGGGATGTAGCACGATGGGGAGTGCGCAGCATGGGGGATGTAGCATGATGGGGAGTGCGCAGCATGGCGGATGTAGCACGATGGGGAGTGCGCAGCATGGCACATGGAGCACGATGGCGGGTGCGCAGCATGGGGGATGTAGCACGATGGGGAGTGCGCAGCATGGGGGATGTAGTACGATGAGGGATGTAGCACGATGGGGGATGCACAGCATGGGGGATGTAGCCCGATGGGGATTGCGCAGCATGGGGGATGTAGCACGATGGGGGGTGCGCAGCATGGGGGATGTAGCACGATGGGGGGTGCGCAGCATGGGGGATGTAGCACGATGGGGGATGTAGCACGATGGGGGATGCACAGCATGGGGGATGTAGCACGATAGGGAGTGCGCAGCATGGGGGATGTAGCACGATGGGGAGTGCGCAGCATGGGGGATGTAGCACGATGGGGGGTGCGCAGCATGGGGGATGTAGCACGATGGGGGGTGCGCAGCATGGGGGATGGAGCACGATGGGGAGTGCGCAGCATGGAGGATGGAGCACGATGGGGAGTGCGCAGCATGGAGGATGGAGCACGATGGGGAGTGCGCAGCATGGGGGATGGAGCACGATGGGGGGTGTGCAGCATGGGGGATGGAGCACGATGGGGAATGCGCAGCATAGGGGATGGGGCATGATGGGGGGTGTGCAGCATGGGGGATGGAGCACGATGGGAGGTGCACACCTCCCCCCAACACACACACACACACACACACACAGGGAACCACAAACACCGCCATACACAGACACCCACACACACAGACAACGCTGCACACACACAACACCCAACACACAAACACCGCGGCATACATAAATATACGCACATACCGCGCAACACACACATTGCACAAAACATACCTCCCCCCAAAACACACCACACCCACACAAACCGCGCAATACACATACACACAACGCGACAGACACACAGCGCTCCACAAACAACGCAACACACATACAACACCGCTCTCACCCCCCGCCACACCCAGACAACACCCAGAACATGTACAGCGCCCTACACAAACACTTGGTAACTACACACAACAACATATATAATATATATATATATATATATATATATATCTATAACAAAAATCATACATGAACTACACAATACGTAAATTCTAGAATACCCGATGCGTAGAATCGGGCCACCTTCTAGTATATATATAACTCAATGGACTGCGGACCTTAAAAAGCTGTCTGTTCTTGGATAAACTGGGATTACAAGTTGGATGGTAGGAGGGGGTCTTTGCCTGGTATCCAGGAGAAGAGTAACACTCAAGAGTTAGGGGTACTTTGCACATTACGACATCACTAGCCGGTGGTAGCGATGCCGAGCGTGATAGTCCCCGCCCCCGTCGCAGCAGCGATATCTTGTGATTGCTGCCGTAGCGAACATTATTGCTATGGCAGATTCACATGCACTCACCTGCCCTGCGATGTCGCTCTGGCCGGCGAATCGCCTCCTTCCTAAGGGGGCGGGTCGTGCGGCGTCACAGCGACGTCACACGGCAGGCGGCCAATAGAAGCGGAGGGGCGGAGATGAGCGGGACGTAAACATCCCACCTCCTTCCTTCCTCATTGCAGGCGGGACGCAGGTAAGGAGATGTTCCTCGCTCCTGCGGCTTCATACACAGCGATGTGTGCTGCCGCAGGAACAAGGAACAACATCGTAACATCGGTCCTTCCGAAATCATGGAAATGACCGACACTACACCGATCATACGATTGACGCTTTTGCGCTCGTTAATCATATTAAAAAGGATTCACATACTCCGATGTCGACAACGACATCGGATGTGCGTCATTTTCGATTTGACCCGAACAACATCGCACCTGCGATGTCGTAGTGTGCAAAGTACCCCTTAGAGTGCAGTCTCTCTGTACCCATGGACACACATAGCTTTGCATAGAAGCTGCCTACCTGAAATATTTGGTGAATTTTTTATTAACGTGACTCATAAAGATGGTCATTTTTGTTATTTTAGAGCTGCCGAAACAATAACTGCAAGACAATACAATAAAGAGTTTAATAAATTCTAATGGAAAAAGAAATTAATGACATAAAACATGAGAATTTTGGGTACTTGTATATTGTACGGTCATGTGCACTCCAGTGATGCTATTTCTTAAAGGGCCATACACACTAAAATATCTGAATTGACAGCATACTCATTCATTTTATTGCCACCTACTACTGATCTGCCTTGCCTTTTTCCTTCCCTTATGGCCAACTCCATCCAGATTACTGTGGCAGATCTGCTACTGTGAGATGCCTATCTATATACTCAGATGATTTACTGGTAACCAATATCTAGCTCTACTACCAACTCAGATCTGCTGTGCCTACCTGCTGTCCGCACAGTCATTTCTGCTGCATCATGGTGGCTGCCAGACTACTTGTCTCCGCTTATATCAAGGTCTACAACAACAAGATAGCCACCAGCATAGTCATCTTTAGTAATCCAATCTGTTGTCCACACATTTGACTCTGCTATATTTAGTTTACGGATCCACATTCATCCGCTCTATTGGTCCTTGCTGTTCCACATGCCTTACAGCTCTGCTGCATCAATGCTTCTGGTCCGTGCTGCTCACCCTTACCTACACGAGGCGAGCCTTAACCCCTGCCATTGATCAGATAACATATAATTCTATCACTAAACAATAACACTTGACATTATACTAAAACTATGACAAAAGTTTCTTTTATTCACTCGTGGTTTGACTGCTGTGTACAAAAATGTGAATATATCCTAAGTAACAGAACCATAATGATAAATGAATCCACAATGAAATAGGGTGCAACATTGTCCTGCAGCTTTGTTACAGTGTAACACCCTGGATTATCACTTTATAGTTCATACAGGGCCTGAATGTGAGCTTCTGTGACATCACTGGCCCCGCCCATGAGGAGCCTGGTCCTGGAAATAGTAGATATTAGGAGATGAGATCTGTCACATGACAACACAGCAGCAGCACTTCTGAGGATAGTTGTCCGTATATACTTTGTTCTCTTGTCCATATACAAAGTAGTTATAGTTTTTGCCTCTCCACAGATACTCCACCTTGGTGAGCGGCAGTAATTGGATGCTGTGTCTCTGTAGGGACAAGGAAAATAATTATTAATGATTGCACAGTTTAATCTCAACCTTTGGGAAAGGAGGCCCTAGCATTGACGCTGCCATGATTTATTAATTATTAAACCCATAATTATTCATTTTCATTAATAACGCACCTGCCTGAGCACCCGGCTCGTAGAAAAAAACTGAGTACGGTGCTGCTGCAATGCAAACTGGGAAGATTGATTTATGGATGGAACTGGAAAAGCAACCAGCGGAGACAGCTGCAAAAAGGAAAAGGGACCGAGGTCAAGATCAAATCTACAGTTATGTATCTACAATCACAAATTCAGCCATTCCCCTTGTAAATTTAGTTTATTATTAAATGATCAAGATTGATTTTGTTTGCAATAAAGCAATGTATAAGTAACTGAACACAAATAATATATAAGAGGTTTCTCTAAAAATTCCTCACAAAATGCAGTTGAAACTCAGTGATGTCTATAGCGTAGCAGGATGGTGGCTCATTGGTGTCTACAGTGAAGCAGTTCGGGGGCTCGGTGATGTCTACAGTGAAGCATGGTGGGAGCTTGGTGGTAACTACAGTGAAGCATATGGGAGCTCGGTGATATCTATAGTGAAGCATGGCCGGCTCTCATGATGTTAACAGTGACGCATGGCAGCAGCACGGTTATGTCTACAGTGAAGCATGGCGGGGACTCGGTGATGTCTATAGTGAAGCACGGCAGGGGCTCAGTGATGTCTGCAGTGAAGCATGGCAGGGGCATGATGAGTTCAACAGCATGGCGGGAGTTTGGTGATGTCTACAGTGAATTAGGGCAGGAGCTTGGTAATGTCTACAGTTAAGCATGGCGGCGGCTCGGTGATGTCTACAGTGAAGCATGGCGGGAGCTTGGTGATGTCTACAGTGAAGCACAGCAGTTGCTTGGTAATGCCTACAGTGAAGCATGGCAGGGGCTCAGTGATGTCTACAGTGAAGCATTGCGGGTGCCCTGTGATGTCTGCAGTGAAGCATGGTGGATGCTCCGTGATGTTTACAGTGAAGAATGGAGGAGGCTAGGTGATTGGTGATGTCTACAGTGAAGCACAGAGGGGACTCAGTGATGTCTACACTGAAGCACGGCGGGAGCTCGGTGATGTCTACAGTGAAGCATGGTGGGAGCTCAGTGATGTCTACACTGAAGCACGGCGGGAGCTTGGTGATGTCTACAGTGAAGCATGGTGGTAGCTCAGTGATGTCTACAGTGAAGCATGGCAGGGGTTCAGTGATTTTTACAGTGAAGAATGGGGGGGCTCGGTGATGTCTATAGTGAAGCAAGACATTGGCTCAGTGTTGTTTACACTGAAGAATGGTGGGCGCTCGGTGATGTCTTTACTGAAGCAGGATGGTGGCTCAGTGTTGTCTTCAGTGAAGAATGGCGGGGGCTCGGTGATGTCTATAGTGAAGCAGGACGGTGGCACAGTGTTGTCTACAGCAAAGCATGGTGGGGGCAAGGTGATTTCTACAATGAAGCTTGTTAGGGGGTAGGTAATATCTACAGTGAAGCATGGGGGGGGGGACTAGGTGATGACAGCTGTGAAGCACAGTAGGGGCTCGGGGATGTCTAAAGTGAAGCATGTAGAACATTAGTGACCTGGAGGCCATCACCATTCATTTATCCATCTATTCATTCTTTTGGATTATCTATCTGTCTAAATTAGAGAACCAAAGTTTCTCACCAGCAAATTTTCATCCACGAAGATCTTTTCTCCATTCACCTTTTTGAACAGCTCCGTAGGAAAATCTGAATTGTGATCAGCTACAAACTCGTAAACATGATTTTTCCTGGAATCAGAAGAGACAATATAACAATGGCACATGGAGGCGTATATAAATTCTCTATAATTACCCCCTATCCTTTTGGTGCTCGTTTCGCCCCTCGCCCTGGGATGAAGATACTGCAGGGGACGGGGGTCTAGATATATGGATAACCTCCACATCGCTGCATATAGAGGATCCTGCCAGCTGCAGTATGTGGAGTTATTGACTGGTGCCTCCTGAAGCCGCTATCTGGCACCTCTCCCTCCCCACTCCGTATTTAAACTCCTCCATGATGACTACTACTCCCTGTATTCTAATGATCTAAACCTTTTAAAAAGTGTTAAGAACTTCACTGACAACTTTCTCCAAACAGTAGTGTCCAATCACTGCCTCTCTGGACGAATGCCGCAGACTATTGCTCCCCTCCGAGTCCTCACCATGTGACGGTCAACTCAATGAAGTTCAGGATCTGTCCGCGTCCAGAGCATCCCTCACACTTCACATATTTGCTGCTGTTACAAGTCGTGCACCTGTGATCGAGAGGATGGAGAGTTACTGACTTAAAACAGGACAAAAACTTTTATAACCATTGTATCTAATATCTTGATGCATATTGGATGTACACAGCTATTTTACTTTGAGGAAAATATAGTGATTGAGTAGGGGTAGGTTGAAAAGTGGTCAACCCATTTCACCGCCTAAAGCCAAGGTGATATTTTTTCATTTTTGCACTTTAGTTTTTGCATCTCCTCCTTTCCGGAACTATAATTTTTTTTTTCCCATCCCAACAGTTGTATGAGGGTTCATTTTTGGCATAACACGTTATAGTTTTGAAGACACCATTCACATTTTCTGTATAATGTGCTGAAAACCTAGAAAACAAATTTCAAGTGAGATGAATTAGTGGGAAAAAAATACAATTCTACCATTGTTTTTTTCAGTTTGACCGTGCGGTAACAATGATCTGGTGAGAGGATTATCGAGTATATACGTTTACGGCAATACCAAACTTTGAACTACTGAACTTTGTAAATATAAATATAATAAAAAAAAAAAAAAAAAAAATATATATATATATATATACACACACACGAGATAAAGATAAATATTTGGTTTTTTTAGTCATTAATTTCTCAGACCCATAACTTATTTTTCTGACACTGACATTGAGCGAGGGCTTGTTATTGGTGTGAGGCAAAAATAGAAAGAGTGCTGCTGGATTTAATAAAAAAATATGAGTTCTTTATTTAATCTTCATTAAAATGCCATATGCATGTCAAGGAAAAGTGGTATTTATATATATATATATATATATATATATATATATATATATATATATATATACATACAGTCATATGAAAAAGTGTGGGCACCCCTATTAATGTTAACCTTTTTCCTTTATAACAATTTGGGTTTTTGCAACAGCTATTTCAGTTTCATATATATCTAATAACTGATGGACTGAGTAATATTTCTGGATTGAAATGAGGTTTATTGTACTAACAGAAAATGTGCAATCCGCATTTAAACAAAATTTGTCCGGTGCAAAAGTATGGCAACCTCAACATAAAAGTGACATTAATATTTTGTAGATCCTCCTTCTGCAAAAACCACAGCCTCTAGTCGCTTCCTGTAGCTTTTAATGAGTTCCTGGATCCTGGATGAAGGTATATTTGACCATTCCTGTTTATAAAACAATTCCAGTTCAGTTAAGTTTGATGGTCGCCGAGCATGGACAGCCGCTTCAAATCATCCCACAGATGTTCAATGATATTCAGGTCTGGGGACTGGGATGGCCATTCCAGAACATTGTAATTGTTTCTCTGCATGAATGCCTGAGTAGATTTGGAGCGGTGTTTTGGATCATTGTCTTGCTGAAATATCCATCCCCTGCGTAACTTCAACTTCGTCACTGATTCTTGCACATTATTGTCAAGAATCTGCTGATACTGAGTTGAATCCATGCAACCCTCAACTTTAACAAGATTCCCGGTGCCAGCATTGGCCACACAACCCCAAAGCATGATGGAACCTCCACCAAATTTTACTGTGGGTAGCAAGTGCTTTTCTTGGAATGCCGTGTTTTTTTGCCTCCACGCCTTTTTGTATGACCAAACAACTCAATCTTTGTTTCATCAGTTCACAGGACCTTCTTCCAAAATGTAACTGGCTTGTCCAAATGTGCTTTTGCATACCTCAGGCGACTCTGTTTGTGGCGTGCTTGCAGAAACGGCTTCTTTCTCATCACTCTCCCATACAGCTTCTCATTGTGCAAAGTGCGCTGTATTGTTGACCGATGCACATTGATACCATCTGCAGCAAGATGATGCTGCAGGTCTTTGGAGGTGGTCTGTGGATTGTCCTTGACTGTTCTCACTATTCTTCTTTTCTGCCTTTCTTATATTTTTCTTGGCCTGCCACTTCTGGGCTTAACAAGAACTGTACCTGTGTTCTTCCATTTCCTTACTATGTTCCTCACAGTGGAAACTGACAGTTTAAATCTCTGAGACAACTTTTTGTATCCTTCCCCTGAACAACTATGTTGAATAATCTTTGTTTTCAGATCATTTGAGAGTTGTTTTGAGGAGCCCATGATGCCACTCTTCATAGGAGATTCAAATAGAACAACTTGCAAGTGGCCACCTTAAATGCCTTTTCTCATGATTGGATACACCTGCCTATGAAGTGCAAAGCTCAATGAGGTTACAAAACCAATTTAGTGCTTTAGTAAGTCAGTAAAAAGTAGTTAGGAGCGTTCAAATCAAGAAATTGATAAGGGTGTCCATACTTTTGCACCGGTCAAATTTTGTTTAAATGCGGATTGCACATTTTCTGTTAGTACAATAAACCTCATTTCAATCCAGAAATATTACTCAGTCCATCAGTTATTAGATATATGAAACTGAAATAGCTGTTGAAAAACCCTAATTGTTATAAAGAAAAAAGGTTAACATTAATAGGGGTGCCCACATTTTTTCATATGATTGTATATATAGAAATAAATAAATAAATAAATATATATATATATATATATATATATATATATTGTAGTTTTTCGTGATACCATTTTGGTAGGTATTTGACATTTTTTTATTACAATTTTTGAGAGAGGTGCAGCAACTAACATACAATTCTGGCATTTTTTTTTTTTCTCCTGTTAGCCTTTACTTTTATATTTTGATACTTTTCATGAATACAATGATACCAGAAATGTTTTTTTTTTCTTTTTTTTCTTATTCCAACTGTGAAAAATGGAGTCAAGTGATTTGAATTTTAAACATTTTAGACTTTTTAATTTCGTATTACGCCTCCTAGGGGACTTGAGCCTGCAATCCTTCTATAACTTGGTCTATATACTGCAATATACTGTATCAGAATTGCAGTATATTGTGTTAATAATGGTTTCCTACGAAGCTCAGCCAGTGGCTGGGCTTCACAAAGGTATAAGACATTGGCAGCCAAGGGAGGCTACAACCCTTGTTTTGATTGGAAAGGTGGTAATTGGGTGACAGATGCTGCTCCTTTCTTGGGTCTAACCGTTTAGATGCTGTGGTTGGAAATCACTGTGGCTTCCAAGGGGGTTATACATTTGGGATCAGAACTTCAGAACTGGCCCCAATGGTGACAGGTTGTCAGCTGTAAATTATAGCTGACACCTTCTCAGTGTTAAAGCTTTATATGTTCAGAACACAGTGGAAAGGGGATAAAAGGTTTTTTTCCACTATGTGTTGGGTATTCTTCAGAGTCTCCCTCTGTTCTGAGTCATATAAGGAGGTCTTTCTATGACATCTGTAGGTCCCTAATAAAATATGAGGACAGGAGTTCTTTAGGACGCACCTGTGGGTCATGCAAGTGAGCGCTGATCGTTGGCCGATCCAACAAGGCCAGTCAGTGGTGCTAGGGGCTATAGGAGCTAGGGGAAACAATAAGTCTACCAAGTTTCTTATTAGTCTCCTTCAAACAAGATGTCGATAAGGGCTGAGATGTTCCACTCACCTTTCTGTTCCTTGTCCCCTGCAGTGATGACAAGCCTTTTCGAATTTGTTCCCTGTCCCATTACAAACCCAACACCTTACCTGCAAGAGAGCAAAAAGTGACCCATGAATAATGGACGAGCCGCTGATGTTGATGTATCACTTCTTAAAATGTTTATATCCAACGGTAACAATATTAATCACTGTAATTAGGGAATTCTAAGAAATGGAATCTCCACCTTGTGCAACAACAACATCTGACATTTATCCTGTGACTTCAGTATAGACAATTGGGATCAGAGCCAGCTCAAATCACGGCTGACAGCTGTAAATAATGGCTCCTCAAGATGCTTCTATCCACTTGGAACAATGTTTATCATTGGAATAAGGGAATTTTAGGAAAGTCTCATCTCTCTGTCCTGTGCACTAACAAAAGGCAACATTTATCCTGTGACTTCCATATAGACAATTGGGATCAGAGCAAGCTCAAATCACGGCTGACAGCTATAAGTTATAGCTGATAACTTTTGCTCATCAAAATTCTTCTATCCACTTGGAACAATATTTATCATTGGAATTAGGGAGAGAAGTCTCATCTCTATCCTGTGCGCTGACAACAGTCGACATTTATCCTGTGACGTTGATATAGACAATTGGGATCAGAGGAAGCTCAAATCACGGCTGACAGCTGTAAATAATAACTGACAACTTCTGCTCCTCAAGATGCTTCTATCCACTTGGAACAATGTTTATCATTGAAATTAGGGAATTCTAGGAAAGTCTCAACTTTGTCCTGTGTGCTGACAACAGATGACATTTATCCTGTGATTTCCAAATAGACAATTGTGATCAGAGCTGCGGAGGGAAGTTACAAAGCGACACTTTGTGTAACACCTGACATTGTAACCAAGAATATCAATCTTGTGCATTTTCTCAAAATAACTAATCTTGTATTTTACAAATAGCAGAAACTGAAAAAGCAGAAGGCTCCTGTAACCAGCAACAAGAGGAGGGTGGAAATTGGAAAATGACTTTTCCATCATCTGTCCATAAATTTGCACCAGCTTCAATGATTCCTAGAGTTTCACCCAAGGTCAAATATTAACAAGAGACATGGGTCACACCTAGAGGAGCGGAGGGTCACACCTGAAGGAGCAGAGGGTCCCACAAGGAGGAGCGGAGGGTCACACCCAGAGGAGCAGAGGGTCACACCCAGAGGAATGGAGGGTCACACCCAGAGGAATGGAGGATCACCCCAGAGGAGTAGAAGGTCACACCCAGAGGAGCGGAGGGTCACATTCAGAGGAACGGAGGGTCACACCCAGAGGAATGGAGGATCACACCCAGAGGAATGGAGAATCACATCCAGAGGAATGGAGGATCACACCCAGAGGAACGGAGGGTCACACCCAGAGGAATGGAGGATCACACCCAGAGGAATGGAGGATCACACCCAGAGGAATGGAGAATCACATCCAGAGGAATGGAGGGTCACACCCAGAGGAACGGAGGGTCACACCCAGAGGAATGGAGGATCACACCCAGAGGAATGGAGGATCACACCCAGAGGAATGGAGAATCACATCCAGAGGAATGGAGGGTCACACCCAGAGGAACGGAGGGTCACACCCAGAGGAATGGAGGATCACACCCAGAGGAATGGAGGATCACACCCAGAGGAATGGAGAATCACATCCAGAGGAGCAGAAGGTCACACCCAGAGGAGTGAAAGGTCACACCCGGATGAGGGGAGGGTCACACCCGGAGGAGCGGAGGATCCCCCAAGGAATAGTGTGTCGCCCTGGGCAACCCATGGGTCACAGGTCACAACACCACCACACCCCACACTCCAGGTAGGCACATCACAGCTAACCAGAAATCCTTGTTGCCTTCCTCCAGAGGCTGATGATTCACACCAGGGGGTGGGCCAGGCGGTTGGCTCCGCCCACCAAGGAGATCACAGCTCTGGAGGCGGGAGAAACCAGGCAGAGTAGCCCGGGCAGGGCAAGAGAACAGTTAGAGGAGTGAGGAGAACAGTTAGGGGAGTGAAGGAAGGAAAGCCTGAAGGGTCCAGCTTTGTGTAGGGCCAGAACAGCAAGGTCAGCGACGGCGGTGACTGTCTGGAGGGGGACCGTTTGGAAGTTCCTGGAAGGACCCCGTTGGCTGTGTGCCCGGTGGTCTGGAGCAGTGTTCCGAAGGACAGTCAGCATCAGGGCAGGGGCCTCTCGGACCCCGGCAAGGCTTGGAGTCGCCAAATTTGCCGAATCCGTCAGTGAAGGGGACGTAGATCCCCCAACAACCAAGTCCCGATTGAAGGCAACAGCCCAACCTGAAGCAGAGAGACACCGCCACCGCCAAGGCACCAGTTTCTCAGGGCCAGCGCCTGCGGGCAAAGTGTAGAGCTCCTCCGGCCCAGATTGCAGTCGGGGAGCGGGTAACCGGAGGGAATCCACCGCTACCATCAGTCAAACATAGGTGCAAGGAAGAGGGACATCACCGTCACCTACCGGGAGTGCAGGTGCAGCCGTCTGTGGGACCGTCCTACCAGCCGTTTGGTTTACCGTACAAACTGTGTCCATGTCTCAGGCTGAGTGAGTACCACAGTGCCGCAAAGCACAGCGCTGCCCCCGCGTCCCTGCGCCCACCAGGCCCCGCACCTCCTTCTCCACCCCCGGGCCCCGGGATCACCAACCCCTACCCACGGAGGGGCGACACAACACCTGGCTGCTCCGCATCACCATCCCCGGGATCCCCGAATTGAGCAGCGGTGGTGAAATCACCACAACCGTGGGTGGCGTCACGAACTATAACAATCCCCCACACCCAACCACAAATTCCCCTTTCACTCACGGGCGAGGAGTGTCGCTCGAGAAACCCTGGGATCCGGCCCACCGCTCGAGCCACCACTGAGCAGCTGCCGGACCCGAGCAGAAGGGGTGAGCGCGGTGTGCTGACACCCTCCTCCCCGCCCGCGACAATAGCGGAGGGTCTCACCCGGAGGAGCAGAGGGTCACACCCAGAGGAGCAGAGGGTCACACTTGGAGGAGCAGAGGGTCACACCAAGAGGAGCAGAGGGTCACACTTGGAGGAGCAGAGGGTCACACCCAGAGGAGTGAAGGGTCACACTTGGAAGAGCGGAGGGTCACACCTAGAGGAGCGGAGGGTCACACCTGAAGGAGCAGAGGGTCCCACCTGAAGGAGCAGAGGGTCCCACAAGGAGGAGCGGAGGGTCACACTTGAAGGAGCGGAGGGTCACACCCAGAGGAGTGCAGGGTCACATCCGGAGGAGCGGAAGGTCACACCCAGAGGAGTGCAGGGTCACATCCGGAGGAGCGGAAGGTCACATGAAAGCCAGTACTCATTACATGTATTTGTAAATATAGGAGGACGGTGCCTCTAAGTCAACAGATGATGTGTTTCAGGGGTTTTTTTTTCCAGCTCCCAGATCTTGAGAAAAGTGAACTTCTGTAAGAAAACAACATATTCTTCATACTTGACACTTACCCCACCTGTCCCATGACATTTCTTGCAGACAGTCCTGCAGGTTCCTAGACACTGGGGACAAGTCTGAAATAACAGGACGAAGGTTTCTTATTATCATGCAGAGTAAAAGAAGGGAATTTTGTTACTTACCGTAAATTCCTTTTCTTCTAGCTCTTATTGGGAGACCCAGACGATTGGGGGTATAGCTACTGCCTCCGGAGGCCACACAAAGCACTACACTAAAAAGTGCAAGGCCCCTCCCCTTCTGGCTATACCCCCCCGTGGTATCACGGGTTCTCCAGTTTTAGTGCCAAAGCAAGAAGGAGGAAAGCCAATAACTGGTTTAAACAAATTAACTCCGAGTAACATCGGAGAACTGAAAAACCGTTCAACATGAACAACATGTGTACCCGCAAACAACAAAAAAATCCCGAAGGACAACAGGGCGGGTGCTGGGTCTCCCAATAAGAGCTAGAAGAAAAGGAATTTACGGTAAGTAACAAAATTCCCTTCTTCTTCAGCGCTCTATTGGGAGACCCAGACGATTGGGACGTCCAAAAGCTGTCCCTGGGTGGGTAAAGAAATACCGCATGTTAGAGCTGCAAAACAGCCCTCCCCTACGGGGGTGTCACTGCCGCCTGCAGGACTCTTCTACCTAAGCTGGCGTCCGCCGAAGCATAGGTATGCATCTGATAATGCTTGGTGAAAGTGTGCAGACTGGACCAGGTAGCTGCCTGGCACACTTGTTGAGCCGAAGCCTGGTGTCGTAATGCCCAGGACGCACCCACGGCTCTGGGTGAGTGGGCTTTTAGCCCTGAAGGAACCGGAAGCCCCGCAGAACGGTAGGCCTCTAGAATTGGTTCTTTGATCCATCGAGCCAGGGTGGCTTTAGAAGCCTGCAACCCCTTGCGCGGACCAGCGACAAGGACAAAAAATGCATCGGAACGGCGCATGGACGCCGTGCGGGAAATGTAGATTCTGAGTGCTCTCACCAGATCTAACAAACGTAAGTCCTTTCCATACCGGTGAACCGGATGAGGACAAAAGGAAGGCAAGGATATATCCTGATTAAGATGAAATGAGGATACGACCTTAGGGAGAAACTCCGGAATGGGGCGCAGCACTACCTTGTCCTGGTGGAACACCAGGAAGGGAGCCTTGGATGACAGAGCTGCCAGCTCAGACACTCGCCGAAGCGATGTGATCGCAACGAGAAACGCCACCTTCTGTGACAGGCGAGAAAATGAAACTTCCTTCAGAGGCTCGAAAGGCGGCTTCTGGAGAGCAACTAGTACCCTGTTGAGATCCCATGGATCTAACGGCCGCTTATACGGGGGTACGATATGACAGACCCCCTGTAGGAACGTGCGCACCCTAGAAAGACGTGCTAGACGCTTCTGAAAGAATACGGATAGTGCCGAGACTTGCCCCTTAAGGGAGCCGAGCGACAAGCCCTTTTCTAACCCCGATTGCAGGAAGGAAAGAAAAGTAGGCAATGCAAATGGCCAGGGAGACCCTCCCTGAGCCGAGCACCAGGTTAAGAAAATCTTCCACGTTCTGTGGTAGATCTTAGCAGAGGTGGACTTCCTAGCCTGTTTCATGGTGGCAACGACCCCTTGGGATAATCCTGAAGACGCTAGGATCCAGGACTCAATGGCCACACAGTCAGGTTCAGGGCCGCAGAATTCCGATGGAAAAACGGCCCTTGGGACAGTAATTCTGGCCGGCCTGGTAGTGACCACGGTCGGCCGACCGTGAGATGCCACAGATCCGGGTACCACGATCTCCTCGGCCAGTCTGGGGCGACGAGTATGACACGGCTGCAATCGGATCTGATTTTTGCGCAGTACTCTGGGCAAGATTGCCAGAGGTGGAAACACATATGGGAGCCGGAACTGCGACCAATCTTGCACTAAGGCGTCTGCCGCCAGAGCTCTGTGATCGCGCGATCGTGCCATAAATGCCGGGACCTTGTTGTTGTGCCGAGACGCCATTAGGTCGACGTCCGGCACCCCCCCGGCGGCGACAGATTTCCTGAAACACGTCCGGGTGAAGGGACCATTCCCCTGCGTCCATACCCTGGCGACTGAGGAAGTCTGCTTCCCATTTTTCTACGCCCGGGATGTGAACTGCGGATATGGTGGATGCTGTGTCCTCCACCCACATGAGGATTCGCCGGACTTCCTGGAAGGCTTGCCGACTGCGCGTCTCTCCTTGGTGGTTGATGTATGCCACCACTGTGGAGTTGTCCGACTGGATTCGGATCTGCTCTCTTTCTAGCCACTGCTGGAAAGCTAGTAGGGCAAGATACCCTGCCCTGATTTCCAGAACATTGATCTGAAGGGTGGACTCCTGCTGAGTCCACGTCCCCTGAGCCCTGTGGCGGAGACAAACTGCTCCCCACCCTGACAGACTCGTATCTGTCGTGACTACTGCCCAGGATGGGGGTAGGAAGGATCTTCACTGTGACAATGAGGTGGAAATACGCCACCATTGCAGAGAGTCCTTGGCCGTCTGGGAAAGGGAGACTTTCCTGTCCAGGGAGGTTGACTGCCCGTCCCATTGGCGGAGAATGTCCCATTGAAGTTGGCGCAGATGAAACTGCGCAAAGGGAACTGCCTCCATGGCTGCCACCATCTTCCCTAGGAAGTGCATGAGGCGCCTTAAGGGGTGCGACTGGCCTTGAAGGAGAGACTGCACCTCTGTCTGCAGTGAACGCTGCTTGTTCAGCGGAAGCTTCACTATCGCTGATAGAGTGTGAAACTCCATGCCGAGATACGTTAGTGATTGAGTCGGTGACAGATTTGACCTTGCCAGATTGATGATCCACCCGAAAGTCTGGAGAGTCTCCAGCGTAACATTCAGGCTGCGTTGGCATGCCTCGAGGGAGGGTGCTTTGACGAGTAGATCGTCCAAGTAAGGGATCACCGAGTGTCCCTGAGAGTGCAAGACTGCTACCACTGCTGCCATGACCTTGGTGAACACCCGTGGGGCTGTCGCCAGACCGAATGGCAGAGCTACGAACTGAAGATGGTCGTCTCCTATCACAAAACGTAGAAAACGTTGGTGCTCCGTAGCAATTGGCACGTGGAGATAGGCATCTTTGATGTCTGTTGAGGCAAGGAAGTCTCCTCGAGACATTGAGGTAATGACGGATCGGAGGGATTCCATCCGGAACCGCCTGGCGTGCACATGATTGTTGAGCAGTTTTAGGTCCAGAACAGGACGGAAGGAGCCGTCCTGTTTTGGAGCCACAAAGAGATTGGAGTACAAACCCTCGCCCTCGTTCCTGAGGGGGGGACAGGGATCACCACTCCTTCTGCTCTTAGAGCGTCCACCGCCTGCAGCAGGGCATCTGCTCGGTGGAGAGGTGGGGCCGTTCTGAAGAATGGAGTCGGAGGACGAGAACAGAACACTGTCCTGTGCACGTGAGCACAATGTCCGCCACCCACCGGTCTGTGACCTGTGGCAGCTAAATGTCGCCAAAGGCGGGGGAGTCTGCCATCAACCGCGGATGCGGAGAGAGAGAGAGAGAGCTGAGAGTCAGGAGGAGACCGCCTTGGTAGCGGTTCCTCCGGCTGCCTTCCTTGGGCGTGATTGAGCCCGGCCGGAATCTGAGCCCGTCTGAGGTTTTGTAGCCCTTTTGCACGAGGACAATTGGGACCTGCCCGAGCTTGGGAAGGACCGAAACCTCGACTGTACTTTTAGGACAGCATTAATAGGGTAAGTCGCAGTGCAGACATTGCGGGGTTACGGACGCCTCTGCGGTACAGATGTACATGTGCTCAAGGCCAGCTGCGCAAGAACAGCTGAACAGGTGAGGTTGCCTATACGGCTGTGAATGCCGGAGCAACCGACACGCCGATAGCCTCCTAGACAGATTTCAACCAGAGTCCATCTGTCTGTGAATGGCATCTTTAAGTGAAGCCCCATCTCCAGTGCAACTATGTCTCTAGACGCAAGCCTGGAGATTGGAGAATCCACCTTTGGACCCTGGGTCCAGCGCTTGACCACGTCAGGG
Organism: Anomaloglossus baeobatrachus; assembly: GCF_048569485.1. NCBI lineage: Eukaryota > Metazoa > Chordata > Amphibia > Anura > Aromobatidae > Anomaloglossus > Anomaloglossus baeobatrachus. Next base: position 49,131,979 of record NC_134360.1, on the reverse strand, counting down.
GAAAAGGGATAACGTGTATCTTTAAAAAAAAAAACGTTTGGAGAAAACGCTTATCTGGTAAGCGTGGTGTTTCTGGACTGCTTCTCTGAAGTCAGCGTGGCCAGAAAAATACTCAATATCCGTTTGAGATACTGAAAAGGGACTTCTCCTGCTGTGAAGCTGACTCCTCCACTGGGGGAGCTGAGGGAGAAAGATCCAACCTTCCATTGATGGACGCTATAGGATCATTCCGTATGGCGTTACCATCCGGTGTATCCGGATTGAGAGCGATGTCAGGATCAAAGTCCTGGAGAGCTGCCTTATCCTACAGAGAGTCCTCCTGGGACCCCCCCGTTCCAAATGAGGTTGGTCAGGAAGATTGCCCATGGCCTGTCTGGACTGTAAGTCTCTATCTTATGACAATATATCTGTCGAAACTGCAACTCCGTCCCTGTCCTTGGACAGGGTTGACAGGTTTCTTAGGCCACGACTAGTAGAGACCCCGGCAGACGAAGTGCTAGAGACCCCGGCAGACGAAGTGCTACAGGGGAGCATGCACACAATGGGACGGTGTCATGAATAGCATCCCATGTAGTAAAAACAGCACTGAAAATCTGTGTTGCTTTTTTGCCGCTGCCGACTAGCCATCTAGAAGTATATAGCCAAGAATGGTGACCGTACAGTGCAATGTATAGCATACAAGCATAAAGTACAAATGAACACTGCAGCACAAGCAATACAAGCAGCATAGAAGCCTATGCCCTGGCACCCCTGCTCTTCTGCTGCTGTAGACAAGTCATCTAGGGGAATATAGCCCAGAAGAGTGACCATACAGTGCAATGTATAGCATACAAGCACAAGTACAAATGCACACTGCAGCCCATGCAATACAAGCAGCATAGAAAAAAACCTGTGCCCCAGCACCCTTGGTTTTCAGCTGCTGTAGTCTAGCCATTCCAGGAGAATATAGCTAAAACTAGCGACTGTACAGTGCAATGTATAGCATACAAGCATAAATACAAATGAACACTTCAGTACGTGCAATACAAGCAGCATAGAAAGCCTGTGCCTTAGCACACCTGCTTTCCTGCTGCTGATGTGTCGCTCTCCAAGCGGGCATATAGCGACCTATGCAGTTAAAATACACATGTACACACTGCAGTATATATTGGGGTCAGCACTATGTGTGCCGCTTACCGCCCGCCTATAAGCGGGTGTATGGTCGCCATAGTCCTGCCTGGTTGCCGAAAGTCCGAGCTCGGACTGCGGTAATGGCTGCCGGCGTCTTCCCCAGCTCGTGTGAGGAGGGGCGGGCCGTGGGCGTGCCCCAAGTCAGAGCGGGAATCCGGCGTCCGACAGTGTGCAGTGAGAGGGCTGGAGCATGTAAAAAGGCTCCAGCCCTCGGCGCTGCTGATTGCTCAGCGCCTGTCCCCTTCCCTGAGTGACAGGGAGGGGGCGGGAACGAAGCGGCACTAGGCCGCAGAAGCCGGGGACTGGATTTATAAGCGCCGCCGCCGTAAAAGCGCGGTCGGCGCCCAGTCCCCGGCGGACTACAAGTCCCAGCCGCGCCGCCGCTCCCGGAGCGTCCGGCGCGGTAGTTCCCAATACACAAAGTCACTCAGCAAAGCTGCAGTGACTGTAACCCTTTACTGTCCCCGGCGCACTAGCACACCCAGCAAGTCTGGAGTGTGCTGTGTCTGTGTGTCCGGGGACACAGAGTACCTGTAATGGTGCAGGGCCATGTCCCTGAACGGTACTCCAGCTCCGTATCCAGCAGGTTCAAATGGGTCTGTGGATGGAGCCCGGCGTCAGAGCTTTGAGGCCGGCAGGATCCCACTTCCTCAGAGCCCCTCAGGGGGATGTGGAAGGAAAGCAGCATGTGGGCTCCAGCCTCCGTACCAGCAATAGGTACCTCAACCTTACAACACCATCAACGGGTGAGAAGGGAGCATGCTGGGGGCCCTATATGGGCCCTCTTTTCTTCCATCCGAAATAGTCAGCAGCTACTGCTGACTAAAATCTGTGGAGCTATGCATGGATGTCTGACCTCCTTCGCACAAAGCTTGAAAACTGGAGAACCCGTGATACCACGGGGGGGTATAGCCAGAAGGGGAGGGGCCTTGCACTTTTTAGTGTAGTGCTTTGTGTGGCCTCCGGAGGCAGTAGCTATACCCCCAATCGTCTGGGTCTCCCAATAGAGCGCTGAAGAAAAACGAAATCTGCTGCAAAAATGTAATGGCGATACATAAGATCGCGTCCAATCAGAGACAAAACGGTAGTTAACCCCTTAATGGCGTAGACACTTTTCGTTGTTCAGCCACTTCTTCCAAGAGCAATAACTTCCTTATTTTCCCTTCCATTGGGGGGCTTAATTTTGCCATGGCGAGTTCTAGTATTTCAGTGCCCTTTTGGAAAACCTACAATGTTTGACTGCATTTTATTGCATTTTTTTGGGAAAATGCATCAGGCCAGTGGTGAGGGAGGGGGTCTTAGCTCCTATAAATTTGCAGCTTACCTTCAAGGAAGACGTATGAGGAACGGGCATCTTACTTTCTCCATCTTTAAATAAAGCTGGGATCTGGATGGGGATGTCCCAGGGCTGAGGAGGGACCCCAAAAGCTGAGGAGTCCACACCCTGACCTTCAAAAGAAATGGAATGTTGCAGTTTATTAGGGATTTTCTTTTGCACAATTTACACTTAATTGCTGAAGATTTTAATCAGTGGAAAAGAAAAGACGGCAGTCGCCACTTTCCTGCTCCGGACTGGCAGATGCTGCTGATACTGAAACCTTTTAATCTGTCGCCAGGTTCTGGTTCTACCTGGAGTCATGAAATGCTCACTTTAATACCAGATGGGAAAATGAAATTAAAAAATAATGATACTTTAAGATCCCTTAAAGAATGGTTGTAATTACACCGGCCCCATCAAGTCTAAATATATATTATACAGTATGTATGCAGCTTGTATTGAGAAACCTAGTGATGGTTCCACTTCAAATGTACTAAACACTAGAGGGCGATGCACTACGACAACGCAACTCTGCCTGGAGACACAGGAATAACACAAGTGAGGCAGGATATTATGAGAATCAGTACATGTAGAGTATGCAAGGAAGCACATGCAAACAGAAGGAACACACCCAACATCCATGCAAACAGAAGGAACACACCCAACATCCATGCAAACAGAAGGAACACACCCAACATCCATGCAAACAGAAGGAACACACCCAACATCCATGCAAACAGAAGGAACACACCCAACATCCATGCAAACAAGAAAATATCCCAAATCCATGCAAACCTAGGGGAAAAAATAGAATCCATGCAAACAGAAGGAACACACCCAAAATCCATGCAAACAGAAGCAACAGACCTAAAATCCATGCAAACGGAAGGAACACACCCAAAATCCATGCAAACAGAAGGAACAGACCTAAAATCCATGCAAACGGAAGGAACACACCCACAATCCATGCAAACGGAGGGAAAACACCTAAAATCCATGCAAACAGAAGGAAAACACCTTAAATCCATGCAAACAGAAGGAAAACACTTAAAATCCTTGCAAACAGAAGCAACACACCCATAATCCATGCAAACGGAGGGAAAACACTTAAAATCCACGCAAACCAAAGGAACACACCCAAAAATCCATGCAATCAGAAGGAAAACACCCAAAATCCATGCAAACAGAAGAAACACATAAAATCCATGCAAACAGAAGAAACACATAAAATCCATGGAAACAGAAGGAACACACCCATAATCCATGCAAACAGAAGAAACACATAAAATCCATGCAAACAGAAGAAACACATAAAATCCATGCAAACAGAAGGAACACAAAAACACCACTATTGAACTACTCTCATAAAAATATTATTTTATTTTATTTCATAAATATTAAAACAGAACAGTAGTAATGTTCTCTCATCAGAATACTAAAGTAGTATTAGTATTAGTATTCTGATGAGAGAACATTACTACTGTTCTGTTTTAATATTTATGAAATAAAATAAAATAAAATAATATTTTTATGAGAGTAGTTCAATAGTGGTGTTTTTGAGATTAGGTACTACCCTCCACTACCCCGGTGGTTTATGCAAACAGAAGGAACACACCCATAATCCATGCAAACAGAAGGAACACATCTAAAATCCATACAAATGGAAGGAACACACCCAGAATCCATGCAAACGGAAGGAAAACACCTAAAATCCATGCAAACAGAAGGAAAACACCCGAAAGCCAAGCAAACAGAAGGAAAATACCCAAAATCCATGCAAAGAAAAGGAAAAAAAATGGAATCCATGCAAACAGAAGGAACACACCCGAAATCCATGCAAACGGAGGGAAAACACCTAAAATCCATGCAAACTGAAGGAAAACACTCAAAATCCATGCAAACTGAGGGAAAACAACTAAAATCCATGCAAACAGAAGGAAAACACCAAAAATCCATACACACGGAAGGAAAACACCTAAAATCCATGCAAACAGAAGGAAAACACCCAAAATCCATGCAAACGGAGGGAAAACAACTAAAATTCACGAAAACAGAAGGAAACATCCAAAATCCATGCAAAGGCAAGAAAAAAAAATGGAATCCATGGAAACAGAAGGAACACACCCAAAATCCATGGAAACGGAGGGAAAACACCTAAAATCCATGCAAACAGAAGGAAAACCCTCAAAATCCATGCAAACTGAGGGACAACAACTAAAATCCATGCAAACAGAAGGAAAACACCAAAAATCCATACACACGGAGGGAAAACAACTAAAATTCACGAAAACAGAAGGAAACATCCAAAATCCATGCAAAGGCAAGAAAAAAAAATGGAATCCATGGAAACAGAAGGAACACACCCAAAATCCATGCAAACAGAGTGAAAACACCTAAAATCCATGCAAACAGAAGGAAAACACACAAAATCCATGCAAACAGAAGGAACACACCCAAAATCCATGCAAACAAGAAGAAAACATCCAAAATCCATACACACGGAAGGAAAACACCTAAAATCCATGCAAACAGAAGGAACACACCCAAAATCCATGCAAACAGAAGGAACACACCCAACATCCATGCAAACAAGAAGAAAACATCCAAAATCCATGCAAACCTAGGGGAAAAAATAGAATCCATGCAAACAGAGGGAAAACAACTAAAATCCATGCAAACAGAAGGAAAACACTCAAAATCCATGCAAACAGAAGGAACACACCCAAAATCCATGCAAACAGAAGGAACACACCCAAAATCCATGCAAACAAGAAGAAAACATCCAAAATCCATGCAAAGACAAGGAAAAAGAATGGAATCCATGCAAACAGAAGGAACTCATCTAAAATCCATGCAAACATGAAGAAAACATCTGATATACATGAAAACACAAAGAAGACATCCCAAATACATGCACACAGAAGAAAAAAATGGAATCCATGCAAACAGGAAGAAAATATCGAAATACCACGCAAAATGAAGGGAATAAAACCGAATCCATGCAAACAAAAGAAAAAACACCCAAAATCTGTTAAAAAAAAGAGGAAGGCACCCCGAATCAATACAATATAACCCTATTACCCAATGGCAATGTTGCTGCTCAAGGAGTCTAAGTTTGCACTGACCAGAGTAAGGCGCAGTCACCCAATTACACCCCCGTGACTCCGTGAACGTCTCCAGTCGATACTAGAAATAAAAAATAAAGAGACATATTGGGCATAAGACGACCGATATCGTTGTAAAATGTTCACCAAAAACTAGCGAGAAATACAAGAAATAATACCGAAGAAGGGGGAATGTGGCAGAGAAGTGAACCACAATATAAAGACAATATCCATAAAACAAAATCTAGGGGAGGTGTTAAGATATGCAGGAAGATTACACACCCGGTATGTGTTAAAAGGCTGCAGTTCTCGGAAGTCCATCTCCTTTGCGGGGCTGGAGCCGTAGCAACATTTACTGTTCGAGAACTCCATCAATGCACTTCTAGCGTCGTCTTCTGAGATAGACGGGATTCTGGAGATATAGAGGCACCAAAGCAATCAGTGATATGGATACAACTGAACAAATGTATTAAAGGAACACTCCAGAATAACTGTTACACTGTTATAGCTGGTGCTGGTTCTGCAGGGGCGGGGCATGGCACATGGATTCTCTCTAATTGCTCCTTATGTTATGCTTCTCCCCTGAGGACCAGCAATGGGCAAGACTGAATGTAATATGTATAATAAAAGTAATGAGCTAAGCGTAAAGCTAGAGGAAGCAGATCTGGAGGCAGGAATGAAGGTTCATGGGCCCCAATAGATTATGTGTAATAGGGCCAATCAGCTCTTTTTTATTCTCGTGACTATTGGACCACCAGAGCCTTGGCCCTAAGGTTACATGTGAACCCTGGTTAACAGTGTCACAGTATAAATTAGGTCATCAGGGCATGCTGGGAGATGTAGTTTTGTGACAACTGGAAAGCCACATGCTGATGTCCACCACTTCATGGGATGGATTAGATGAACCTACATGTGCAGTGGTTACAGTGATACTTTTGCCTCTTTCTGCTACTACGTGTAACGTCTGCCCTTAACCACAGACTAAGATGACTGTCATGGACAGACAAGGGCTAGCCACCAAGTCAGCAGGACCTCAAGAACCCGGAAACCCTTTAACCCTTATACAGGGATTTAGAATTACACAAGGTCCAGGAGATCGCTGCCTATGGACGGCTGCAATCCAGAAAAGAGTGGTCGTCAGGCAGGGTCTAAACCAGGAGGCACAAAAAGGCACAAACTCGGGAGGCAAGAGTGTTGTCAGGAAATCAGGCAGAGGTCAAAATCGGAGATGGCAGCGAGATACATAAACGGCAGGCAGGAGGGTAGTCAGGAAAGAAGCAGCAGTCAGAACACCAGGATCACTAAACAGAACAGGGCGGGACAGAAACCAGGAATACAGAACTATCTCTGGCAGAGGTCAGCAGCCAGGAGGGAGAATAAGAAGGGTGTGGTGTCTTCCCTTTGGCTATAGCTGAATGATGGTAACTTCAGCTGGAAGACACACGCCACCTACTGTCAGCCAGTGGTACTGCAGGTTACAGGGAAACCCAGCTTAGTGGATGAGTGGAGCCTTCGCCCACCAAAGTCACTGGCACTGACTCCTCTCCCATCCCTAGCACTATCCAAGGTGCTAACACGGCGTCACTTGGCGATCGTAGCAGAAGTCGCAGGAGCGAACTCCGGTTAGGACATGACACTACGTAGGGGAAAGCAGAAATTCTTACAACCAGTTGGTGCACTCAGGTGCCGGCACGGTGTCAGGGATCGGTGGTGGAGGCAGCAATTTACCTGTGAATGGCACAAAGTTCTACATTAGACACGTGTAATCCTACAATGCCTAACTGCTGAAAATCTCTACAGCCCTAATATTCTTCATAGATGAAGCCTTGTTACAATTGTATTCAGTATGGACTATCCTCTGTGAGCTAAACACGACAGCAGCCAAATCTCTCTCCTGTCCTAACAGTTTGTTACAATGTATCATTGCAAGTAAAATGTATCAATACAAGCTGCTTAGCTGTTAGAGAATTGTCCAGTCTGGATGTAATAGTAACAAACCTTCAGCTGTGAGAATCATTATTTTCACTCTAGATATAAGCAAGAATGTTCCCAACAAGCAAAGATTTGTTTAAAATGGTTAAAGAAAGAAAGTAGCAAAACTTTTTATTACACAAGATCGATGATTTCTCAACATCCCGAGAACAAAAATTCAAGGGAAGGAAAAAACAAAGTTCCTTATTTTCAGAATATATCTTCTCAACATTCATCTATAAGTATGAGAGGTCACATGTGCATCCAATATGGCCGCCAAGTGATTTCCTTTTCTTTTGAATGTTAGATCTATTTAGTTCCTCAGTTAATCCTCATTTCCATTCATCTAATGCCTTTTAGGAATATAAAAAAGCTGAATTTCCCCCCCAGCCCCATCCCCTTTAAGAGGTCCTTTAATGAGTCTAATGTGGATACTATAGTTTTATCTTAATAGAAATCTATATATATAATTGCCTTATTCTGTCTGTCTGTCTTGCTCCAAAATGACGTCATTAAAGCGACAACCATCGCCACAGCGCGTGCGCTAAAGAGCCTGCGACCAACGGCTCAGCTAAGGCTCCCTGCACACGTAACCAGGGTACACACTAAGCGCTTTGCTTAGTTACCCAATATTTACCCTGGCTATGTGTGCAAGGAGCCAGTGCTAAGCGGTGTACGCTGGTAACCAAGGTAAATATCGGGGAACCAAGCAAACCGCTTTGCTTAGTTACCCAATATTTACCCTTGCTACGTGTGCAGGGAGCCTAACTGAACAGCCCGAACTACGGGCCGACAGGACGACCCCCGACACTTCCCCGCTCGGCTCCGCCCCCTCACACTCCGCATGTATACACTGAACACACACACACCTGGATAGTCACCTGTCCCCAGCCATGCAGTCCCCGGCACTGACATCCTCAGCGCCATGGCCCCGCTCGGCTCCACCCACCCTGCACTCCACCCCCCCGCACTCATTAGGCTGCTTTCACACTTGCGTTGTGAGGCATCCATCACAGTGCGTTGTGTGACATATGTGACGGATGCGTTGCAAATAGTGTGCTAATAAAGTAACGGATTCCTGTAAAAGAACGTTTTGCGTTTTTTTTTTCTTTTAATCTTTCGCAGGGAAAAGGAGATTTGCGGTCGGGAGGAGAGAGAGGTGACCTCAAATCTCCTGAGTGACTGCAGTGAGCTGCGCGATCAGCTGTGCCGTCACTCAGGTGACCCACGGCCACAGCTGCAGTCCTCCACCCTAGAGCTGTGTCCGTGGGTCACCTGAATGAGGGCACAGCTGATCGCGCAGCTCACTTCAGTTGCTGTGTGGAGCTGACAGAGAGTGGTCGTGTTCTACTGCCGCTCCTGTCAGCTTCATGTAGCAGAGCTGAAAGCGTCGTGGGACCTCTGTGGATTACGTCGGACCTGGAGGTGTATTTGGGGGTTTAATAAAATGGTGAAAGAGGGTATTTTTTGTCTTTTATTCCAAATAAAGGATTTTTTCGGATGTATGTGTTTATTTTCTTTAACTTACAGGTTAATCATGGAAGATATCTCGGGGAGACGCCTGCCATGATTAACCTAGGATTCAATGGCAGCTATGGGCTGCTGCCATTAACTCCTTATTACCTCGATTGCCACCGCACCAGGGCAATTCGGGGTGAGCCGGGTAGAGTCCCGGGACTGTCGCATCTAATGGATGCAGCAATTCCGGGCAGCTGCTGGCTGATATTGTTAGGCTGGGGGGCGCCCCATAACGTGGGGCTCCCCTTCCTGAGAATACCAGCCTTCAGCCGTGTGGCTTTATCTTGGCTGGTATCAAAATTAGGGGGGACCACACGTCATTTTTTTTCAATTATTTATTTATTTATTTTACTGCATGATATAGACCCGCCCACAGGCGGCTGTGATTGGTTGCAGTGAGACAGCTGTCACTCAGCGTGGGGGCGGGTCTGACTGCAACCAATCATAGGCGCTGGTGGGCAGGGGAAGCAGGAAATACGAGATTGAATAATGAGTGTCCAGCATTTTCAAAAGAGGAAAAGCCGCCGGAGCAGTGTGACAGCCGTGCAGCGCCGCGCCCATGATCGGTGAGTATGAGAGAGGGGGAGGAGGGGGGGAGAGAGACCAGGAGTGATTTTAAATGATTTAGATCGTTCTGCTGGGCATGCTGAGCATGCTAAGTAGAACGTGACGGAATTTGTCAGCGGATTCCGCCGCTTAGCGCATAGCGGCGGAATCCGCCCCCATAGACAATCATTAGACACCTTAGCGGATTCCAAAGGAATCTGTCAATGTGCGTTATTTTAACGACCCAAAAAAACACTGCATGCAGCGTTCCCTCCGCTCGACGCTGCGTCAAAATAACGACTCAGTGTCATCCAGCGGATGCAACGCAGACACTTGCGTCACAGTGCGTCGTCCATACAAGTCTATGGAGAATAGCACAGTGCGTTAACGGCCTGCGCTCTTCTCCATAGTGGCGGATTGCGCTGAATGCAAGTTTGAAAGCGCCCTTACCCTGCAGGATGGGGGCACATGTCAGGATGGTGGCTGCACCACGATGGGGGCACATACAAGCATTGGGCCACATCACAGCATCAGCATATTTTTACTTAACTTTACACTGTTCATGGCCTTCTTTCATTACAAGCCATGGACATCATTAAACATTAGACTCATCTATTAAAACTGTTCCTTCTGTTGTTTGTCATTTTAGAACCAATAAACAATTATAAGAATACTAAATTAAATCTAACCCATCCCGTCCATTCATTACCTTATTATTCAATCTGCTAAGCTACATACACATTCTAGACTACCCGATACGTTAGAATCGGGCCACCTTCTAATATATATATATATATATATATATATATATCTTACTCTTCTCCAAAAAGACCTTCAATCAAATAATTCTTTCTTAAATCAGTTTAACCTGCAGCTCCCCCTCAGGAACTGCAGGGTATTACACCCACGAATAAACAAAAGGACTAAATATATGAATTGTGCTGACATTGATTTTGGAATCGGGTCTCAATCTTAATGGGGGGTAGATTGCCCCCCTCCAAAAAAGTCAGATAATATTTATGACCAAACATAAGAATATTAAGCAAAGTTACCATCCCCTGGTCACTTACCGCCGTGATCGCCACTCATCCCTTCGTATCCTGGAATAGTCGCCCAGGCAGAGGGTGGCGCTGTTGGACCATCGATGATTACTGCAGGGTTAGTAAGAAAAGCTCCTTCTGGCACGAAAGCTGGAGCCTGAGCCGGGTTCATTATTGCAGAAGTCATGGATTTTTCTGGATAGTTTGATAATCCGGGGAGCAATGGAGCCCGACCAGAATCTGATGGAAACCGATGAAAGATCAAAAGGTAAAAACTGTTTGGGTAAAAAAATAAATGTGGTGATTAATGTTGCACAAACTAAGCCATATGTCATGGTGGCATTGCACTATATTCAGATTACAGATTCTGACACTCTGCCCAATGGTTTCTCTGGTGTCTGGCATCAAGACTGGGATGTTGAACTGCTGTGTGCTGACTTATAGGCAGACTAGCAAGAGTTAATTTTCTGCTAATCTGCTTGCTCCTTTGGTCACATGTTGTGGGAAGGCATAGCACACCTGCTCCCCTCTTATGTATGCTGGTGGAATCCTTCCTCCTATGCCAACTATAGTTTGTCTTTGTTGGTCTGTGAGGTGTGGTGTCCCAGACTTTCTGGTGAAAGTTGTGCTCCTTGCTTGGTGTGGTTGTGGAGTTTACCCCGGTTGTAATGTAGAGTCCTTCCTGCTCTTGTTTTCCTCCTGTACCTCTTATTGTCTTATCCTGTGTGTGTGTGTACGTGCTTGTGTGACAAGAGTTTTGATTTCCAGTCTGTCTATTTCTGTGGTTTCATTAGACTCCTGTCCCGTCTTTCACTGTAGGTAGCGGGAGGGGGAATTAGATCACGACTGGTCAGGAGCAGGGCCAGGAAGGAGACTCCGGGCTCTCCACCATCAGGAGTATCCCTGAAGTTAGGGATAGCATAGGACTCCCTAGCCTGAAGGTCAGCTTAGGAGCCCCAGTTCTCCGCTATCCCATAGTCATCAAGACAATGAAGTTATGGCCTTTCCTCCATATGTCCCCTCCTCTGCTGTCTGTGACTTCTTACATTGAAGTGGCACCTGGAGTTGAGAGATACATGACTGCTGGATCAGACTACACAGGGCTTGTTTGTAGTCTGTTACCATAGAAACACATAGCTCTGTACTGGAACTGTAAACACAAAAAGGTAATGACTTAATGGAAAATGATTCATTATTTTTTTTTCATTTCAATTCATTTTTAAAAGTATAAGAATTGAGAAATTCAATCTTGTGACTGTATCAGGGTATCATAGAAATGTGATGCGATTTTGTCACCATTTCATC